>NW_026587759.1:8372098-8480296 GCF_907164565.1 Psammomys obesus
TTCTTTCTTTCTTTCTTTCTTTCTTTCTTTCTTTCTTTCTTTCTTTCGATACTGTATTACATCATTTCCTTTTTGCCACTCCTTCTTCCAACTCTTCCATGTCCCTGAAATTCATGGTCCTTTTTGCTACGTACACACACACAACACACACACACACAGACACACACAGAGAAGCTGGTCACAATGCAGCAAAAAGTGCCTGTGGGGAACCCAGCCCCAAATGATGCATCTACAGCATAACCTCTATGTCTAAGTGTCTAAGACTCAGGAAACATCACAGAAGAGATGATAGGAAGATTATTGTAAGCTGGGCATGGTAGCTTTCCAAGCACTCAGGGAGGCAAAGGCAGGTGCATCAGTGTGAGTTTGAGCCCATCCTGGCTTCAAAGTGAGTCCAGGACAACCAAGGACTACACAGAGAAATCCTGTCCCCCAAAAAAGAAAGAGATAAAAAAGAAAGAAAAAGAAAGAAAGAAAGAAAGAAAGAAAGAAAGAAAGAAAGAAGGAAGGAAGGAAGGAAGGAAGGAAGGAAGGAAGGAAGGAAGGAAGGAAGGAAGAAAGAAGGAAGGAAGAAAGAAGGACGGAAGAAAAGGAGGAAGAAATAGGATAGTAATTAGCCAAAGAAAAATGTGTCTGTGAGGAGAAAGTGCCTGCCATATAGTGACATTATCAGCAGGCAAATCTCAACAGTATGGTTACCTAAACAAGATCTATTGTACCCCTACAGATTTTATTTATTTACAGAACATGTACCTCTACAGATTTTATTTATTTACAGAAAATGACTTAACAAATTAAAAAGTCTCAGACTTAGGGTTACTGGAGAAGCAGTCAAATATTTAATAATTAGTGAGCAAGGAAATATCCCCACCAGGTAAGATTGCTATAAATTAAAAAATAAAATAAAATAAAATAAAAAGGCTTTGTTCTAAGTCTTGACATTGTCTAGCCTGAAAGGTCTGAAGCTCCTGTAGCATCTGTGCTCCCTGGAAGACTAAAGATACCTTATCAGTTCCCATGCATAAAAAGAGAGGCCTTGGTATATTTTGAACTCTCATAAAGACTTAAAGTAGCTGAATTTCTCAAAATGCTAAGCCTCATCCTCCTCCACATTGTTTGTGTTTGCTTACCAGGGCCATTGCGACCTGTCCCCTTCTTCCTGGCTGTGCTATGGAAACACAGTAAGAAGACCCTTTGAGCCAACCATCTGCTCTGCAATTAAACTAGCAAGCATTCTCTTTTCAATAATTTATTGTGGGTGTCTTTTTGTTTCCAAATAACTCTTGGTAAAAATTCATGAATTAATTGGGAAAATAAACAACAACGACAAAATTTTACTTCTAAGTCTGAAAGCTTAGGGGATTGAGATATAAGAAGTCTCTGGCATTCTTTGCTATAATAGTTGGTCCCTTATTTTACGAAACACTATAATTTAGGCACTTTCCAGGGAAAGTCTAAGAACAATTGCAACAGTTGTGACTATAAGTAAGCATGATGCAAGATTTACTAATAAATTGGACTGCTTTAAAATTACCCATGTAATAACAACACTTGACCCTGATTTATTCTGTAGGCTGCCTTTTTTCTCTCCAAACATGTTGAAGTTGAAATTTTTTTCCCCTAAAACCAGATGTTGTAACATTTCAAAGAAGATGGATGGAATGCAAACTCAAGACCAAAACTGTTTTAGGTTTGCATTTCTTCTTATGATTTTTAAAGAAAGGGTTTGGAGTCTACACACTCTGAAAATGAGCCAAAATTCTAATTTAAATGACAGTGGCTATGTTAGAATTTTCTAACATACAACCAACACTGTTACTATTTGCTACAAACAAAGAAATATAAAAAGTAAATAAGACAATAAAATCTATTCATCTTGACATTAAGTGTGAAATAATGACAGTACATTTTATTTTTATGGCATGGAAAGGTCCCATTGGTTACAACATGAAGTAAAATACTTTAAGGTTTATTAGCAGTAATATCTTTCAGCCCGTGATTGTTTTTCCAAGTGTCCTGGCAGTTTTGTTTCCATGCCTGATTGGCACATTTGACAACACCGGGAATTGTCAATAACCTGAAAATGAGAAACTTTGTTCCTAAGAATTTCCTCCAAAGTGAGAAAGGAAACAGGCTGCTGTTCTGTTCTGATTGCATCCAGCTGGTTTAAAAAAAAAAAAAAAGCCACTCACTCCCACTCCATCAACTCTTAGGCCAGACCTTCTAGGTAGGGGGTTCCAAATGGATAAGGAGAGGGAGGTCAGAGATAAGATAGAAATGCAAGGCTTCTGCTGATAGCTACAGTGACAATAATAAGGAAGGCTGACAAGGTGGTGTGGAAATGTGAGTCTACCTAAGCCAGACCAGAATGGAGCAAGCTCCTTCCAAAGCAACATTACTTAGTTAATCTTTCTTGACTAGATTACATCATTGCATTAGTGCCATTTCACTTATTTATTTATTTTAAATTGATGACCTTTGCTAACTATCCAAGGTGAGTACTTAGGGCAAATGGATTGACAGGAATTTTCTGAGAGCATTTGAACCACTTCAGGTTATAGTGGTTTCTAGCTGGCAAAGGGTCCAGATGAAGGAAAGAGTCACAAAATAATGCAGTGTTTTCTTGTGTTGCTATAGAACCATTGTATGACAAATTACCCTGACGGAAAATGTCCTTCAGATGGGGTTATGGTTATTTTGTACAAAATGGAATGTTGAATTATAACAGGAAAAAATATTTGATTTTTCATATACTACCTTTCATAAACAAAGCATGTCATTGGACATTAAATGTCAGCAATGGATTGTCCTCTATGCCCTGGGTATACAAATACAATAGCAGGCACAAGTGTTAACTTGTCCTGTGCATGCAAGGAAAACAAATGTTTGCAAAAACTGACTCGTTTTGTTAAGTTTCCTGGGATCTAGAAAATAGAATGCCACAATAAGAGTTGGGGATATTGTTTGTAGAAATTCAACAATTATTTGGGTGCCTGTGATGAGCCAGACACACTATTGCTATTACTATGGCTACCAAAACAGAGGTCACAGTTAATTATAGTAACTGAGAAGGGCAATTTTGATAAATAGGAGATACAAACAGACAGACAGACAGAGACAGACACAGAGACAGAAACAGACACAAAGACAGAGAGTTAGACAGAGACAGACAGAATAATATGAAGCGAAGCTCCAGACTCAAAGATAGGATGGTGAAATAGGCTTAATAAAAGCGTAGGAGAAAGTAGAGTAGTGGGGTAGAATGCTTTCTCCTTATAGGAAACTGGGCTGTGCTGGTGGACTGCTCTGACAGATAGGAGGAACTGAAAGGAAGCCAGTGTGGGCAGAGGCTAAAAAGCAGGCAGTGACCTCAAAGACCTATATGGCAAGCTGGAAAGGGAAAGGTCCTCCCTTCCCTGTAAGCTGTTAAGAACCAAACCCTCAGAGCAACAGGAAGCCACTGACATGTTTTAACTGTAATCAGAACATCCAGGCAATAGGCTGCAATGTTCCTGCTCTTGTCAACAATTTAAAAACTCTATTTTCCCCACAGAAATGATGACACTTTACAGCATTATACATCATTTCAGAAATTCTTTATACATCTTTAAATTAAAGTCTTGATTATATAAAGTCAATATAGACTTCCAATCTAATGAAACCTAAAATAACCAATTTCTGTCTTCTCCCCTCCCAGAGAATGTCGAAACACAATTCTTACTGCTATATGAGGTATATTTTAAAATATTTTTAATTAGTATTAATCAAAGATGTCAGTCCATGTATGCTCTCTTTACATTTTCTGTGAAACCATTTCTAAAATATAGGGATAGACATAGCCCTTCCTCTCTTTTGCTGATGGTAAAAGCAAATATTTACAAGGCAGGCTATCTAGGAAAGAAAAAGAATCCATATGTAATCTGTTTTTGTTGCAGTGTCTACGGCTCAATTTTATACGCAGCTGCTGGCCAAATGTAAATCTAACCCAAACCCAAAATTGTGTGACTTTTTGTTGAAGGGAACAGAGTATTTTGTTTAAATATGTTAAAGAACTATTGAGAGTCATTGAGGGCTTTTTTTGTTTTTTTTTGGTTGGGTCGGTTTTGTTTTGTTTTTTTGGCAATTTAGAAACTCATTTTGAAATAGTCTACAAAACCATGTAGCAAAATAAGAATTATATTGTTATAAAAACCCAGTACAAGCCTAAATCAGAGACATTCAAGTGTGCACTTCCAATCGTGAGTAGGTGGCACAAACACGAGTCCTACTGAGAAATAATGAGATGTGTGTACATATGAGCCGCCTGTGTATCTTTTTCAAAACATATCCCCAAGAGAAAATGACATAAAGCAACTTGTAATTAAACTTTATTTGATGCCGGATGAGCAACAAATGCTTTTAAAACCGTAATTTTAATATAATAATTATTTGCTTTGCATGTGCAGACCGGCAGCCTTGTATACTGTGCCAATTCTGCAGTCAACATGTACTTCCAAATAACACAGAAGACGTCATCCTATTTTCCCCCTATTTGTCTATTTACTTTGTAATGTTTGTTTTCAATAGTAAATTATTTCCATTTAATGGTAGAGATCATGCACACATAGGCCATCATGTAGCTAAATGTCTTCATTATAAATTTATCTTAAGCAAAAAAGAAAACAAAACAAAATGCATACATGCTTTTGATCTGCTGTATTTAAATAACTCACAATTTTTTCCAGCACTAACTTGTGTTTCTTTTAAATTTTATGAACAGTGAAACAGCTGTTTCCAAGTAATTCAAAAACCAAGATGCAATTTTATAGGCAAAATTCTCCAGGATTTCTACCCATATGATAATAGGTATATTATAGGCATATAATAATACTCGGGGACTGGGAAGAGCACAATTATCACAAAGTGCTTATCCAGAAACAATTTTAACATAATTTGTGGGTTTTATAATAATCACTTTAACTTTTGAAGTAATAATTTAATTACATTATTTTCCTCTTTTCCCTTCCTTTCTTACCACCAACCTTTCTCAAGATGATTCTCTGCACATACTTTACCAAAGTCATGGCCTCCTTTTTCTTCGGTTGTTGCTCTAACATACATCAGTGCAACCTGCTCACCCTGTTTGTATATAATATAAAGTTGAGCATTTGGTGTGTTTCATAATTTAAAGTGCTCAAACAACTCTAGTAGTTGCATTCAAAACACCTAATCATTTATTCTAAAAGAAATGTTTTGATCATGAATAATCCTGTGTCTTGTTGAAGGATGTCCACAAAGAAAATGTGGGTAGTAAAGTCTAGATACATACACAAACCTGATCTTAAATAATCTTGGATGCCAAAATATGCCCATTATAAGTAGAAAATCTGAACAAGTTAGATGTTATTCTTGCTTGGTTTTGTTTTGTGAATTCAGATATATGCCAATATGAAGCTATTATATGGAAAGCTTTAGGAAAATATGAAAGGTGGTTCTTTTTGGAAAGTTATGAGCACACTGACAAAGATGCAAGAGTGTTACAAGAGTAGGAATGGCAGAAAAGGATGAAGATGCCTATACAGCAGTCAAACAACTGAAGGGTGAGGGAAACAGGAAGTAATTAGACAGAAATGGAGAAACAGAAAAAGTAAAGAGGCAAAAGCGCTTCAAGGATGAATGACATAGAGAGCAGTGACGTTGTGAAGAGGCTTAGACAAGAAAGGCATGAGGAGGTTTAGAGACAGAAGGAAGCATAAATAGACTGAGGAAGTATTCTCCAGAAATGCCAGTTTCTGGACTTGTGTAGAGCTGGAAATGCCCACAAGGCAGCTGGAAATTCTGGAGAGATGATAAAAGGCCAGGGTTGGACATAATTTTGAGAAACTTTTAAGAGAATCAAATATCTAAATGGCAAGGAAAATTAGAACTTTTTAAACTAGAAATTATATATGTATATAGCTAAATCATGATTTTAAAAGAAAACAAATACCTCATCTTCAACGTTTTATATTTATATAATATATTGATATAGTAATACAGAAGTTCATGAATAGTTAGAAACTGATAACTTTGCAAAATGTCACTTTGTGTTGAATATATACAGTAAAAGAGATGAGAAACTCAAAGCAGTTTCTGCCACTTATCACTTGACAGGAAGCTCAGTTATCAGGATGCGGTCTTACAGGTAATAATCTCTATAAGAACAGTAAGAACCATACCCGGTGTTTGTCCTAGCTACAATACAGATAGGAAAGGCCCATTAAGGTTTCTTATCAGCTCCATATTGGTGTAATTTAGAGAATTTGATACCATGGACATGAATTGCAAAAACCTTCAGACAACAGGCTGTTATCAGTCATCCAACCTTTGACAATAAACAGCCACACGAAGTAGCTTTTCACTGCTGTTCCTACCAAAGGACACCACATTCCTAAACCATTTAGCTGAAGTTATTAATTTCAAGACTTTCTAATATTTTTAACTATAATGTTTTTAAAAATAATCGGCATTTTATGGCTTAATGTAAAATAATATCCACAGTAAATAGGCACACTCTATTCCTTGTTGGTTTCTTTATACCTCAATACTGAAATACTATGAACAAATTATCTATGAGGACCTCTTAGATATTTAAACTGATTACATTTGATTTATTTTTTACATCCTTTATATTGGTTCAACAAATGGTAAAGATTTCTATTGTGTACTTTCCATCTCTGAAATGTCTTTGATAATACTGAAACAAACATTATGCCATTTTCCTAGTCCTCTGCTTGGTATGACAACGATGAAGAACTTGAGTGTTCTCTAAATAGTCATGGAATGATTTTTGAGAATTTGTGGCAAAGATAGTGAGCTTCAACCTAAATCAACTGAAGGAATAGAGCTGAAGTCTATATGGGCAAGGTAAGGTTAAAAAGTGAAGCAAAGCAAACAAACAAACAAAAAGCCAGAAATGAGTGTCATTCTGTAAATGTCACCACTGTTGGTCCAAGAATGCTTGATTAGACAGGTCACAGCCTCTAAGGGAGAACCTACTAGTATTATTCTACTAAATAAGCATAGTATTAAAATAGTAAAATGACTTATCCTTCATCCATCAATTCATGAATCTTTCAACCCTCATCAGAGAAGCTTCTATTTGAAGTAGATTGTTAATGCAGACCCACGAATGGTCAAAATGAAGAAAACTAGAGACTGAAATTCTCAGCCCTGAATGACGTATCTGTATCTACCCCCTGCTCCTAATGTATATTTGCAGAGGAGGATTCAGAAATAGCTTAAAAATCATAGGTGAGGACTACAAGGAAATGTTGGTTTCCAGATACAGCATGGAAGCCTCGTGTAGGAACTCACAGCATCTGTGACTACATGCACAAGAACTGTGAAATTCCAAGCCAGATCAAAAGCTAACATGGAGAAGGACAGTGATATGAAGTCGCACCCCTGGCTGAGGAGCTATTAGCAATTGACAGTCCCTGAAAGCCAACAGCACGCCAGCGGAACAACAAATATCCAAGAATACATGTGAAGCGCAAATCGGACTTGATGAGTATTAAAACAAAAGAAGAGGGTGCAAACTTGAGTGTGATAAGGAAAGGGTGTGGATTTAGGAGAAATTGTGTGAGGGAGTGAATAAAATCAAAGCACATTGTGTGAATTTCTCAGAGAACTAACTTTAAAAAGTAAAACAAACTACAAAAAGTTTAAAACAGCATTTGATAAAACTGAGAGAATTATAAACACATCAATTTGATAAAAAGGAACCATATATGGTGGAAGTCATGACATGATGTGGGACAGCGGAAGGATGTTAATACCAGTATACAGTAGCTGCTCAGTGATTGAGAAGGGATGTAGGCCATGGGCTTCCAAGAACAAAGCAAGTCATACCAAAAGGATAAGTTCACTTCCTCTAAATGAACTTACCGAAAGCTTTACAGGCTGTGTACTAGTTAACTTTTTATGACTGTAACAAAGTACCTGAGATATTCAGCTTATAAATAAATAACAATGGCTCATTTTGTGAAACAATTTTGGAAGTTCCAATGATTTGTAAATCTCATTTTAGTGTCTGTGATAAGGCAGAACAACAGAGTATCAGCTCCCAGTAGAGACAAACCTCTTTACCAAATAACCAGTAATAAAACAAAAACAAAACAAAACAAACAACAATAACAAAAACCACCAAGGGACATACTCATTCAAGGTCATGACTCCTAGCCTGATATTGTCTCTACCTCCTAGATGTTTATACTACATCTCAATATCACCAAAGTAGGAATCAAGCCTTTAATGCATAGGCTTTTCATCCCTTTTCAAATATGTATGGCTCTTCTGTATGCATGTGTTTGCTTGCACCATTTGTATACTTGGTGCCTATAGAGGCTAGAAGGGTTTGTCAGATCCCCTCAAACTGGAGTTACAGAAGATTTTGAACTATCATGTATGTGGCAGAAATCAAGCCTGAGTCTTCCAGAACAACATCCAGTGCTTTTTAAAATTAATTTTTTTTATAATTGTAGTTCATTCACTTTGTATTCCAGCTGTAGACCCCTCCATAGTACCCTCCCAATCCCAACCTCCCTCATTTCCTCCCATTCCCTTCTCCAAGTCCACTGATAGGGGAGGTCCTCTTCCCCTTCCCTCTGATCCTAGCCTATCAGGTCTCATCAGGACTGGCTGCATTGTCTTCCTCTGTGGTCAGATAGCGCTGCTTTCCCCTCAGAAGGAGGTGATCAAAGAGTTAGCTAATGAGTTAATATTAGAGACAGCCCATGTTCCCGTTACTAGGGAACCCTCTTGGACATTGAACTGCCATGGGCTACATCTGTGCATGGGTTCTAGATTATCTCCATGAATGGTCCTTGGTTGGAGTATCAGTCTCAGAAAAGACCTCTGTGTCCAGAATTTTTGGTTCTGTTGCCCTTCTTGTAGAGTTCCTCTTCCTTCCAGGTCTTTCTATCTGCCCCTCCTTTCATAAGAGTCCCTGCATTCTGTCCAGTATGGCTATGGGTCTCAGCATCTGTTATGATACACTGCTACGTAGAGTCTTTCAGAGGCCCTCTGTGGAGACCTGATAGACTAGGGTCAGAGGGAAGGGGAGGAGAACCTCCCTTTTCAGTAGACTGGGAGAGGGACAAGGGTGAAGAAGGAAGGAGGGAGGGAGGTACAGGGGGATACAAAGTGAATAAACTGTAATGAATAAAAATAAAAATAAGTAAATGAAAATGACTATAAAAAAAGAAATTTGCAGGCAAAGGGTAGGAAATAGTAAAGGTCATCCTGAGTGTCATATTCCAAAAGCAGAAAGACACAACACACTTGGTATATACTCACTTACGAGTGGATATTAACTATATGATATAGGATAAACATGCTAAAATTTCTACACCTAAATAAGCTAAGCAAGAAGGGGGACCCTGAGTAAGATGATCAATCCTCACTCAAAGGCAAATGGAACAGACATTGGAAGAGGGAAAAAAAAAAACAGGGAAGAGGACATCCAGTGCTCTGAATAGCCGAGCCATCTCTCCAGTCCTGTTACATAAATTTTTTAATGATTTTTAAATTTTTTAATTTATTACAATTTATTCACTTTGTATGCCAACTATAGCCCCAATCCTGTCCTCTGTCCCTCTTCTCCTCCCATACCCCTTCCCCAGTCCAGGAGGAGGATCTCCATCTGACCTTAGTCTATCAAGTATCATCAGGACTGGCTGCATTGTCTTCTTCTGTGGCCTGGTAAGGCTGTTTCTCCCTCAGGGGGAGGTGATCAAAGAGCCAGCCACATGTCAGAGACAGCCCCTACTCTCCTTACTAGGAAACCCACTCAGACACTGAGCTGCCATGGGTTACAGCTGTGCAGGAGTTCTGGGTTACCTCCATGCATGGTCCTTGATTGGAGTATCAGTCTCAGAAAAGAACCCTGGTCCCAGAACTTTTGGTTTTCTTGCTCTCCTTGTGGCACACCTATCTCCTCCAGGTCTTTTAATCTCCCTGTTCTTTCATAAGATTTCCTGCACTCTGCCCTTAGTTTGACTTTGAGTCCCAGCATCTGCATTAATACTCTACAGAGTAGATCTTTCTGAGGCCTTCTGTGGCAAGCTACTGTCCTGTTCCCCGTTTTCTTCTTCCAATATCTATCCCATTTGCCTTTCTGAATGAGGATTGAGCATCTAACCCAGGGTCCTCCTTCTTGCTTACCTTCTTTAGGTATACAGATTTTAGTATGATTATCTTATATTATATGTCTAATACCCACTTATAATTGAGTATATACCATGTTTGTCTTTCTGCTTCTGGGAACCTGTTAGAATTAAAAGTGGGGAAGAGCCTTGAACTCATTTGTCCAGGAGACAACTTCCTGAACAGAAAACAAACAGCACAAACTCTAAGATCAACAATCAATAAATGGGATTTCATGAAACTGAAAAGCTTCTATAAAGCAAAGGACACTATCAACAGAACAAAATGACAGTCTACCAACTTGGAAAGGACCTTCAGGAACCCTATATATGACACAGTGCTAATATCCAGAATATATAAAGAACTCAAGAAGTTAAATGACAACACATCAATTAAAAAATGGGGTACAGAGCTAAACAGAGAATTCTCAATTAAGGAATAATGAATTGCAAAGACAGACTTAAAGAAATGCTCAGCATCCTTAGTCATGGGAGATTTCACCTTACAGCCTTAACCATGTTTGTAGCAGCTTTATTTGTAATAGCCAGAAGCTGGAAACAGCCCATATGCCCCTCAGCTGAAGAATGGATGCAGAAATTGTGGTACATCTACACAATGGAATATTACTCAGCAATGAAAAATAAGGAAATCATGAAATTTGCAGGTAAATGGTGGGACCTGGAAAGGATCAACCTGAGTGAGCTGTCCCAGAAGCAGAAAGACACACACGGTATATACTCACTCATATAGACATGTAATATAGGATAAACCTACTAAAATCTGTACATCTAAAGAAACTATTTATTTTATTTTATTTTTTTCTTTTCAGTTACATTTTATTAAGTCTGTATCCCAGCCGTGTCCCGCTCCCTCATTCCCTCCCAATCCCACCCTCCCTCCCTCATCTCCACCGTGCCCCTTTCCAAGTCCACTGATGGGGAGGACCTCCTCCCCATTCATCTGATCCTGTTTTATCAGGTATCTTCAAGACTGGCTGCAAAGCCCTCCTCTGTGGCCTAACAGGACTGCTCCTCCCTGGGGGGGTGGGGAGGTCAAAGAGCCAGTCATTGAGTTCCTGTTAGAAACAGTCATTGTTCCTCTCACTATGGGAAGGGACCAATTGGTTACTGAGGTACCACAGGCTACATCTGAGCAGAGGTTCTAGGTTATATCTGTACATGGTCCTTGGTTGAATGTCAGTCTCAGAAAAGACCCTGTGCCCAGATATATTTGGTCCTTGTGGAGCTCCTATCCTTTCCCCATCATACTAACTCCCCTTCTTTCATATGATTTCCTGTACTCTGCCAAAGGTTTGGTCATGAGCCTTTGTATCTGCTTTGAAAACACTGCTAGTTAGAGTCTTTCAGATGAGCTCAGTAGACTCCTGTCATATGTTCAATGCACATCCCATTTGTCTTTCTAAACTAGGATTGATCATCTTACCCCATGTTCACTCTCTTGATTATCTTTTTTAGGTGTATAGATTTCATTATGTTTGTCATATCTTATAGGTCTATATAAGTGAGTATATACCATGTTGGTCTTTCTCCTTCTGAGATATTTCACTCAGAATGATCTTTTCTAGATCCCACCATTTGCCTGCAAATTTCATGATTTCCTCTTTTTTGATTGCTGAGTAGTATTCCATTGTGTAAAAATACCACAATTTCTGTACCCATTCCACAATATGGGTGGACATCTGCGTTGTTTCCAGGTTCTGACAATTACAAATAAAGCTGCTATACACATGGTTGAGCAAGTATCCCTTTTGTGTACTTGAGCAAAGTTTGGGTATATACCTATCAGTGGTATATAGCTGGGTCTTGAGGAAGCACTATTCCTAATTGTCTTAGAAAGCGCCAGATTGATTTCCAGAGTGGTTGTACCAGTTTACATTCCCAACAGCAGTGGAGGAGGGTTCCCCTTTCTCCACAACCTCTCCAGCATGTGTTGTCACTTGAGTTTTTCATCTTGGCCATTCTGATGGGTGTAAGGTGATATCTCAGGGTCATTTTGATTTTCATTTCCTTGATGGCTAATGAGGTTGAGCATTTCTTTAAGTATTTCTCTGCCATTCGATATTCCTCTGTCGAGAATTCTCTGTTTAGCTTTGTTCCCCATTTTTTAATTGGATTACTTGGTTTGCTGCTTTTCAGCTTCTTTAGTTCTTTGTATATACTCGATATTAGTCCTCTGTCAGATAAAGGGTTAGTGAAGATTCTTTCCCAATCTGTAGGCAGTCGTTTTGTTTTGATGACGGTGTCCTTTGCTTTACAGAAGCATTTCAGTTTCATGAGGTCCCATTTATTGATTGTTGCTTATAGAGCCTGGGCTGTTGGTGTTCTGTTCAGGAAGTTGTCTCCTGTGCCAATGAGTTCTAGGCTGTTCCCCACTATTTCTTCTAACAGATTTAGAGTATCTGGTTTTATGTTGAGGTCTTTGATCCACTTGGACTTTACTTTTGTGCAGGGTGATAAATATAGATCTATTTTCATTTTTCTGCATGTGGACATCCAGTTGGACCAGCACCATTTGTTGAAGATGCTGTCTTTTTTCCATTGAATGGTTTTGGCTTCTTTGTAAAAAATTGAGTATTCATAGGTGTGTGGGTTTATTTCTGGGTCTTCTATGCATTTCCATTGATCCTCCTTTCTGTTTCTATGCCAATATCATGCAGTTTCTATTACTATTGCTCTGTAGTAAAACTTGAGATCGGGGATGAAGATACCTCCAGATGATCTGTTGTACAGGATTGTTTTGGAGATTCTGGGTTTTTTGTTTCTCCATATGAAGCTGAGAATCTTTTTTTCAAAGTCTGTAAAGAATTGAGTTGGTATTTTGATGGGAATTGCATTGAATCTGCAGATTGTTTTTGGCAGGATGGCCATTTTCACAATGTTAATCCTACCAATCCATAAGCACGGGAGATCTTTCCATCTTCTGAGATCTTCTTCAATTTCTTTCTTCAGAGACTTGAAGTTTTTCTCAAACAGGTCTTTCACTTGCTTGGTTAGTGTCACCCCAAGGTACTTTATGTGATTAGTGGCTATTGTGAAGGGTGTTGCTTCCCTAATTTCTTTCTCAGCCCCTTTGTCTTTGGTATACAGGAGGGCTTCTGATTTTTTGAGTTGATTTTGTTACCTGACACTTTGTTGAAGGTGTTTATCAGCTGGAGGAGTTCTCTGCTTGAATTTTTGGGGTTGCTCATGTATACTATCATATCATCTGCAAATAATGACACTTTGACCTCTTCCTTTCAAATTTGTATATCCTTTATCTCCGTTAGTTGCCTTATTGCTCTGGCTAGGACTTCAAGTACTATGTTGAAGAGGTATGGAGAGAGTGTGCAGCCTTGTCTTGTCCCTGATTTCAGTGGGATTGATTTAAGTTTTTCTCCATTGAGTTTGATGTTGGCTATAGGCTTGCTGTATATTGCCTTTACTATGTTTAGATATGTGCTTTGTATCCCTGATCTCTCCAAGACTTTAAACATGAATGGGTGTTGGACTTTGTCAAATGCTTTTTCAGCATCTAAAGAAATGATCATGTGGTTTTTCTCCTTCAGTTTGTTTATGTGGTAGACTACATTGATGGATTTCCGTATGTTGAACCACCCTTGCATGCCTGGGATGAAGCCTACTTGGTCATGGTGGATGATATCTTTGATGTGTTCTTGGATTCGGTTTGCAAGTATATAAAATACAATAAATGAGTATTTTTGCGTCAATGTTCATGAGAGAGATAGGTCTGAAGTTTTCTTTTTTGTTGGGTCTTTGTGTTTTAGATATCAGGGTGACTGTCACTTCATATAATGAGACTGTTAATGTACCTTCTGTTTCTATTTTGTGGAATAGTTTGAGGAGAATTGGTGTTTGCACTTCTTTGAAGGTCTGGTAGAATTCCGCACTGAAACCATCTGGCCCAGGGCTTTTTTTGGAGGGGAGACTATGAATGACTGCTTCAATTTCTTTGGGGGATATAGGGCTATTCAGTCTTTCTACCTGATCTTGAGTTAATGTTGGAAGATGGAATCTATCAAGAAAATTGTCCATTTCATTTAGGTTTTCAAATTTTGTGGCATATAGGCTTTTGTAGTATGACCTAATGATTGTTTGAATTTCCTCAGCGTCTGTAGTTATGTCACCCTTTTCATTTCTGATTTTGCTGATTTGGATAGATTCTGCTTTTTAGTTAGTTTGGCTAAGGGTTTGTCTATCTTGTTGATTTTCTCAAAGAAACAGCTTTTTGTTTCATTGATTCTTTGAATAGTTTTATTTGTTTCTAACTGATTGATTTCAGCCCTGAGTTTGATTATTTCCAGGCGTCTGATCAAATTGGGTGTATCTGATTCATTTTTTTCCTAGGGTTTTCAGTTGAGCCATTAAGTTGTTTGTATGTGATGTTACGAATTTCTTCTTGTAGACACTTAGTGCTATAAATTTTCCTCTGAGCACTGCTTTCAATGTGTCCCATAAATTTGGGTATGTTGTGCTTTCATTTTCATTGAATTCTAGGAAGTCTTTAATTTCTTTCTTTATTTCTTCCTTAACCCAGCTGTCATTGAGTAACAAGTTGTTCAGTTTCTATGTGCGTGTTGGCTTTTTGTTATTTCTGTTGTTGTTGAGGTCCAGCTTTATTCCATGGTGGTCAGATAGAATACAAGGGATTATTTCAATCTTTTTGTATCTGTTGAGGCTTGCTTTATGACCAACTATATGGTCTATTTTGGAGAAGGTTCCATGAGGTGCTGAAAAGAAGGTATACTCTTTTGAGTTTGGATGAAAAGATCTGTAGACTTCTATTAGTTCCATTTGATTTAGAGACTCTGTAAGTGTTTTTATTTCACTATTTGTTTTCTGTCTAGTTAATCTGTCCCTTGGTGAGAGTGGAATGTTGAAGTCTCCTACTATTAAGATATTAGGATCAATGTGTGATTTAAGCTTTAATATTGTTTCATTTATGAATGTAGGTGCTCTTGTATTTGGGGCATAGGTATTCAAAATTGTGATGTCCTCTTGGTGGATTTTTCCTTTGATGAGAATATAGTGGCCCTCCTTATCTTTTTTGATTAACTTCGGTTGAAAGTCTATTTTATTAGATATTAGGATGGCTACTCTAGCTTGTTTTCTAGAACCATTTGCTTGAAAAACATTTTTCCAGCCCTTTACTCTGAGGTAGTGTTTATCTTTGTTGCATAGGTGTGTTTCTTGGATGCAACAGAATGTTGGATCCTGTTTCTGCAACCATTCTGTTAGTCTGTGTCTTTTAATTGGGGAGTTGAGTCCGTTGATGTTGATAGATACTAGTGACCAACAAATTGTTACATACTTTTGATGTGGGGTTGGTGGTGTCACTGAGTTTCATTGCTTGCATTCTTTTGATTTTTGTTGTTGTTGTGTAGTTATCTATTTCCTCTGTTTCCTTAGATGTAGTTGTTTTCTTTGGTTTGGAGTTTCCCTTCTAGTAACTTCTGTAGAGCTGGGTTACTATGTAGATATTGTTTAATTTTGGTTTTGTCATGGAATATTTTGAATTCTCCGTCTATGTTGATTGAAAGTTTTGCTGGGTATAGTAGTCTGTGTTGGAATCTGTGTTCCCTTAAGGACTGTATGATTTCTGTCCAGGACCTTCTGGCTTTTATAATTTCTGTTGAGAAATCTGGTGTGATTCTGATAGGTCTACCTTCATATGTTACTTGGCCTTTTTCCCTTGCTGCTTTTAGAATTTTTTCTTTGTTCTGTATGTTCAGTGTTTTGACTATGATGTGAGGTGAAGAATTTCTTTTCTGGTCTAGTCTACTTGGTGTTCTGTAGGCCTCTTGTATGTTTATGGCCATCTCCTTCTTTAAGTTGGGAAAGTTTCCTTCTATAATTTTCTTGAAAATATTTTCCGGACCTTTGAGCCTAATGTCTTCTTTTTCTTCTACTCCTATTATTCTTAGATTTTTGTCTTTTCATGGTGTCCTTGATTTCTTGGATGTTTTGTGTTTGGAACTTTCCTGATTTTATTTTTTCTTTGAGAGACATGTCAATTTCTGCAAGTGTATCTTCGGCTCCTGAGATTCTTTCTTCCATCTCTTGTATTCTGTTGGTGATGCTTACCTTTGTAGTTCCCGATCTTTTCTCTATGTTCTCCAGCTCCTGTTTTTTTTCTCTATTTGTTTTTTTATTATTATTGATTCTAATTCTGTTTTCATGTATTGCACCATTTCTTCATCTGTTTGAATGTGGAATCCTGCTTTTCAATGACTGCTTCTATTTTTTTGTCCGTTTCCTCTCTATGTATCACTAATTGTGCCTCTACTTCTTTGGGTATAATTGCCTGTATTTCTATGAGAGCTTTGTTTATTTCTTCTTTATTTGCCTTTATTTGTGTGGACATTTCTTTGAGAGCTTTGTGCATTTCTTCTTTGTTTGCCTCAATTTTTGTGGTCATTTCTCTAAGAGCTCGATTTGTTTCCTCTTGGTTCGTCTCAATTTCTTTGGCTACTTCTCTAAGGGCTTTGTTCATTTCATCTTTATGGGCCTCCAATAGCTGGAGAAACATAGTTTTGAGGTCGTTTTCTTGTATATCTAGTGAATTGAAGTGTCCATTGTTTTGTGTGGTTGCTGGTGAGGTCATTATGTCTGATTTTTGTTGGGAGTGTTCTTAAGTCTGCCTCTAGCCATCTGGTTATTTATAACCCTCACTGTTCCTCGAGTTTGTAGTTCGGGCTATGATCGTCTCTTTCTGTTTTCTGGACTGTTTTTTCAGGAAGATGAGAGAGGTTCACTGGTTTGGGAGTGTGCGTTGTGGTTTCAGTTTTGCCTAAGTAAGGAATGTGACGTTGGCACAATTCGCATGCACTTTTAGAGGGCGCAGTGTGCATGCGTGGGATTCTTTGACTATTGCAGTGGCCTGCAGGCCACTATTATGCAGTTCTGTCTGAGATCCAGGGATTGTTTGCCTGGAATACACTGGTGGACCCACAAGGCAGAGGCTTCAATGTTGGGGTCACCATCCCAAGAATCCCTATGATGCCCACACTAGGGGTGTGGGTGGCAGGGATCTCGTCTGGTTGCTTCTGTGGAGAGGCCCTGGGTCTGGGGCAAACTCTCCTTAGAAGGCTCACTCACTCTTGCAGGACCAGTTGGAATGCCCAGGGGTTCCCCTTGCTCTCTACTCTCTGATTTGGTCCTGCTGCAGTAAATGCACAGGTAGGCTAACAGTCAGCTCTGTGACACTGTGGCCGCAGGACTCAGTGTCCACCTTTCCTGTGTGCTGCCTCTTTGTCCTTTCCCTCTGCCAGGAGGGGTTATGTTGACTGGTCCTGAGGTAGCGCTGGAAAGAGTTAGGTTGAGTGTTCTCAAGCCCAGATCCCGGGCCCAGATCTCTCTTGCAGAAGCAGCCTGGTGGAAGAACCTATGTTTGCTGATCCCGAGAGAGTACCAGGTAGGGTTGAGCGTCCTCAGATCCTGAGCCAGGGCTTCTCTGCTAGGGGCCACTGGGTGTGCTGGAGAGGGGGTTTTGTGTCCTGTGGCAGGCTGCCTCTCTGTCCTTCCCCTCTGACCTTCCCCTCCACCAGGGCAAGCTTATGGCACTGCTCTCAGGGGAGTGCCAGAAGGGGTTCGGACTTCTCAGTCCTGATCCTTAGCCGGGGTTTCTCTGCCAGGGGTCGGGGGGCCGCCGGTGCTAGGACTTGGTGCTAGACCTTATTGCGCTGGACCCAGGAGAAGCTTGAGACGTGTTGAATGACCACAGTCCAAGATCCCGAGTTGAAGTTTGTTCGCTAGGAGCAGCCGGCAGCACTGTGAATCTGCTGTGTGCCTCTCTATCCCTCAGCTCCACTGTGGCAGGGTTCTCAGACACAGTGTTCTCCCGGTGCTGCCATCTTGTCCCCCCCTCCTAAAGAAACTAATTAAGAAAGACGACCCTGAATAAAATACTCAATCCCCATCATGAAAGGCAAAGAAGAAGGACATCAGAAGAAGAAAACAGGAAACAAGCTAGAAACCCACCACACAGGGCCTCT
This sequence comes from Psammomys obesus, assembly GCF_907164565.1. NCBI lineage: Eukaryota > Metazoa > Chordata > Mammalia > Rodentia > Muridae > Psammomys > Psammomys obesus. Next base: position 8,390,277 of record NW_026587759.1, read on the forward strand.
GAAAGGCTCTGCCCTGCAGACTATCAGAACAGATGCTGAGACTTATGGCCAACTGTTGGGCAGAGTGCATGGAATCTTAGGTAAGAAGTGGGAAATAGTAAGATCTGGAGAGGACAGGAACTTCACAAGGAGAACAACAGAACCAGAATTTGAACACAGGGGTCTTTCCAGAGACTCATACTCCGACCAAGTACCATGCATGGAGATAACCTAGAACCCCTGCACAGATGTAGCACAGGGAAGTTTAGTGTCCAAGTGGGTTCCATAGTAATGGGAAGAGGGACTGCCTCTGAGATAATTTGATTATCCTGCTCTTTGATCACCTCCCCCTGAGGGAGGAGCAGCCTTACCAGGCTACATAGGAAGACAATGCAGCCACTCCTGATGAGATCTGATAGACTAAGATCAGAAGGAAGGAGAAGAGGACCTTCCCTATCAGTGAACTTGGGGAGGGGCATGCCCAAAAAAGGTGGGAAGATGGGATTGGGAGGGGCGGAGGGAGGGGCTTATGAGGAGATACAAAGTGAATAAAGTGTAATTAATAATAAAAAAAAATCCTGTTCACCCAGAGCTCAGGGTCCCACTTCTCTACTGCTGTGCCAGTGAGATTGGGTCCTGAGTTTGATTGCTCTCATAATAAAGCTCTCTTGCAATTGAAAAACAACAACAACAACAAAAAAAAAAAAAAAACATGCTGGATGCTGGAGAGGATTCGGAGAAAGGGGAACTCTCCTGCATTGCTGATGGGAATGTAAACTTGTACAACCACTTTGGAAATCAATCTGATGCTTTCTCAGAAAATTAGGAATAGCTTTACCTCAAGATCCAGCTATACCACTCCTAGGCATATATCCAAAATATGTTCAAGTATACAACAAGGACATTTGCTCAACCTTATTAGTAGCAGATTTATGAGCAATAGCCATAACAACCTAGATGTCCCTCAACTGAGGAATGGTTACAGAAACTGTGGCACATTTATACAATGGAATACTACTTAGCAACTGAAAACAAGGAAATGAAAAAGTTTGCAGGCAAATGGATGGAACTGGAAAAGATCATCCTGAGTGAGGTATCCCAGAAGGAGAAAGGAACATAAAGGTTTTTAAGACACTCAGTTCTAAATTACAGCAGGTTAACTTAGTCTTGCCGACAAACAGAATATGGCCAATTCTTATATTGCAGTATTGGGCACATAGGCAGGAATTCTTTCCCTATCCCTGAAGTCAAGGCAGACGTCCTTGAGCTGTCCTTCCAGAGTGGGAAGGTGTCACTAGATGTTATTGTTGTCTTCATGACTAAGTGTAATATATTATATTTCTAGACACTGTCTTAAAATTTATCATTTAATTGGCTTGAGAACAGCCTATTTATGTTTTATTTCAATAAACAAAATATACATTTAAGAGTTCTAGAATTCTCCAAAATAGCTGTACAAATTAAACTGTAATGAATCTCTCAATATATTATTTCTATAGATGTTACCTGGAGTAATGATTCTTCAAACATATTTCTGTTAGTGTTTAACAGATCACAGAATAGTGGCTCCACCTTTTTCAACTGACTCATAGTTTTCTCTCTGATTATTTAATGACTTTGAAGTCATTGTGTTGTAAAATATTTTTTTAGTATTACCTATTTTATGAATTATTCTTAAATCCTCTTTAGCAAGAGACATACCTTTATCTTAAGCTGAGGATACACTTCTAGCATTGATTTAATCTTATTTTCCTAGAAATATACAAAAAAACTCAACAAACAGCAAACTAGTTACCATGTTCCCTAAACCACTCTTTCTAAATGGTTTTTTTCTCTCTTTTCCCTTCTCCTTCCTTAGAGTTGTGACAACTTTTTTCATCTGCCATTATGTAATTAAATAAAAAACATATCCAAAAAAATTTCCAGCCATTGGTCATGTCTATTACATTCCTTCTACCTGAAATTACCTCCTCTTTAATATACAGTACACCTATAGGCAGAACAGCAGCAAACATTTGAAAAAAATAGAAAGAAAAGTTTATGTATTAAAAACTTGTTTCCTTTTTTGATGGTGATGTGATGTAGTGGAAACACCTACTGGGTAGGGCTTCATGGAAAATATCAGGTTAGGGGTCATGATCTTGAGTGAACAAGCGATACGTATAAAAGAATTATCAAACCATTATCTACCCTTCACAAAATGAATGCCGCATGCCACAATTTATTGTGAACTCTAGCTTGGATTAAACATATCAGACTTCAGTGCTAAAAGAAACTAAAAGTCCTACACTCTACCACTAAATTCTGATCAGAGAGATTTGGTCTCATATTTACGCAAAGCCATAAACAATAGAATATATTCTGCCATGTTGACTCATAATTTTTAATAGAATAATGCAACGTTTATACAGTTATGTTTTCTCCTAAGAATCTTAAGGTTATATAAAATGTATAAAATCCTTAACAACAAAAATGTGTTTTCCCCAGATAGAAGAGGCATATTACTGCCAGCTATTGGTAGAATATTATGCAGAGTTAAAGAAAATAGTGGGAGGCTTTTATTTTTAAAAAGTTCACCTCTAAACAACCATCTCAAAAATGTCAAAGCATTCTCAAATATTACCTCAAGCAGAGCACTGAAGGGAGTGGCAAACCTATAACATTTGATGTTTGACCAACCCACTCAGTCACCTTTACCCCATATCTAAAACTTTGCGTTTCTCTGATCTCTACTTTTTTCCTCCATGAACAGTGGTTAAATCTTTCAATATTTCATCATACTGCTATTGTTAACTTTTAATTCTTTTCTACTTCCTGTAAACTTTCCCCAGTCAAGACCCTCACCACCTTCCATAACACCCTAAGAGAATATTGGCACTAACCTTCACCTTTCTTCTACATTGTTGTAGCAGTGACTTGGAAAAAGGAAATGACCATGTCATTCAAGTTTAAAACACTGATGACTTCTTGCTTCTAAAGCTAAGGTGAATCTCCTCAGAAAAGAAAGCCATTACCCTCAGCTCTCTAGCCATTATGTCTTGTACTCTCTTAACTTCATGGAGTCTTCCTGCATCTCTCTGCCCCTTCTCTCTTCTTCTAGAGATCAAGAGTTGTTTTTATTTTATCTCTTCTTTGAGCTGCACCTGCTTTCTTCAAAACTGTAAACAAGATAAATTGTTATTTTTATGTGACCCTGCTGTCATATTTATTTAATTTCACACAATTGAAATTGATCTTTTGGATTATATTGCTTACAATCACTTTTGGATTATATTGTTTATAAATCTCGTAGTACTAGCCAAATGGTTAAAGCCTAATGCATATATAGATAACATCCATGACTAAGAGCAGTGAGTCTTTGAAGATTTTTGTTTTTTCACTTCTTTCACCTTGTGTACCTTCTCAGATTCCCTGCATCAGGAATATGCATCAGAAATATGGCCCATCATGACCAAGCTTTAAGTCCTTTATCATTGGAAAAAGATTTTCTTTTAAGTCACCTTAAGGTTTCTGTCACTACTATGACAGAATATATATTCAGCAAGTATTTTAATGTCTCCTACTGATATTTAATTTCTCATCTGAACAACAACAAAAAGAACTAGAACCTACTTCCATTGGCAATATTCTATTATTATTACTATTATATAAAAATTATTACTAAAAATAGATTTTTTCATACAGTTAATCCAGACCACAGTTTTCCCTCCCTCCCCATACTGCTGTTTCACTCCACAACTTCCCTTCTGCTCCAGATCTACTTCCCTTCCATTTTTCTTTAGGAAAAAAGCAGACCTTCAAGAGATAACCATCAAGAGAAAGCAACCAATCCCCAGGAAACAAGAAACAATAACAGAAGGCAAAATCCCTCATATAGAGACTTGAGAAGTCAACTCAATAGGAGAAAAAGAGTCCTGTGGAAGAAGGGGGAGACAGAAAGACCTGGAGGAGACAGGAGCTCCACAAGGAGACTAACAGAGCCAAAATACCAGGGCCCAGGGAGACCTGAAGAGACCAATATTCCAACCAAGGACCATGCATAGAGAGGACCTGGAACCCTGCTCAGATGTAGTCCATAGGCAACTCAGTTTCTAAATGGATTTCCTAGTAAGGGGGATGGGCAGAAGCTGTCTCTAACATGAACTCAGTGGCTGGCTCTTGGATGAGCCCTCCCTGGGGAGGGGGGTGCAGCCTTGCCAGGCCGCAAAGGAAGATGATGCAGCCAGCCCTGATGAGACCTGATAGGCTAAGGTCAGATAGTAAGGAAGGAAGTCTTCCATTATCAGGGGACTAGGGAAGGGGAATAGGAGGAAAAGAGGGATAGTTGGTGAGACTGGAAGGATATGAGGGGAGCTACAGCCAGAATAAATTTCATATGATTCTCTGCACTCTGCCAAAGGTTTGGTTATGAGTCTTAGTATCTGCTTTGATACACTGCTAGGTAGAGTCTTTCGGAGGACCTCTGTGGTAGGCTCCTGTTTCTACCTCTGTGGTAGGATGTTTTCTCCTATATCCAATGATAATCCTATTTGTCTTTCTTTTTTTTTCTTTTTTTTTAAATTTTATTAATTACACTTTATTCACTTTGTATCCCCTCATAAGCCTCTCCCTCCTCCCCTCCCAGTCCCACCCTCCCTCCCCCTTCTTCACACATGCCCCTCCCCAAGTCCACTGATAAGGGAGGTCCTCCTCTCTTTCCTTCTGATCTTAGTCTATCAGATCACATCAGGAGTGGCTGCATTGTCATCTTCTGTGGCCTGGTAAGGCTGCTCCCTCACCTCAGGGGGAGGTGATCAAAGAGCAGGCCAATCAGATTATGTCAGAGGCAGTCCCTCTTCCCATTATTATGTAACCCACTTGGAGACTAAACTGCCCTGGACTACATCTGTGCAGGGGTTCTAGGTCATCTCCATGCCTGGTACTTGGTTGGAGTATGAGTCTCTGGGAAGATCCCTGTGTTCAAATTTTCTGGTTCTGTTGTTCTTCTTGTGGGGTTCCTGTCCTCTCCAGATCTTACCCATTTGTCTTTCTAAGTGAGGATTGATCATCTTACTCCGGGTCTTCTTTCTTGTTTATCTTCTCTAGGTGTATACATTTCATGATGTTTATCATATCTTATACGTCTAAATAAGTGAGTATATACCATGGTATGTTTTTCTCCTTCTGGGATACCTCACTCAGAATGATCTTTTCTAGGTCCCACCATTTGCCTGCAAATTTCATGATTTCCTCTTTTTTAATTGCTGAATATATTCCATTATGTAAAAATACCACAATTTCTTATATGAGACTGTTTCTCCAACTAAGGACCATGTATGGATATAACCTAGAACCTCTGCTCGGATGTAGCCTGTGGTAGCTCAGTAACCAAGTGGGTTTCCCTAGTAAGGGGAACAGGGACTATTTCTGACATGAACTCAATGGCTGGCTCTTTGACCTCTCCACCCCCCAAGGGAGGAGCAGCCCTGCTAGGCTACAGAGGAGAACTTTGCAGCCAGTCCTGAAGATACCTGATAAACCAGGGTCAGATGAAAGGGGAAGAGGTCCTCCCCTATCAGTGGACTTGGAAAGAAACAGGGAAGAGATGAAAGAGGAAGGGTGGGATTGGGAGGGAATGAGGGTGTGGGATACAGCTGGGATACAGAGTTAATAAAATATAACTAATAATAAAAGTAAATAAATAAAACAATAAATTGAAAAAAGAAAACATATCCATAAATAAAACAAAGTGAAAAATTGTAAATAATAATAATAATGTGTAGGAGACACACTCACTTCACTGTTAGGAGTCCCACAAATCATGAAGCCAAAGGCCATAAGATACACAGTGGCCTGGTGTAGACCCACGGAGGCCCCGTGCTTGCATTAATCCAAAACTTGATCACTCAGTAAATAGGTGGGTATTTAGAAAGAACTTCCATTATAGAATCAGTCAAGTTAAAAGAAAATACCTGGACTCCATTAGAAAGAGCTATCTGGTAAGCTTTTAATTATTATATGGCAACTAAAAAAAAAAAAAAAACAAGCATTAGTGTAGACATAGTAACTGGATCTTGAGTCTTGAGATCCCTCTAAAATTTTGATGCTTTGTATAGTTGGTGAAGTAAAAGCTCTTTGACTTTTATAGTTTAACTAATTTCAAGTATGTGGAGTCACATCCATGATCCATGGCCTTGTAGTTACAAATGCTGTGAACTCTTCTCTGTGCTGTTAGTTTGTCAATAAAGAGAACATCTGTGTTCTGTGATACAAAAGGAATTATTATCATGTAGTTTATTCCATAGAGGTATTCTGCTTTCCTAGAGTGGTTCACAGTTTTGACCATACAATTCTGTTTTTGTTAGTGAGAAGATTTGTTATCAGTGTTCTGGTCATTCCCTTTGCCCAGCTCACCCAGGTGAGGGATTTATCAGTCAAGCTGCTCTAGTGTTGCACAGTTGTCCCAAATTCACTCCCCCACTCTATCATCATATCTAATCATTCTGGCGAGGGTCAGACATTGCATTGTTATTTCTCTTTTCTCCACCATTTTAAGTTGTGCCTTCTGTGGTCTTTGCTCTGTCCTACAGCTTTATGAACACTAATCCCAATTTCCTAATTTTAAAATTTTCCTCCTTCATAGATAGGAGTGAATGCCCATAATTGTGAACATTTAAAGAGTTAATTGAAGAGCTGCAGAAGGTTTTAGTCTTCATTTTCTCAGAGGCTTGAAGCATTTTGTACCTTGCAAATTCTGAAATGTAGTCATTCAACTTAATTAATGGCCTTGGCTGGCTAGCTTCCAGGGTCTCTGCACTATCCTTCCCTTCTTGCTCCCTGCCCCCATACTAACTGCGGTAAGGCAACCACAGATGGCATCCACCCTCAGGCACCACACCCTTCTACCAGACTACAGTTAAAACTGTGATCAACAAACTAAAATTACCATGAGGCTTTTCTCCTCACTTTCTCTTTTTAAAATTTTGAGCCAATTTGGACTAGATAAGTCTGCATGTGAATAAAAACAATAAACTCTCCCCTTGTATGGCTGACATACAGCTACTTGTGTTCATAATCTTGTATCTTTTATAGTGATGGAATTATGAAATAAGAATGCTTTTTGAGGTGTCTCTTAATATTATATTAAACTGTTGGTGTTATACATAATAGTCACAAATAATATATTTGTGTTTTTTTAATTTAAATATTATTTTTAATAGTTACAGTTTATTCACTTTGTATCATCCTTGTAGCTCCCTCCTCTCCTCTCTTCCCAATCCCACCCTGCCTCCCCCTTCTCTACCCACGTCTCTCTCCAAGTTTACTGATAGGGGAGGTCTTCTTCTCCTTCCTTCTGATCCTAGTCTATCAGGTCTCATCAGGAGTGGTGCAGTGTCTTCCTCTGTAGCCTGGTAAGGATGCTGCCCCCACATAGGGAGGTGATCAAAGAGCAGACCAATAAATTCATGTTAGAGACAATCCATGTTCCCATTACTATGGAACCCATTTGGACACTGAGCTGCCATGGGCTACATCTGTGCAGGGGTTCTAGGTTATCTCCAAGAATGGTACTTGGTTGGAGTATCAGTCTCAGAAAAGACCCTTGTCTGTTCTCATTTACTAGTAGAATTTCCTTTAAGGAAGATTGTAAGTGTTCTCTGCAGAATTTGAACTTCTCATGTCAATGTACTATCTTCTTGACATATTGTAGCATGAGATTAATTGGACCTTGAATCAAGTAAATGTCATGCCTAAATTGTTTTACAAAACAAAACTTGCAAATGAATTTGTAATTGGAGACCATCCAAAATAAAATATGAAATAACTTAAGTTGAAAATCAATGGAAGATGTTTTAGTAAACCTTTCTGTGATCTATTCATTAAGTGACATTAATATTTAGAGTGATTTATAACTTAGATTTGTTACTGTATCCAAGAGCTATGAAGCACAATTATCTCTTACAAAAACTGAATGATGGCCTTAAAATACATTGCTATAATGAATAAATATTTTTCAAGTAATTCATTATTTTTCCATTTATATAAATAAATATAAATAGCACAATGAAAATCTTGAGTAATTGGCCAAGATGAGTATATCTTATAAGAATGATGACTCTACAGTAACATATAACCATATCCAGATATAGATCAAAACACATTAAATCATTCCTACTTTCACTTACTTAAAGACTTACTTATATTTAATTTTTAGTGGCTACACAAAAAGTATATGTTAATGATGTATCATGTGATGTTTCACACATACAAAACAATGGGATGTGCTTTAGTATTTATTACTTATTTTTTGCCAAAAACATTCAAAACTATTTACTATATCTTTTTAGATAATATAAAGTCCATTATCATTCTCAAGAGTCACCCTTAATTTTCCTTACTGTATCTTACAGAAAAATTACCCAGGTATGAAAAAGGAAGGTGAATGAATGATTTAGCTATGATGTCTTGTTCAGCAAGCATATTTTACAGATAAGAAAGAAAGAAAGAAAGAAAGAAAGAAAGAAAGAAAGAGGAGAAGAATGGAAGAAAGGAAGGAAAGAATTGCTAGTAGAAAGAAATGATTAAAAGAAAAAAGAAAGGGCATTGGGAAGAAAGGAACAAAGGAGGAGAGAAAAGAAGGAAGGAGGAGAAGAAGAAGGATGGAAGAAAAAAGGAAGATATGTATTTTGGTCTAAACAATTTAAAACTTTAAATTCAAAACCTCTTGCTTTTCTATCCAGTCTAGACATTGCTTCATGTAGTATGTTTGTAAAATTCTTTGCTTAGAATGAATAAAATATTTTACACAGACTGATCAATTTGAACACTTATTTTAATTTTTTTCCATCCAAAGTCAAATGTCATTTTGAAAGTTTTATCAGAAAGTAAGAGACAAGCCAAAAAAGCATCTAAAAATCTAGTATTATTTTTGTACAAATAAGTCATATAAGATAATTTAGGAAAATTAAGGGGTTTTTTTTAATTGTCGTTTACACCTAATTTTGGAAAAACTCTGTGAAATATGTAAATGTTTAAAGTAAATATAACAATCCATCAGAAATAGTAAATTACTTGCAATGGTCAATCAAATTGTGACAGTAAAGTTGCAATGGTGACAACAGTTCATCTGGTGGTATCTCCATCTCTGAGCTCAAGCGGTACTACAGAACAATAGTAATAAAAACCATATGGTACTGGCATAGAAACAGAATGGTGGGTCAATGGAATCTAATAAAAGACCCGGAAATAAACACACACACCTATGGATACTTGATTTTTAACAAAGAAGCCAAAACCATACAATGGAAAAAAGATAGAATCTTTAACAAATGGTGATGGTCTAACTGGATGTCTACATGCAGAAAAATGAAAACAGATCCATATTTACCACCCTGCACAAAACTAACCTCCAAGTGGATCAAAGACCTCACCTTAAAACCAGACACACTAAATTGGTTGGAAGAAAAAGTAGAGAAGAACCTAGAACTCATTGGCACAGGAGAAAACTTCCTGAACAGAACACCAAAAGCACAGGATCTAAGATCAACAATCATGGGACCTCATGAAACCGAAAAGCTTCTGTAAAGCAAAGAACACAGTCATCAGATCAAAATACGAGGCTATCTGACAGAGGTTAATATCCAGAATATATAAGGAACTCAAGAAGTTAAACAGCAACAAATCAAGTAATCCAATTTAAACATGGGGTACAAAGCTAAACCGAGAATTCTCAATTGAGGAATACTGAATTGCAGAGAAACACTTAAGGAAATGCTCAAAGTCCTTAGTCATCAAATCAAAACGACCCTGAGATTTCACCTTACACCCATAAGAATGGCTAAGGGATGCAGAAAGGAGAAGGAGGGTGGGACCGGGAGGAAGGAGGGGCTTATGGGGGGATACAAAATGAATAAAGTGTAATAAAAAAAATAGTGAGATACAAATGGGTGCCAGAAATATCCAAGTTGAGGTTTCTCAATACTTTTGGATAAAGTTTAGAAGCAAAAAAAAAAAAAAAAAAAAAAAAAAAAAAAAAAAAAAAAAAAAAAAACTCAAGTGACAATAGATGCTGGAGAGAATGTGGAGAAAGGGGAACCCTCCTGCATTGCTGATGGGGATGTAAACTTGTACAACCACTTTAGAAATCAATCTGGCGCCTTCTTTTATGTTTAGGAATAGTGCTTTCTCAAGGTCCCGCTATACCACTCCTAGGCATATATCCAAAATATGCTCAAGTACACAACAAGGACATTTGCTCTACCATGTTTGTAGCAGCTTTATTCATAATAGCCAGAACCTGGAAACAACCCAGATGTCCCTTAATTGGGGAATGGATACAGAAATTGTGGTACACTTACACAATGGAATATTATTCAGCAATTGAAAACAAGGAAATCATGAAATTTGCAGGCAAACGGTAGGATCTAGAAAAGATCATCCCAAGTAAGGAAGCAGAAAGACATGCACTGTATATACTCACTAATAAGTGGATACTAATAAGTGGATAGGATAATCATACTAAAATCTGTACACCTAAAGAAGCTGAGCTAGAAGGACTACCCTGGGTAAGATGATCAATCCTCACTCAGAAAGACAAACAGGATGGACAGAAAAGAAGGAGAAAACAGGAAACAGAGGAGGAGCCTACCACAGAGGGCCTCTGAAAGACTCTACCAAGCAGGATATCAAAGCAGATGCTGAGGCTCATAACCAAAGTTTGGGCAGAGTGCAGGGAATCATGTGAAAGAAGGGGGAGATAATAAGACCTGGAGGGGAGAGGAGTTCCTCAAGGAGAGCAACAGAACCAAAAAAATATAGGCACAGGGGTCTTTTCTGAGACTCCAACCAAGGACCATTCATGAAGATAACCTAGAACCCCTGTACAGATATAGCCCATGGCAGCTCGGTATCTAAGTGGGTTCCCTAATAAGGGGAACAGGGCTGTCTCTGACATGAACTCAGTGGCTGGCTCTTTGATACCATCCCCCTGAGGGGGGAGTAGCCGTGGTAGGCCACAGAAGAAAATAATGCAGCCAGTCCTGATGAGACCTGATAGGCTAGGGTCAGGTGGAAGGGGAGGAGGACCTCCCCTATCAGAGGACTTGAAGAGGAGCATGGAAGGAGATGAGAGAGAGAGGGTGGAATTGGAAGAGCATGAGGGAGTGGGCTACAGCTGCGTTACAAAGTGAATATACTGTGATTAATATAAAAAATAAAAATTTAAAAAAAAATCTGTATGAATGTTTCTGCCTGCATGTATACCCATGAAGTGCTTGCTGAGGGTATGGGATTCTCTTGGACTGGAGTGACAGATGGTTGTTAGCTTCTGTATAGGTGCTGGCATTTGGATCCAGAGCCTCAGAAAGAACAAATGCTCTCATGTGTTAAGTCACCTCCCCAACCCATGAATAACTTGTTGTATTACTCCATAAAATTGATTAAAGCCTGGTAGTATTTTATAAAAATGAGAATTTTCTCCAAATTTCAGCTTCAAATACCATCTTAAAATGTGTATCAGTTAAACTAGGTAACTTGTGGGTTGTTTTACACCTTTACTATCTATTAGTAGGTGTTTATAAGATGATAAAATGGCAATGTGATGGCTAAGCAGAAGGTAGTGGTGACATGATCCTCAAACAGAGTTCCATTTTCCAAATAATTAATAGTTTATCTCATTTTACAATGTTTCCTTTACATTTGTATAATTTCATTATAAGAATTCATAAAGAAGTAACATCCAAGTAAAGAAGTTACAATGTAGAACACATTTTTCTTTCAGTTTTAAAAATGTTTTACTTTGTTTAAGCTTAGTTTCGCTGTGCTACATTCTGACTCACAGCATTTTCATGGTGATTGGCAGCCACCACCTCGCCCTTGCCGCCCCAGCCCACTTTCCCCATGGTGCACTTGCATCCCCAGCATCTCCCTTTCACGTCTTCTGTTATCTTTCTCTTTTCACTCCTTAACACTTCTATTCTCCAGTTTCACAACTGATTCCTAGTTTCATGGTCTTTATCCACATCTACTCTCACCTAGATGCAAGCATTTAACGGTAAGAGATTAAAATCTAAACCTAAGAGAGAACATATGGTATTTGTTTTTTCTGAGCTTGGGTCATCTCACTGATTATTGTGTTTTTCAGTTCCACCTATTTTCCTGCATATTTCTTCGCATCATTTTCTTTTGTCCAATGGTACACAACACTGTTGAAGAACCTTCAGGATATAGGTACAGGCCTATAAGACAATATGAGTAGCATAAGTAATATCACCCAAAATGGCAAATACTATAAATTTTCTAACATCACTAAATCATTAACAACTTTTACCTTACAGAATTTTTGATACTTTTTGAATCAAGTTGATACATTAATAACTGATATAATAACATCAAAATGATCAGTAAGCTTATTAAACTAAAATGTGTTATCTCTTAGCATGCTTATAGTTTATATAAACAAAAGTAGCTAATGAATATTTTGGAAACATAGCTCATCTTAACCTTGATTATATAGGACATATAGTAGTCAATTTTTAAGTGCTATTCTGCCACACATTATTTCAGACTAAGGACATGTACAATCCCATGCTAGCACTGTTAACAGCCCCTGAAAGCAGCGTCTCACAGTTGCTAGCCCAGGGAAACCTCTCTGTAAATCACCTACTTGATCAAGCCTTTGTGAAAACAATTAGTCTCTTCTCGTAGTCAGGGCTCCACGTTTCACATAGTTAAAGACATTTTAAAAACCCTTTTAAAATCCCAATAGTATCAGCTAAAAGTTATTTGTAGAAGAAACCATTTTAGCTTTCTTGTTTCTTCTGTTAAAAAATAATAATAACCCAGAATTTTAAGCTGGAACCATCCTTCAGCTAGTAAAATTCTCTCAACTTTCAAGATATGAGGACCTAAGTTTTATACCCAAATTTATGGAAAGCTATATGTTATAGTATTCCCAGCTGGGCAGGCTGTGATAGCAGGATCCCCAAGAGTCATTAGCCTACTTGAAACTCAGCAACCAGAGAAAGACACTGGATGTTTCCTGAGGAGAATTACTGGCCTCCGCATACATGCAAAACGCACACACGCACACACACACACACACACACACAGGAAAGAGAGAGAGAGGGAGAGAGAGAGAGCACTTAGACTTTAACATAATTGTGGGCTAATTATGGAAAAGTAATAAAATGAGCTCTTAAGAGAAATAAATGTAACTATTCTTGAATTTTAAAAAGTTTTTTCTGTTTGTTTGTTTGTCAAGCAGTGTCTCCTTATTTAGCCCAAAATGACTTCAAAGTTGGAATCCTCCTGCTTATACTTCCTCAGTGCTGGGATTGCAAATGTGTCACATACCCAGTTTAGAAAATGTTTTATATCAAATATTTGATATATGTTAGGAAGGACAGAAGGAAGGAGGAATGGAGAGAGGGATGGAGGAAAGGGGGTAGGCATATAAGTCAGAATCTACAACCATAGAGCAAATGATAAACTACAAAAGGTTTTCTCAATAGAGAGGTCAAATAGCTCCCATTTCAAATGCTTTGTGGCCAAGAAATACAGCAAGACTATTCTAAGCTTCCATATGGCCATATGTACTATGTGTGTTTTTATTAAGCACTTTATTTTGAACATTAGCAAAAGCTAAAAGTATCTAAAGATAAATTATCTAGATATTCCAAGTCTAAGTAATGAGGGCAAAATTAGTTAATAAAAGTTACATACTGTTCCTGTGCACTTTTCTCAGACTATAAACATTGAAATGTACGTGGTTGCTTTGGTCATTACGACATGTTGGAAGACAAACACAAAGGTATTGCATTCAGAAACAAAATCCACTCTGTTTAGTGGCTCTTGTTTTAGTATTAAGTTCATCAAAAGAGTTTTTGACCCATAAATTGTGTTCACTCTTGTTTAAAAAAATAGCTATAAGCTGATTTGGATAACAAAAGAACATCCACTTAAAACTGATGTCAAACTAAAAAATTTATAATCATTTAAAAATTATTTGACATAAGAATTCAATACTGAAAACAACAAATAACAGATGCGTGTTTCCTCAACAACATGAACACAAGTGTCATTAACACTGAAGTGAACTGAACTGTGCAGCCAGCCTTGAGAATTCAATGGGCCTGCCTTCTCAATAAATGCTTTCTTTTAAATGCCATTTATACACAGGGATTACCAATATACCATGGTACAAGGACTCATTTGTTTTTCAATCTGGTGTGATATAAAATTGTTCCAAGCCAGGCTATCTTTTAATATTTGTTATATAGTTTTTTAACAAGGTCCTTGTGATTTTGAAAAAGGAACATAGGGAGACATTGAGGCCTTAAGAATGAAGACTTAAGAGCCTAGTAAGTCAATGCTTTAAAATTATAAAGATCAGAGCAAATAAATCCATATCAAAATAGAAAATAGTGCCACACAAAATCTTAATGAATGGACATTTTTCATTTAAGAATTTCTGATTTTTCAGAAATGTTTTTGTGTTACACTTCTGCCACATTATTCAAAGGGATATTTATTTTCAGAAACTGAACTTTACAAAAGAAAACTGTGAATAAGCATTTTACTCCACATTATAAACTATATACGTGATCAGTCTGTCAATAATTTAAACATGAATTAACTTTGAAATTTCCATGTTCTAAAAGAATTTGTAACTATATGGCCAAGGAAAGTTTGACCATTGAATTAAACTTTTCTCTGAAAATGTGAATACATAGCTCAGACATAAAAGGAATCACTCTGTGGTCACCTGCGTGCATATGAGTTTCACTAACAGTCTTGTATAGATTGACTATTTACTTGAAAGCTTTTGGTGGGACAAATTTCTTAAGTAGATGTTGAGTCTTGCATTTTTTTTTTCAAGACCAGAGAGATCTCTTCAGAGTTTGTAACATGGAAAAGTTACAAAGTATGCTCAGAAAAGTAGCATTTTCATTTGGTTCCTTCCGATCAGATTTGTTTACTGTGTATAGCTTTCTGGCTGACTTTCAGCAACTGAGCCTAGACATCGCTCTTCTCAGTCATAAACTGAGAACAATGTCCTGATTTACTGGTAAAGCTGTAGGAGCAACCTCAGCTTTGCCTAAAGTACAGAAGTCCACCGATTAAAGTGCTGCCTAACCAGAATGGCAAGTGGGAGGGTACATCTTGGCAACACCTGTCATTTCTTTGACTTTTTTACATCAGTAACAAGAAATGAGAACTCTATACAAGCGCTAAATAATCATAGTGACAGTTGGTTCTTGATATATTGGCTCTTTGGTATATAAGGATGTTGTACCAGGTTCACAGATAAATGCTGTGCCCTGAATTATTCACCAGCCTGTATCTGTTTTCAGGGAAAAAAGTGTAGAGGCTGGGGATTTTGCACCTGTGGGAGATTGCTTGTCTAACATACAGGAAGCATTGTCTTTACTTTAGGCATGGTAGAATATGCCTGAAATCACAAAAGCTCATGGAGGCAGGAGGATCAGAAGTATGAGGTCATTCTCGACTATGTAGGGACTTTTATCCCATATTAGGATACAAAGAATGCTGTTTTAAGAGAAAAGGGTTAGTGAAGATTCTTTCCCAACTTTGCTCAAGTACACAAAAGGGATACTTACTCAACCATATTCATAGCAGCTTTATTTGTAATAGCCAGAACCTGGAAACAACCCAGATGTCCATCAACGGAGGAATGGGTACAGAAATTGTGGTATATTTACACAATGGAATACTACTCAGCAATCAAAAAGGAGGAAATCATGAAATTTGCAGGCTAATGGTGGGATCTAGAAAAGATCATTCTGAGTGAAATATCCCAGAAGGAGAAAGACAAACACGGTATATACTCACTTATATAGACCTATAAGATATGACAAACATAATGAAATCTATACACCTAAAAAAGATAATCAAGAGAGCAGACATGGGGTAAGATGATCAATCCTCGTTTAGAAAGACAGATGGGATGTGCATTGAATGTATGACGGGAGTCTACTGAACACACCTGAAAGACTCTAACTAGCAGTGTTTTCAAAGCAGATACAAAGACTCATGACCAAACCTTCAGCAGAGTACAGGGAATCATATGAAAGAAGGGGAGTTAGTATGATGGGGAAAGGATAGGAGCTCCACAAGGACCAAATATATCTTGGCACAGGGTCTTTTCTGAGACTGACATGCAACCAAGGACCATGTATGAATGTAACCTAGAACCTCTGCTCTGATGTAGCCTGTGGTAGCTCAGTAACCAATTGGTTTCCCATAGTGAGAGGAACAAGGACTATTTCTAAAAGGAACTCAATGACTGGCTCTTTGACCTCCCCACCCCCCAAGGGAGGAGCAGTCCTATTAGGCCACAGAGGAGGGCTTTGCAGCCAGTCCTGAAGATACCTGATAAAACAGGATCAGATGAATGGGGAAGAGCTCCCCCCATCAGTGGACTTGGAAAGGGGCACGGTGGAGATAAGGGAAGGAGGGTGGGATTGGGAGGGAATGAGGGAGCAGGACATGGCTGGGATACAGAGTTAATAAAATGTAACTGATAAGAAAAAAATAAAATTAAAAAAGAGAAAAGGGATAATAATAATAAAATAGAAGAAGAAATGCAATTATTATATAAGACTTGTCAAAATATTTTATGTGAGGTCAAGAAAGTATGAGCTATTGGACAGGTGTTTTTTTTGTTTGTTTGTTTTTTTGTTGTTGTTTTTTTTTTTGTGTGTGTGTGTGTGTGTGTGTGTGTGTGTGTTGGCCAAATTACTTCTTCTACACTTGAAAATCAACATAGCCAGACCATAGACATTAAGGGACAACTCGTAGGACTTTTTGGTTCTCATTTATTTGTTTGTTTGGTTGCATATCTAGATGAGAGGGGGTTCATACTCCATAGCACAGGGGCAGAGATCAGAAAACAACTTACAGAAGTAGGTTCTCTTCTTCCATTATTTTAATCCAAAGGACAGAACTTTATGCCTTGCAACATGTGTTTTGCCTCTGAGATATCTAGCTGGTCCCTAAATGGATCTTATCAATAAAATCTAGTATTAAACTGGAACAGGTGAAAGCACAGATTTCTCCACACTTCCCAGTTTAGACTCAGATTCACCAGTGACCCCACAAAAATTACATAGTCTTCAATTTCTTCATATATAGCAGACATGGTCTGTGATGTTACAATGAACATAGATAAAGCATTCAGAACATAGACAGGCACATAACAGCCACAATGCATGGGGTTACTCCCAACATTATGGCCATAATCATCAGTATTTGTTGTAGGTGGCAATTAATATTTACTATTGATATATATTCTGGTAAAGCTGCTGTTAATCCTAAACAGCTGTATACCCAAATCACCACACAGAGCCTGGGTTTATTTAGTTAACCTAGTTGTTTCATTCTGAACCTCCAAGCCCTCATAGTTTCCTGACATTTAGATTTTCCACATTATACTTCCCTTTAGTGATATATTAGGTCCAGTCCATCTCTCCACGTGGTTACAAGATCTCTGCTCCTGCCTCTGTTCTCCCAGCTCTCTTCTGCTCTTCTCTTCCACTCTTTCCTGTCCTCTGGCTCCTCCACTCCCCCTCCTAGTCCTTCCTCTCTATTGCTCAA
The DNA here is from genome assembly GCF_907164565.1 of Psammomys obesus. Lineage (NCBI taxonomy): Eukaryota > Metazoa > Chordata > Mammalia > Rodentia > Muridae > Psammomys > Psammomys obesus. The sequence goes on from NW_026587759.1 coordinate 8,407,851, forward strand.
CATTGTGGCTGGTTGTTTTATTTTGTCATGTTTATATAAAGTTGAGACAGATGATGCTTAGAAAAAGCATCACAATGCAATGTGCGGATTGAAATCAGAAAGTAGGGGAGAGAAATCAGCATTTGAATGAACAAGGGTAAGGTGTATACATTTCAACAGATCTTTATACCACCAAGTATTATTTCAGGAGACAAATAAAATAATATACATGTATAAAAATAGATAATTATATGATCATGTTCAAATTTATTTTAAAGTCTTTTTGTACTTCAAGTGTTTTGTGTTCACAAAAGATAAGCAAGAAAAGGGGCGGGGCAAGATGGTGGCACTGGGAGGACTCTCATTCTGAGGAGCAGCACAGCAGGATTGGCACAGTGACCAGCAATCAGAACTCGCGGCCATAAAACACAAGTGATTGTGTTTCACAGGTGAGAGGATACCCCACGGTGGGGGATTTAATCAGCTTTAACTCACCCGGCTAAACCGCTGAAGAGATCCCAGTTCCACCAGGCGCTTGGTCGCCAGCCCAGAGCTACACCCCAGCGTGATTTGGTCACAGTCCCAGACTGAACTGTGGGCCCACAACACCATAGACTGGATTTCCCAGTCGAGAGATAACCCCACGGAGCAGGAAACGATTGGGACCGACCTCGGGTTACCCAGACATCCCCTGGAAAAGACTCGGGGTCCGCGGGTGCCCCAAGAGCCAGCCCAGACCCAGAGCCGGGACCCAGGCACCTGCACGGAGCCCTGCCTGCGCGCCTGATTCGCCACCTCAGATAGAACTGTGGGCCCCAGGGCACCAGGCACCAGAGACTGCATTTCACTGGCAGGTGCAAACCCACAGGGAGGGAAACGGCTGGTCTGATCTCAGAGCACTCAGCCGACACCCACACCCCGAAAAGGACTAGGGAAAATTACCCAGTTTAGGCAGCAGCTAAGGCTCCGAACGGCCAGAAAGGTGGAGCCACAAGCGGGCATCTGTGCCTGTGGGTTCTACTCGCCACCCCAGACAGAACAGCGGTCCCCAAAGAAAAGACTGAGAGTCTCTGGCGGAGGAAACCCCCAGCGGAGGGGGTCATCAGCTCTAACGCTTAGGACACACAGCACCAAAACACTTCCTGGATTCGCGCAGACTCTAGACTCTAATGCAGGCAGGAGCGCTGTTCTCTGCCGCCATTATTGAGTTCCCCTAGGGCACTGGGACACACAGATGCATCCTCAGACCTACAAAAGCCAGAGAGCCATTACAGCAGCCCTCAGATACTGTGCCAAGGATCAACCAGTTATCCCTAGCTAGACTGTCAAAACTGTGGGAATCCCTGGTCCTTCAAGAGGGCTGCACCAACAGCATCTGGACAAGAGCAGTGCCTGCAGCCGCCATCCCAGACAGAGACACACAGCTTCTGGTCCAGAGTGAGGCACCCAGCCTCCAGACCAGAGCAGTGCCCCCAGGCGCTAACTCAACCTAGGTGCACATTCTCCAGGTCCAGAGCAGAGCAATCAGCCTCTGGCCCACAGACTTACTGAGTGCACCTCCCACTTTCCCGGCCAGAACTGTGCGCCCCAGGATAACAGACTGAGTTTCCCTGTTGGGAGAAAACCTCACAGCTAGGGAATCAGCAGGTTCTTCAAGAGGACTGTATATGGAAATTTAGTGAGCAGCAGCACACTAAATTTATAACAAGAAACCCAGCAGTGGGGCAGCTGTCTTGAGAAATTCTATGGGTTAGAGAAGATCCCCCCCTGCCTAACATAGACCACAGCTACTACTCAGGGCTATAAACCTGAGGTGAGCAGTGGCAACTCCTGAGAAACACTGGCCATACAGTGACCATAATCAAAAGGCACAGAAGGACTCCTTCAGGAAAAATCATCTGCCAGCCAAGGGGATACTCCCTACCTCAGGACTCCAGGAAGCACAGAAACTAACAGCCAAAACCTAAATCAGCCCAATGGGTAGAGGTCAGCGTAAAAGCTCAACCAACAAAAGACAGAGCAATATGGCATCTCCAGAACCCAGCCATCCAGGGGCGAACAGCCCTGAACAATGCAGCATAATAGAAAATCAAGAAGATGACCTTACATCTGTGTTGATGAAGAGGATAATAGAGGAAACAATTAAAATACGTAAAGAATTAGAGGAAGCTAAAACCAAACAGATCATGGCTATCCGTAAAGAAATGGAGGAAGATAAAGGCAAGCAGATTATGGCCATCCGTGAAGATGCAGCCAAACAGCTTGTGGCCTTCAGAGAAGAAATAATTAAATCACTGAAAGAAATCAAAGAGACAGAGTTGAAGGAACTAAAAGAAAAAGAGGAAAATACAAGCAGACAGGTGAAGGAAGTAAACAAAGCAACTCAAGACCTGAAGATAGAACTAGAAAAATTAAAGAAAACACAAATGGAGGAAATAATGGAGAGGAAGAATTTAGGGAAGAAAACAGGAACTACAGAGGTAAGCATAACCAACAGAATACAAGAAATGGAAGAAAGAATCTCAGGTGTAGAAGATACAATGGAAGAAATCGATGTATCTGTCAAAGAAAATGTTAAATCCAAAAAATTCCTGACACAGACTGTCCAAGAAATCCAAGACAATATGAAAAGACAAAACCTAAGAATAATAGGAATAGAGGAAAAAGAAGACTCCCTTCTCCAAGGCCCAGAAAATATTTTCAACAAAATCATTGAAGAAAATTTCCCCAAGTTAAAGGAAAAGCCAATAAGGATACATGAGGCCTACAGAACACCCAACAAATTTGACCAGAAAAGAAAATCCTCCCGCCACATAATAATCAAAACAGTAAGTATACAGAACAAAGAAAAAATACTAAAAGCTGCAAGGGAAAAAGGCCAAGTAACATATAATGGCAAACCCATTAGAATCACACCTGACTTTTCAACAGACACTATGAAAGCCAGAAGGGCCTGGACAGATATCATGCAGACCCTAAGAGAACACAGATGTCAACCCAGGCTACTATACCCTGCAAAACTCTCAGTCCTCATAGACGGAGAAAACAAGATATTCAATGACAAAAACAAATTTCAACAATAACTACACACAAATCCAGCATTACAGAAGACACTGGAAGGGAAAATACAACCCAAGAAAATTAGCTTCTGTCAAGAAAACACAGGAAATAATTAACCTTACTACAGTAAAACAAAAGCAACCAAGCACACAACCTTATGACCACAGCCAACATCAAAATCAAAGGATCTAACAGCCATTAATCTGGTCATTCATCTCTCTCAACATCAATGGACTCAACTCTCCAGTAAAAAGACACAGATTAACAGAATGGATACGTAAACAAAACCCAGCAATCTGTTGCATACAAGAAACACACCTAAGACACAAAGATAGACATTACCTGAGGGTAAAAGGTTGGAAGATGACTTTCCAAGAAAATGGACCCAAGAAACAAGCAGGAGTAGCCATTCTAATATCTGATAAAATAGATTTTCAACCAAAATTAATAAAAAGAGATGAGGAAGGACACTTCATATTCATCAAGGGAAAATTCCACCAGGAAGACATCACAATCCTGAACATCTATGCCCCAAATACAAGGGCACCCACATTTGTAAAAGAAACATTGATAAAATTTAAACCACATATAGATCCCCACACATTAATAGTGGGAGACTTCAACACCCCACTCTCAACAAAGGACAGGTCAACAAAACAGAAATTAAACAAAGAAACAATATCACTGACAGAGGTCATGAATCAAATGGAACTCACAGACATTTACAGAACTTTACACCCAAACACACAAGAATTTACCTTCTTCTCAGCACCTCATGGAACCTTCTCCAAAATAGACCATATAGTTGGTCACAAAGCAAGCCTCAACAGATACAAGAAGACTGAAATAATCCCTTGTATCCTGTCTGATCACCATGAGATAAAGCTGGACCTCAACAACAACAGAAATAGCAAAAAGCCTACACACACATGGAAACTGAACAACTTGTTACTAAATGACAGCTGGGTCAGGGAAGAAATAAAGAAAGAAATTAAAGCCTTTCTAGAACTCAATGAAAATGAAGACACACCATACCCAAACTTGTGGGACACAATGAAAGCAGTGCTAAGAGGAAAGTTCCTAGCACTAAGTGCCTTCAAGAAGAAATTCGAGACAGCTCATACAAGCAACTTAATGGCCCACTTAAAAACCCTAGAAAAAGAAGAAGCAGACACACCAAAAAGGAGTAGACAGCTGGAAATAATCAAACTCAGGGCTGAAATCAATCAATTAGAAACAAATAAAACAATTCAAAGAATCAATGAAACCAAGAGCTGGTTCTTTGAGAAAATCAACAAGATCAACAAACCCTTAGCCAAGCTAACTAAAAGGCAGAGAGACACCACTCAAATCAACAAAATCAGAAATGAAAAGGGGGACATAACTACAGACACTAAGGAAATCCAAACAATCATTAGGACTTACTTCAAAAGTCTATACTCAACAAAATTTGAAAATCTAAATAAAATGGACAATTTTCTTGATCGATTTGACTTACCAAAGCTGAATCAGGACCAGGTAAATCAATTAAATAGTCCTATATAATCCCCCAAAGAAATAGAAGCAGTCATCAAAAGTCTCCCATCCAAAAAAAGCCCAGGACCAGATGGCTTCAGCGCGGAGTTCTACCAGACCTTCAAAGAAGAGCTAACTCCAATTCTCTTCAAACTATTCCACAAAATAGAAACAGAAGGAACATTACCAAACTCATACTATGAAGCCACAGTCACCTTGTTACCTAAACCTCACAAAGACTCAACAAAGAAAGAGAATTTCAGGCCAATCTCCCTTATGAGCATTGATGCAAAACTATTTAACAAAATACTTGCAAACCGAATCCAAGAACACATCAAAGATATTATCCACTATGACCAAGTAGGCTTCATCCCAGGTATGCAGGGGTGGTTCAATATACGGAAATCCATCAATGTGATCCACCATATTAACAAACTGAAAGAAAAAAACCACATGATAATCTCCCTAGATGCTGAAAAAGCATTTGACAAAATCCAACATCCATTCATGTTTAAAGTACTGGAGAGATCAGGGATACAAGGCACATATCTAAACATAGTAAAGGCGATATGCAGCAAGCCTATAGCCAACATCAAACTGAACGGAGAGAAACTTAAAGCAACCCCACTGAAATCAGGGACAAGTCAAGGCTGCCCACTCTCTCCATATCTCTTCAACATAGTGCTGGAAGTCCTTACTAGAGCAATAAGACAGTTGAAGGAGATCAAGGGGATACAGATGGGAAAGGAAGAAGTCAAATTATCACTATTTGCAGATGATATGATAGTATACATAAGTGACCCCAAAAACTCTACCAGGGAACTCCTACAGCTGATAAACACCTTCAGCAAAGTGGCCGGATACAAAATTAACTCAAAAAAATCAGTAGCCCTCCTGTAAACAAAAGACAAAAGGGCTGAGAAAGAAATTAGAGAAACAACACCATTCACAATATCCACAAATGACATAAAGTACCTTGGTGTAACCCTAACCAAGCAAGTCAAAGACTTGTATGAAAAAAAATTTCAAGTCTCTGAAGAAAGAATTAGAGGAAGATATGAGAAGATGGAAAGATCTCCCATGCTCATGGCTTGGCAGGATTAACATAGTAAAAATGGCCATCTTACCAAAAGCAATCTACAGATTTAATGCAATTCCCATCAAATTGCCAACACAATTCTTTACAGACCTGGAAAGAAAAATTCTCAACTTCGTATGGAATAACAAGAAACCGAGAATTGCTAAAACAATCCTCTACAATAAAAGATCTTCTGGAGGTATCTCCATCCCTGATCTCAAGCTGTACTATAGAGCAACAGTTATAAAAACTGCATGGTACTGGCATAGAAACAGAATGCTGAATCAATGGAACCGAACAGAAGCCCCAGAAATAAACCCACACACTTATGAATACCTGATCTTTGACAAAGATGCCAAAACCATACAATGGAAAAAAGATAGCATCTTCAACAAATGGTGCTGGTCCAACTGGATGTCTACATGTAGAAAAATGAAAATAGATCCATACTTATCACCCTGCACAAATCTGAAGTCCAAGTGGATCAAAGACCTCAACATAAAACCAGACACATTAAATCGGCTAGAAAAAAAAGTGGGGATTACCCTAGAACTCATTGGTACAGGAGAAAACTTCCTGAACAGAACACCAACAGCACAGGCTCTAAGAGCAACAATCAATAAATGGGACCTCATGAAATTGAAAAGCTTCTGTAAAGCAAAGGACACCGTCATCAAAACAAAGCGACTGCCTACAGATTGGGAAAGAATCATCACCAACCCTTTATCTGACAGAGGACTCATATCCAATATATAAAAAGAACTAAACAAGCTAAAAAGCAACAAACCAAGTAATCCACTTAAAAAATGGGGAACAGAGCTAAAGAGAGAATTCTCTGTAGAGGAATATCGAATGGCAGAGAAGCACTTAAATAAATGTTCAACCTCATTAGCCATTAGGGAAATGCAAATCAAAACAACCCTGAGATTTCACCTTACACCCATCAGAATGGCCAAGATGAAAAACTCAAGGGACAACACATGCTGGAGAGGTTGTGGAGAAAGGGGAACCCTTCTCCACTGCTGGTGGGAATGTAAACTTGTACAACCACTCTGGAAATCAATCTGGCGCTTTCTCAGACAACTAGGAATAGCGCTTCCTCAAGATCCAGCCATACCAGTCCTAGGCATATACCCACAAGAGGTGCAAGTACACAAAAGGACATTTGCTCAACCATATTTGTAGCAGCCTTATTTGTAATAGCCAGAAGCTGGAAACAACCCAGATGCCCCTCAATTGAAGAATGGATGCAGAAACTGTGGTACATCTATACAATGGAGTATTACTCAGCAATGAAAAATAAGGAAATCATGAAATTTGCAGGTAAATGCTGGGACCTGGAAAGGATCATCCTGAGTGAGTTGTCCCAGAAGCAAAAAGACAGGCATGGTATATACTCACTCATATAAACATACAACATAGAATAAACCCACTAAAATCTGTACATCTAAACAAACTAAGCAAAAGAGAGGACCCTAACTAAAATGTTCAATCCCCATCCTGAAAGGCAAAGAGGATGGACATCAGAAGAAAAAGAAAATAGGAAACAACCTTGGAACCTGCTACAGAGGGCCTCTGAAAGCCAGAAGAAAACAGGAAACAACCTTGAAACCTGCCACAGAGGGCCTCTGAAAGCCTCTGCAGTATAGAATGTCAAAGCAGATGCTGAGCCTGATGGCCAACTGATGGGCAGAGTGAATGGAATTTTATGTAAGAAGGGGGAAATAGTAAGAACTGGAGGGGATGGGAACTCCACAAGGAGAGCAACAGTACAAGATAATTTGAACACAGGGAACTTCCCAGAAAATCCAACCAAGGACTATTCTTGGAGATGACCTGAAACCCCTGCACAGGTGTAGCCCATGGCAGTTTAGTGTCCAAGTGGGTTACCTAGTAATGGGAAGAGGGACTGCCTCTGACATAATCTGATTGGCCTGCTCGTTGATCACTTCCCCCTGAGGGGGGAGCAGCCTTACCAGGCCACAGTAGAGGACAGTGCAGCCACTTCTGATGAGAACTGATAGACTAAGATCAGAAAGAAGAGGAGAACCTCCCCTATCAGTGGACTTGGGGAGTGGCATGCATGCAGAATGGGGAGGGAGGGTGGGATCGGGAGGGGAGGAGGGAGGGGCTTATGGGGGGATACAAAATGAATAAAGTGTAATTAATAAAAAAATTTTTAAAAAGATAAGCAAATATCTAAATAATAACTAAATAATTATTTAAGCTGAGTGCTGATCAATATTAGACCTTTCTGTTGCTGTAGATCACAATTCTTCTGCTAATTTTTTTATGATGTTTTTGAGATGGTTAAACAACATTTTGGACAAAGCTTTTAACCAACACAGGAATTAAGAATAAAAAGGAAAACAATTTCTAGTTGTCATTGGAAGTAATTTAAATTCAAAAAGATAACTTGATAGAGATAACTGATTGTGTGTGTGTGTGTGTGTGTGTGTGTGTATGCAAGTGTCAGCAAAATACACAAATTGCTTTCAGACAGCTTAGAATTGAGAGTTCCTTGCAATCTGGCCTTGGCACTTGTTAACATTGCCAATACAAAGTAGCCTTCAGGAGTTTACTTAAAAGATGTAACTCTAGAAGATACTGACAGTGATTGAGACAACTGATTGAGACTAGCTGAAGTGGTGCTAGAGATGCATGTTTCCTGGAGACAGCTACCAGGTGAGACCTGTCCCAGTTGCTCTCCAGGTCCCCTGACTATCTCCACCAGGATATGCTTCAAATACTCTCCTGTGAGGTGACATTTTCAATCTTCTTTTATTCTCTCACTTAAGATACACAAAATATACAAGGGAAAGAGGTCCTCCCCTATCAGTGGACTGGGGAAGGGGAATGGGGAGAAGAGGGAGGGAGAGTGGGATTGGGAGCAGAGGAGGGAGGGGAGCCACAGACAGAACACAAAGTGAATAACTTGTAATAATAAAAATGATACACAAAATAATTTGATTCATTTCTAGTCCTAACACAGAGGAATTTCAGAACTGAAGGAGAATGTTGTTGAGAGGGACGGGTACATTCTTTGTCTAAAAGTATTTCCCACATTGTTTTGCAGTGGAGAGGAAAAAGTGTGTTACATACGTGCATTTTTCTTTAGAAGAATTCTCATGCTCATTTTTTGTTCATTTTTTCTTTTAAAAATAGATAAAACAAATGAACAACAAAATAGTATTTTTTTGTTTTCATATTCCCCTTTCTTTTTTATTATTTTTTTAATATTAGTTACAGTTTGTTCACTTTGTATCTCTGCTGTATCTCGCTCCCTCTTTCCCTCCCTCATCTCCTCCCTGCCCCTTTCCAAGTCCATTGATGGGGAGGACCTCCTCCCCTTTCATCTGGCCCTACTTTATCAGGTATCTTCAAGACCGACTGCAAAGTCCCACTATGTGGTCTAGCTGGGCTGCTCCTCCCTCGGGGAGGAGGTCAAAGAACACGCCATTGAGTTCATGTCAGAAACATTCCCGTTCTCCCCATTAGGTACCCACTTGGATACTGAGTTACCATGGGCTACAACCGAGCAGAGGTTCTAGGTTATAACCATACATGGTCCTTGGTTGGAGAAACAGTCTCATAAAAGACCCCTGTGCCCAGATATATTTGGTCCTTGTGGAGATCCTATCCTCTCCAGGTCATATTAAATCCCCCTTCTTTCTTATGATTCCCTGCACTCTGCCAAAGTTTGGTTATGAGTCTTAATATCTGCTTTGATACACTGCTAGGTAGAGTCTTTCAGAGGCCCTCTGAGATAGGCTCCTGTCCTGTTACTTGTTTTCTCCTATGTCCAATGACCATCCCATTTGTCTTTCTAAGTGAGGATTGATCATCTTACCCTCTTTCTTGTTTATCTTCTTTAAGTGTATAGATTTCAGTATGTTTATCCTATCTTATAGGTCTATATAAGTGAGTATATACCATGTGTATCTTTCCTGCTCTCCCTTAGGGTCTACATAATTTGTAGACTAGTTGTATTGCTCTCTCAAAAAGAAGAAAAAAATGTCAAAGGCATTTAAAAGGATTTTTAATTGCACTGAGTGATTTTCCAAAAATAAAAACATAGGTACGAGTAACATTATTCAGACTGAGAAGCTTATATTTAGGAATATATATGCACACACATATATGTACATGACAACAATTAATGATAAAAACCATGAATTTGAAAAAGAGTATGGAAGGGTTAGGAAAGAGAAAATGGAAGAAAGAAATGATATGTAATATTATAACCTCAAAAGTAAGGAAGAAAAAGAATATTATCTTTGTATCTCTTTTCTCCACGAAATTTAGCTGAGAGTTATAAATGTTCAATTTGCAGAGTTACTTGTGCTGCACACGTTATTACTTTATTGTTTTGTAGAGCGTTTTTCTTTAGCTTTTGTGATACTGGAGGCGGGGTCCACAGACACTGCAGTGGTGAAAGACTCATCCCCCGTGTGCTTAGAGTTTTGAAGAAATTGTCATCTGAGTTTGCGAACTCTCAACAATTAGCTCTGTAAACTGATGGACCTTATCAATCCAATCCAAGGCCTGAACAGAAATGAAGGCATTAATTTTCCCGAAACAACAACAAAAGAATTCTCTAGGCAAAGGTCTTTAGTTATATTTACAATATAGAACCTTTCTTGATTCTCAGAGGACAAACTTGGGCTAAAACCAAAACATGGACTTAGGACTCTTTAAATTGTCAGGTTGCCTACAGATTGTGGCTATACCAACCTTCATAATTTCATGCACCAGCTGAGCTGCTAACAGATAAAGTAGGTTGCATTTTTCTGGAAAATGTTGAGGATTTCAGTGAATTGCTTTTTCATGACTGAATTGAGGGTCTTCTTGGTTCTTTTTCAAACTTTCATGTTCTCCTACTCTCTCTTTTCTACTTCCTTTTCTCTCTTCCTTCTTTCTGTCTTCTAAATTCACAGCATTCATTAAAGAATCCTTTACTTGGCAAAGTCATGTTCTTGTCAACGGCAATGCACTTCAATATGAAGCAGTACCTCAAATGATTCAATATATGTTTACATTCTGGCCTTCCTCTGAAGTTATTGATCTTCATTTCCAAGTCTACAGTAGTGATATTCTTCTGTTTTTTAACCCAGTACCTCACTATGAGGAAATGATGTTCAAGACTGAATAAAATTTTCCTTCTAAAAGTTAAACTGTCGTATTTTCTGTGTTCAGTTAATGGAAATTCCTTTCCCATTGATTACTCCTTTTCAAAACCTGTTTTATTCTTCTTTTCTAAGGAACTAGATTCTGAATATTTGCGAATTTTCATTGTCACCTTCAAGATCTTCAGCAGTTCTGCAAAAACTTTTCCTCTTTCCATCATTCTGTGGCTTGTTTATATATCTTGGTTCAAGCCCTAGGTCAGTGATCGGTTGGGCTTCTTCAAGAAGCTCCTATCCTTTTGAGCTTGCTGTAGGTTTTCCTTTCATGCTTTTCCCTGTAATGCTAAATTTTTCAATATATATATTGAAATATATGTATTGCATATATATATACAATTGTTCATGAATGTTGAAAGGGTTTAGAGAAAGCATTCCATTGTCCAGATTAATGGACCCAGCTGTGATTTTTATTTGGATAATTTGGCCATTGGAAACTCAATCCAAATTCTGAGGCAGCAATATTGTTGATATTATCTAGGAATGATAAGCCATACACAAGAAATACAAGGTAAGATATAAGTTCAAGAGTCTAGGACAGATGCCAAATTTCAGCTAATACCATGAATTCAAAGACAATATAGGAATGCACAGAGAATCCAGAAAATATAGCCTACCAGTTGATTAGGGATAAGCAACCAATTTCAAGAAAAGACTGCTATATTCTCATTATTTCTCTTCAATCTTGCCTGGTTTCTATTGATATCTCTTGGACATTCCTCTCTGACACTGGATGAAATAGTTATCTGAGAATGATCTTTAATCCTACTTCTTTGATTTTCATAGCTCTGCCTTCCATTACATTTGGTTGTTTGATTTGCTAATTATGGTGTCTGACAGAGACATTGTTCCTTCTTATACAATAATTCCATTTAAACTCATCTTATATCTGTATAAGTAAATATTTTAGGTAACTTCTACAAATAGTAGGTTTCCTGTGACATTTTCTTTCTTTTTCTTTCTTTCTTTCTTTCTTTCTTTCTTTCTTTCTTTCTTTCTTTCTTTCTTTCTCTTTCTTTCTTTCTTTCTTCCTTTCTTTTCTTCTTTCTTTCTTTCTTGACTGATTTCTATTTTCTGAGACTTTGAATCCTTTAGTCTTTTTTATTTTTATTTTTTATTTTAATCACAGGTCATTCACTTGTATCCCAGCCATAACCCCCTCCCGCTTTCCCTCCCAAACCCTCCCTCCCTCATCTCCTCCTTGCCCTTTTCCGAGTCCACTGATAGGGAAGGTCCTCTTCCCCTTCCATCTGACCCTAGCTTATCAGGTATCTTCAGGACTGGCTGCAATGTTCTTATCTGTGGCCTAGCAAGGCTGTTCCTCTCTTGGGGGGGGGGGGAAGAAGCGCAATGAGCCAGTCATTGAGTTCATGTCAGAAATAATTCTTGTTCCCTTATTAGGGAACCCACTTGGATACTGAGATTCCATGGGCCATGTCCGAGCAAAGAGTTTGTTATTCCTTCCTCTCACAACCCACCCCATTAGCCCACTGCATTTGATTGTTTTTAAAAGATAATATCTAGGTTTTGTGGCAGCCTGGTTCAGTCAGTAAGGCACTTCTAGTAAGCCTGAGGAATTGAGTTTGCTTTCTCACATCCACATAAGAAGTTATATGGAGCACATGCACTTTTATTCCTATCATTGGGGACATGAAGACAGGACTGGTATCTCCGATTCCTTGACTGGCCAGACTACCTAATTGGTGAGCTCTAAAAGTGAATGACTCAGTCTCAAATAAGGTACAAATGGTGTTCCTAAGAATGGCAGCTATGGGTTATGGAGAGATGGCTCAGTGGTTAAGAGCACTGTATGCTCTTCCAAAGGACTGGGGTTCAATTCCCAGCACCCACATGGCAGCTCACAACTGTCTGTAATGCTGATTTCAAGGGATCTCACACCTTCACACTAATGCACATAAAAGAAAATTACATAAATTAAAATAAAAGAATGACAGCTATGGTTGGTCTCCAACCACTGTATGCTGACTCATCAATGCCCACATGAACACACACTCACACATGCACGCATATGTTAAAAGAATTAACATCTCCATGATAGTGACATAAAAAAATGCTTATTAAACTTACTAATCATTAGAAGTTCTTGACTCTACCAAACTGAGCTGATGCTCTAACTATCAGTCCAGATTTCTACCTACTGTTTCAATTGACAGCAGCTTTTGCTTTATCTATCTCATTTGTAATTCCATTGGCTGTCTCAAATTCCATTTGTCAAGAGATCTCTTACATTTGTTAAAAATAATAAATGTTCTTACCCTCTCTTCCTTACAAATCCACCATGAAAGAAAATAATTTCTAAAGATTTATAATTCTCATTTTATGTTTTATGCCTTGTATTTTCCTACATTTCCCATAACTTCTTGACAAAAAATTTCTTTTCTAATATAATTTTAGTAATTCTTCAAGAATTTCATATAATATATTTTAATATTTAGCCTTCAGTTCTCCCACTAACTCCTCCCAGATGTTTTTCTAAGCCCTCCCAAATTCATATATTTCTTTTTACTCTACCAAGTCCAATTTGTGCTGCCCTGTATACTCATGTGGCTTGGGCTGTCCAAAGCACATGATTGATTTACCAGGGACCAAAGCTTTAACAAAAATTGACTCACCCTTACCCTGAAAGCATCAATTGTCAATAGCTCCTCAGTGAAGGATGTGAGTTCAAAACCATTTTCTCTCATCTATCCTAGAGTGTTGACTATCTTGACCTTGTGAAGACATCTAGAGTTTCTGTAAGTTCATGAGTACAATAGTCTGAGACCACTGTCTCTTATGATATTTCTGCCCCTTCTTCTGCAATTATCCTTGACCTTTAGAGAAGGCATTGATATAGATATCTTTTTTCTGGCCGAGCATTTCACTGGCACTTATTCTCTTCACTTTAGTTATAAATATCTAGGTTAACCATTATACACTGCACAAAAAAATTCTACTTCTCTGATGAAATCAAATATTTGTACTCATCAACAAGTATGGAGCTATGAATTTAAAAGGAATTTAGCATAGAAATAGTAAGCACTTCACTTCTTGGACCCATGGATTTTTCACTATGAAACTTTGGCCAATATTATGATACTAAGCATGTATTTCCTCCTGTGGAACTGGCCATAAATCCAATAATATTATACCTATGTGCATAGCCTCACAGTAATAATTTCTGTCTCAATTTTGTAGGATGCCTATAAAATATCACTATCCTATGTATATACTAAATGCAGTATATGTTTGCCATATTAACTTTAGTTGAATTTTTAAAGTTTTAATATTTGTATTGTATGATCAACAGTAAGAAATTAATAAATGTAATGTTAATAACAATAATTCACTTATCTATTTTAAGTTGCATAAATTATAGATTTCTAGGTATTTATTATGTACATTTTGAAAAAAAACACCCTCCCATTAGCTAGGAAACCCTAATAAGGGTATACATGCAACTTTACTATATATTTTTCAGATAATGATTTGCATATGTAACACTAGGTATACCAGACATGAATCAGTAAATGGATAAACTCATTTCTTGTTCACAGCAGGACTTATAACTTCATAGCAGATGAAGAAACTGAGGTTCAAAGCTCAAGTGTCCTGAATTTGGGCAGCTAGTAATTGGCAGAAGTGGAATTCTAGTGTCCTTATTTTAAACTCCATGTTTTGAAACTCAACTCCTTTTGCATTCTGCCCCCAATCAGAATAAATGCTCATATTCATGGAACCCTGGCTGGCAGGGCACACTATCCACCTATGTCTCCAGACACTGACCATTCAGCCCTTCTTCAAGGTGAGTGGGAGGGACTCCAAAGAGCACAAGATGGAAAAAGGGCTCCATGGTCTAGTTTTCAAATGGTATTTGTGTAGAGAAAATTCTAGCAGTATATCTCCAATGTCATTATCTGAAGTTTTGCTACAGGGAGACATAGAGAATGACGTGTTTTAAGGATGCTGTCTTTGTAGTAGCCTCAGAACCAAATTTTCTAAAAAGTAAAGCAGAATATATGTGAATACTGGAATCACGAACACCCTTATTGAACACATCCTACTGTGAGTTAGTCTTTGAAGAGAATTGCTGCTTAGGCTTCAAACCACCACTGTGACCTCAAGAGGTTAGCAGACAAAAAGAAACTCTTTGGTGCAGAAGCCATAGCATAGATATGATGCCATTTAAAGGGACAAGACTTAGAACTGAATGTGGCTCAATGCAAAAAGTCAGTCAATGTTTTACTCAAAAAAAAAAAGAAGGAAATCTCAATGAAATAAAGTACGTTTATATTCCAGATTCATATAGACAGACCTGTATAGCAGTAAAATATTTTGCTCATAAGATGTTATGTTTTTAAACATTACCATATAAATCACCTTTTAAAATGATTGAACACATTGATTCTGAGCATTTTTGAACTAGTAAAATTCCACAGATCTCTATGGTACTCTGAAAAAAAATAAAACAAAATATTTGAACAAATGGAAAGTACCTAAATAGCAAAGAAAACACAGACACACACACACACACAGACACACACACACACACACACACACACACACACATCTAAGAGATAGGCCAGATAGCCCCCATGGTAATACAGTTTAAACAACATATATGAAGATTCTGTCAATAGTGAATTGAGGTCTTTTGAGACTGAGTCCTGGCACACAGGTTGTAGTGTCTTGTAATGAGACTATGAACAATCCCAAACAACTGCAAATTTGAATCCTAAAATCTTAGGGGTTAAAAAGAAAATTACTACTTTGTATCTCACAGGACTTTAGTTTCATGATAATTGAACACCTTTTGCCTTTACAAGCTATCAGCAACAGAAAATATAAATTATCCCCTTCCTTTCCTATAGCCAATGCACAGAAATATTAGTAATGATCATTGCTCTTAATGTTGCTTTGATAAAAATGAAAAATGAAAAGAATGAAAGGAAGAAATAATGAAGAGATAGAAAAAAGGAAAATAAAATTTTAAAGTATGGCATTCCTTATGAAACAAATTATTGCAAAGTTCTTTTTACCCTCAGAAAAAATGCAGGAAAATGACGTCTTACTGTGTTTCTCGTGCTGCTCTCCTGATTATGTTCAATATTTGAGCACAACTAGAACACTTTGTACAGAAAAGCTAAAGCTCTGAAACTCTTTTTTTATATATATAAATTTTTATTGTTTGTTATTATTAGTTACATTTTATTAACTCTGTATCCCAGCTGTATCCCGCTCCCTTATTCCCTCCCAATCCCACCCTCCCTCCCTCAGCTTCTCCCTGCCCCTTTCCAAGTCCATGGAATGGGGAGGACCTCCTCCCCTTTCGTGTGGCCCTGTTTTATCAGGTATCTTCAGGACTGGCTGCAAAGTCCTCCTCTGTGGCCTAGCAGAACTGCTCCTCCCTTGGGGGTTGGGAGGTCAAAGAGCCTGCCATTGAGTTCCTGTCAGAGATAGTCCCTGTTCCCCTTACTATGGGAAACCAATTGGTTATTGAGCTACCACAAGCTTCTTAGTATATCTTTGTTCAACATAATAGATGCTCTTAGATTTTTTATTCAAATTATTAATTAAAATATAATTACTGGTGGGTTTTAAAAATTAATTTACTTTTTATTAATTACAATTTATTCACTTTGTATTTCAGCTGTAGCCTCCTCCCTCATCTCTTCCCAATCCCACCCTTCCTCTTTCCTCTGCTCCCATGCCCCTCCCCAAGTCCACTGCCAGGCCACATAGGAAGACAGTGCAGCCAGTCCTGATGAGACCTGATAGGCTAGGATCAGATGAAAGGGGAGGGGACTGGTAGGTATTGTTGTTTGGTTTGGTTTGGTTTGGTTTGGTTTGGTTTGGTTTGGTTTGGTTTGGTTTGGTTTGGTTTGGGTTGGTTTGGTTTGGTTTGGTTTGGTTTAGGTTGGGTTGGGTTTTTGTTTGTTTGTTTTTAAGAATTCTAGTCTCTTCTGATGAAATAATATTGCAGAAAGGCTTGCATGGTGTTCACAGGCTTATGTGGGTTTTATAATCAGCCTTATAAAACTTAAATGGCCACAACAGTCTCACTCTGAATTTATAGTGAAATCTCCTCACTCACTCATGAAAAGACACACTAAATCCTCAACAACACACATTATACAATTATTAAATGACACTGTTTTTCTGTTCCAAATTTTAGGTGGTTCAAAATTGGATTCACCCTAATGATACAATCTATGGTCTATAGACTTTTTAAGGGAAATTTTATAGATTGTGTCAGCTCCTAAATGCAGAGAGTGCTGAAATATTTTCAGGATGTGTGGGATTAATCAACTTTCTGTCCTGAACGCTATCACACTACAAGAATGGGTTCAAGTTTTCAGATGAATGTGCTGCTACACACCCACTTTAGGTACTGAAAGACTAAGTATCTTTTAAAAATTCCCTCATTTTGTTCCTACAATTCTAGAATCATCAGAAGATAAAGTAGGCAACTATGCATATATAGAAATTTGCACTGTTGATTTTAAAAAATAATGAATATATGGTTTATATATGATTAGTTATTATTCTTTATGCTTATGGAATTTATTATAATTGATTCAAATGAAACCATAGATATGTACTAATGGATCATCTATGCTAAGAAAAGATACTGCCTCAAATTTAAAATAAAACATGGAAAGGCATATTTTCTCTGTACAAGTGGATGATAGCATTTCTGCCCAATAATATAATATTTTTCCCTTGCTAGGTATTTGAACCATGTGTTTTGCTGTCAGGCTTCCTGCCAATTGAGGCTCCATGGATTGTACTGGAGTCTCATTGATAATTCAAAGGGTGAGTTAATTTGAGATTGCAGTTTACACGTTATCATGCTATTGCTCAGACATCTGTCTATTTTCCATACAGGTGTAAAATACTGATGGGAAAGTTTAGAAGCATGATCTCATTTTTACCTTTCGCTTACTTAATGAAATTATTATATGACTAATAATTCATGGGAAGAAAAGAATGTCTGTGTTCCAACAGCTATCTACAGAGAGAAAACAGTTCAAATAAATGTGGCACTGAGATATTAGCAAAATATTCTTAGCACACCTGAATATTTTTTTATTGTGGCCCTTGAATTCATTGGTCAGTTTAATTCTTTGTTCTGTGCTAGAGATGTCTCATCAATGACAGTTGCCACTTTCGCAGCGAAAGAACCAGAGTCACATCCCCAACTCCCATGTCACAGGGTCCACAGCTCAGTCCTCAGCACCCATGAAGAATGACTCACATCTGCCTCAAACTCCAGTTCCAGGGGACGGCATACCTTCTGGGCTTACAAGAATCTGCACAGGTGTGAATACACACCCTAGAAATATACAGACATACATATAAAAGGAAGTGGAAATATCATTTGTTTCCCAAAACTTTTTAATCACAGGTTCTGAAATGACTGACATTGCAGACAGAAAACAACAAAAGCTTTGTTGTTCATAAGATATTAATAACATAGCCATTTTTTTCTAAAGTAATAATCAGTCTGTGAAAGGTAGTATTTTAATTTCAGGGCTTTTTTGTTTTTCTTTTCACTTTAAAATCATATCAGCAGAAGCAGATACTTAAAAGTAGACCACATCTTGATAGGTTCTACTCTGAGAATATTATCGAGAGACATAAGAGAAAATATGTATCTACTACACAAAGAAAATTCTGTAACACATATTTTATTATCATACTCCTAGAATTAGATTTTTAAATGGGTTCATTATGATTATTATTATAAATTTAAATATGTGTAATAACTAAATATCTTTTAGAGTTACCTATATTTTACCCTAGAGTCATAAGTAGATTAAAAAATGAATTCCTAGTAAACTAATTAGCTAACAGGAGAAACCATAATCAATATCCAGCTTTTTCTCATATCTCATGTTGTTTACTGTTCGGCAGGCACCTGAATCTCGGCTGGGATTCTGGTGTGTGGCTTCCAGATATAGAAAAGGGGTTCTGTTTCTCTCAGGGGGAGCTAGAGTGCCTTCGGTGCGGCCCCATTCTAAGCCGGGGTGTGGAAAATGTTTTCCGTAGAATATTACATTGTAGCTTTTTTATCTTGAGGTCACCAATGGCAACAGAAGCTCCGGTATTCGAAAGCCTATCGCGAGATTGGAGTGTTACAGCTCTTGATCAAGCTGCTGTGAGGAGCATGGCAGAGTTGTGGGCCTAGGTCCATGCCTGATCGGCTTGCAAAGAAGACACAGGCCCGATGAGGCCTAGGCCTGGTCGGCAGAGGGCAGGCCCGTTGAATTGCAACCTGGTGGAGAATAAATCTCAACTCCCAAAGCCACTAGTTTATTTTCCGGCTTCTCATAAGTAGAAGGGAATTTTTGCAAGCCCCCATGTCTTGTATGAGTGCATCGTATGGGTCCTGCAACTGTGTTCTGACACTTGTTTCTCTTTACCAGAGAGGAGCTAGTTTTCAGCCCCATGGTTTATGGCTTTCTCCGTCTCCTACAGTCTGCAGCTTAAACACCGATGTGGCTGAGAAGGTTAAAGTGCTGCAAGTTGAAAGATGCATAGGTGGAAGAGGCACTGGAAATGGGCAACCACCGTGCCAAGAGGAGCTCTTTATCAATTGGAGCTCACAAGCGGTTCAAGGGTTGTGATGAAGGGAAGTAAAAAAAAAAAAAAAAAAAAAAAAAAAAAAAAAAAAAAAAAAAAAAAAAGTTATCACAAGATTTGTTGTATTTTGTTTTTTTTAAACTCAAAATAATCAGACATTTTCTTTAAGCACACCTTAATGCTTGGCATTCTCTCTTCTTTGCATTAGAGATTAATTAATCAATGATAGCTGTGGCGTTTTGAATAGGCATGGAACACATAGATTGAGGTATTTAAACGCTTGGTCCATGACAAGCGCTACTACTAGGAGGTGTGACCTTGTTGGAGGAAGTATGTCACTGTTGGGGCAGGCTTTGAGGTCTCTGATGCTCAAGATCTGCCCAGTCTGGAATCCAGTCTCCTTCTGCTGTCTTCAGATCAAGATGTACAAACTCTTGGCTAGGTCTCCTGCACCGTGCTGTTCTGTACTCTGCCATGCTTCCAGGCATGAGGATAATGGACTAAATCTCTGAATTCTAAGCCAGCGCCAATTAAGTGTTTTCTTTTATAAGAGTTGCTTTGGTCCTGATGTCCCTTCACAACAATACAATCCTAACGAAGATGATATTTTTTAATTATTTTTTTATTTTTTAACATTAATTACATTTTATTTACTTTGCATCCCAGTTGTAGCCCCCTCCCTCAGTCACTCCCAATCCCACTCTCCCTTCCTCTTCTCCTCCCTGCCCCTCTCCAAGTTCACAGATAAGGGAGGTCCACCTACCCTTCCACCCAACCCTAACTTATCAGGTCTCATCAGGACTGTCTGCAATGTCCTCTGTGTCCTGGTAAAGCTGCTCCTCCCTCGGGGGTCAGGGAGTCAAAGAGCCAGCCACTGAGTTCATGTCAGAGACAGTCCCTGTTCCCATTACTAGGGAACCCACTTGGAAACTGAGCTGCCAGGGGTTACATCTGAGCAGGGGTTCTAGGTTATATCTGTGAATCTAGGTTGTATCCTTGGTTGGAATATCAGTCTCAGAAAAGACCCCTGTGCTCAGATATTTTGGTTCTGTTGCTCTCCTTGTTGAGCTCCTGTCCTTTCCATGTCCCATTATCTCCCCCTTCTTTCATAGGATTCCCTGCACTTTGCCCAAAGTTTGGTTATGAGTCTCAGCATCTGCTTTGATACACTGCTAGGCTCCTGTCATGTTGGAAGACAAAGATAATATTCTTGACTGAGAGATTCTATTGAACAGTAAAGAGATGATAGGCGGAGATTTCTCAACACTAGTGCAGGCTGGTTTGTTATTATCAAAAACATCCTGTCGTAAATAACCCCCAAATCAGCTCCAGTTAAAATGGCCAAAACAAGACCAGTGCTCTAACCCCTGAGATGGGAAGAGGGACTGCCTCTGACATAATCTGATTGGCCTGCTCGTTGATCACTCCCCCCTGAGGGGGGAGCAGCCTTACCAGGCCACAGTAGAGGACAATGCAGCCACTTTTGATGAGAACTGATAGACTAAGATCAGAAAGAAGAGGAGAACCTCCCCTATCAGTGGACTTGGGGAGTGGCATGCATGCAGGAAGGGGAGGGAGGGTGGGATCGGCAGGGGAGGAGGGAGGGGCTTATGGGGGGATACAAAATGAATAAAGTGTAATTAATAAAAAATAATAATAATAAAAGATTTAAAAAAATGGCCAAAACAAAACACAAAGAATTTTAAAAAAGTAAATTATAAATTGTGGTTACATGAGATTACTGATTGGACAGTACTCATTTTCCTCACCATTCATATTATAAACCATTACACTGAAAATACCTAACAAATTGTGCCCTTGCATGTCAAATACCCTTGGGTAATGGTTCTAGGACTATTTGGTTGATGGGAGTCTAGCATCTGTTATATAAATAAAAACTTGATAAACATTTTCACATTAAAACTGTCTTAGAACTTACCTCCTCTTTCCATGCATTTTTATTACTGGCAGTTATACCTCAAACATCCCATAGAAACTTAGGCTAGAGGAAAACTCTAGCGGGGGAAAAAAAAAAAAAAAACACTTCAAATTTTGCCTCACCATCTCAGTTCTTGTCTGATGAAAATGCTTGTGTGATACCAGCTCCATCATGTAGAACAAAAGAGATGCCTGTTAGATTATAGCATCCAATAATACATTGTTTATTAACTACTAAGTTGGTAGTTTATTTTGCATAAGTATGGAACTGATACAGAAACTGCTGCCAGAAATAACATAGCAAAAATACAAGATACAGGAAATTGGTCTTGATAACATTGGGGTATAGGTCTAAAACGTGTCAAAGAAGTGAGTTAGAAAGTAATTAAAAGGATATGATATTTGAGGGCCATAGAAACACTAACACATAAATAATTGAAAAGTAAGTGAGAATGTTACTCGATAACTTTGAAGCTAGAAAATATGCTTAAGAAACATGTGGATATTTCCATGCAGAATATTAAACACATCCTTTGATTCTTGTGAGCATCTTTGGATAAGGTATTGCCAAAAAGAGAAGAACTAAAGATAGAATGTGCTGATTTCTGAGTAGAATTTATAGTATTTACTTTTAACCTGGGACTATGAGGGTGGGAAAATTAAAACACATAATTTTCTTATTTCTAGGAATGAGATAAAATCCACAGTGTCATCATAACCTATGCCATTGAGATTACTATCAAATTAAAGAATATTACCATAATCTGTTTGCTTAAGCTTCAGAAGATTTTCTAAGGTAGAGAAGATGACATAAAGCCACAGGAACTGACGCACTGGACATTAGAAGGCTTTAAAGCACGGCTTTTATTTATATGAATAAATTATAGTTTGGTATATAGAAAATCTGAAGTTGTTTAAAGGAGTTGTATCAGCCAGAGAGAGAAACAGTTCAAGCTTCCTTCTAAGGACATTAAACATTTATTCTACTGCAAATCTATGCCATTTCTTATAGAAAATGGAGACTGCATCTGAGGGGAAAAATCAAAAGCTGAAAGTATGGGGCTAAGAATCAGAGCTTGCAACCATGTGAAGTAGAGGGGACAAGCACTTCTGAGATGCTGGACTGAATTCTAGTACAAGAAAAGTCTCTGGAGGAAGAGATAAATTGAAGTCCCAGCAGATTAAGCAATTACTCTACAGTATTGTGTTTTAACCCTTTATGAATGATAACTTCTATTGTTATTTGTCTGTCCCTCTCTGCACAAATCTTCAGTCTTCAGTTTATACTTCTTTGGCATCCAAGAAACTAGGGCAAAAGAACAATTAAGATAGACAAAGACACCATATTAAAAAAAAACTGTTTGTAGTTATATTTAAACTAAATGAATTTTGTAAATGTTTTATGGTTTCTGTTTTTTTGTTTGTTCTAATGTTTGTGGTGTAATTTAATCTCCATTATGGTTTTTTTAAGAGGTGAGGACATTTGGGAACTAATTAAGCAATGAGAACCTAATTAGTTGAATAATGCCTCATAAAGAGTCTAAAGAGAAGTAAAGTTTTGTCCTCTTTGCCCTTTTGTCCATAAGATAAAATTATATTTGATACCAAAAGGTACCTGCACCTTGGAAATCTTGGTAAGTAATGTGCTTTACAAGTAGAAGAGCTATGGATTGTTAAAGATCAAGGAATGTATGTTCCATTGGCATTTTTCTAATTTAGTCCATTAACTTTTGTTCCTGTACAGTCCCCTAATACTTCAACTCTGATATTAGCCATGCAACTTGGTGGTTCAATGAGATATTATTTATAAAAGCACTCTTGTGTCTCCTTGTAATTCCTTTCTTTGAGCCAATTCTGAATTGACTACTAATTGACAATATTATGTTGGGATGCCTGTAAAACTAGAGACCATCTTACAGCCTCAAGCCCTAAGGAGCTGCCAGTTGAATGCTGGCATACAAATAACTGGAACTCTACCACACAGAATGAAGGAAGTAACCAAACAAACTCGGTCATAGGAACCTAATAAATAACAAGGTTCAAAATGTTTTAAGAATGTTTGAGAATGTGATGGTGTCTTTGTCCTGCAGTTTCTTGGGTGAACTTGATCTCATTGGGTTGAAGTCTTTTTTTTTTTTTTTCTAGTATCTTCTGCAGTGCTGTATTGCTGTGTATATATTGTTTAAATTTAGTTATGTCATGGAGTATTTTGTTTTCTCCATCTATGTTGATTGAAAGTTTTGCTGGATACAGTAGTCTGGGTTGGTATCTGTGATCTCTAAGCATCTGCATGTTATCAGCCTTCTGGCTTTCACAATCTCTTTTGAGAAGTCTGGTGTGATTCTGATAGGTCTGCCTTTATATGTTACTTGACCTTTTTCCCTTGCAGCTTTTTTCTTTTCTTATTTTTATATTAATTTTAGCTTATTTACTTTGTATCCCAGCTATAGCCCCCTCCCTCATTCCCTTCCAATTCCACCCTCCCTCTCTCATCTCCTCCCATGCCCCTCTCCAAGTCCACTGATAGAGGAGGTCCTTCCCTTCCATCTATCCCTAACCTATCAGGTCTCATCAGGACTGGCTGCATTGTCTTCACTGTAGCCTTGTAAGTCTGCTCCCCGCATCAGGGAGAGGTGATCAAGGAGCAGTCAACTGAGTTCATGTCGAGGCAGTTCCTGTTCCTTTTACTAGGGAACCCACTTGGATACTGAGCTGCCATGGACAACATCTGTACAGGGGTTCTAGGTTATCTTCCATGCATGGTCCTTGGATGGAGTATCAGTCCCAGAAAAAGCCCCTGGGCCAGATTTTGTGGCTTTATTGCTCTCCTTGTGGAGTTTTTGTCTCCTCCAGGTCTTTCTGTCTCCCCCTTATTTCATTAGACTCCCTGCACTCTGCCTAAAGTTTGGCTGTGAGCTTCAGCCTCTTCCTCTTCTTTGATACCTTGCTGGTTAGAGTCTTTCAGAGGCCCTCTGTGGTAGGCTCCTGTACTGTTCATTGGTGGTTCAGTGGTAAAATCTTTGCCTGCCACCCTTGTAGCTTTTAATATTTTTTCTTTGTTCTGTGGATTTAGTGTTTTGATTATTATGTGGCAAGAGAAGTTTATTTTCTGGTCTAGTCTATTTGGTCCTCTATAGGCCTCTTGTATGTTTACAGGCATCTCTTTCTTAAGGTTGGGGGAATTTTCTTCTATTATTTTCTCAAAAAATACTTTCTGGACCTTGGAGCCTGGAATCTTCTTTTTCATCGATTCGTGTTATTCTTAGGTTTCATCTTTTCATGGTGTCATTGATTTCTTGGATGCTTTGTTTGTAACTTTTCTGAATTTTATTGTTTCTTTGAGAGATATATCAATATCTGCAATTGTGTCTTCAGCTCCCGAGATTCTCTCTTCCTTCTCTTGTGTTCTGTTGGTGAAGCTTACCTTTGTGGGTCCTGACCTCTTCTCTAAGTTCTCCTACTTCAGAGTTTTCTCTGTTTGTGTTTTACTTATTGATTCTAGTTCTGTTTTCATGTCTTGCACAATTTCCTTCATCTGAGTGTGGATTCCTGTCTTTCCATCATGACCTCTACATTTTTGTTCATTTCTTTTTTATGTGACTTTATTTTTTTTCGTTGTTGTTGTTGTGTGTGTGTGCCTTGAATAACTGCATAATTATAGATTTAAGATCATTTTCCTGTGTCTCAGCTGCAATAGAATATCCGTTGATTTTTGGAGATTCTGATGAAGACATGATGTCCTGGTTTTTGTTGCCTGTGTTTTTATACTGGCCTCTAGCCATCTAGTTGTCTGTAGCCTTGGCTGATTATTCCAGGAGACTGTACTGCAGACTGACTCCACTTGTCTCTGGAGTCTCAAGTAGCCCAGGGGGTCCTGCAGAGACAGATACTCCAACCAAGGACTTTGCATGGAAAGGACCTAGACAACCTGCTCAGAGGAAGACCATAGGCTGCTCAGTCTCCAAGTGGGCTCCTCAGTAAGGGGAGTAGGGGCTATCTCTGACATAAACTCAATGGCAGGCTCTCTGATCACCTCCTCCTGGGGGGTGCAGCCTTGCTAGGCCACAGAGGAAGATGACGCAGCCAGTCCTGATGAGACCTGAGAAGCTAGGGTCAGATAGGAGGGGAGACAGTCCTTCCCTATCAGGAGACTAGGGAAAGGGCATAGGGGAAGAAGAGGGAGGGTGAGTCAGATTAGGAGGAGATGAGAGTGGAGGATACAAAGGGGATAAAAAATGAGTAATGAAAACAAAATAATAAAAAATTAAAAAAATGTTTCAGAATGACTTGTTATACACAGCTAGATAGTGAAAACATCAACTCCTTGGAATAATTATACTTTTTCACCCCTGCAATCTTGGTTCTGGAGTTGTGACTAGTATCTTTATATTCCCATGACTAACTTCATTTTAGGTTGATCAATTTGGTGTGGGTGAAAAATGACAGTTTTGTGATGCGGTTTGAATAAAAATGGCCCCATAGGCTCATGAGGAGTGGCATCATTCAAAAGGATTAGGATATGTGGCCTTGTTGGAGTAGGTATGGCCCTTTGGGGGAAGTGTGTCACTGAGGGTATGCTTTCTGGTCTCAAAAGCTCAAACCAGGCCCAGTGGCTCACTTCTTCGGCTGCCTGCCAATCTAGATATAGAACTCTCAGCTACCCCTCCAGTACCATGTCTGTCTGAGTGCTGCCATGTTTCCTGCTAGGATGATAGTGAACTAAAATAAACCTCTAAGCTGTAAACCAGTCTCAATTAAATATTTTCCTTTACAAGACTTGCCGTGGTTATAAAGTCTCTTCAGAGCAATAGAAACGCTAACTAAGACAGTATTAATTCTGGCCTAAGATGTAAGGGCACTGTGTTAGTTACTTTGTTGTGAATGAGACAAGATAAGCCTATATTAGTTCATAGACTTAAAGGACTAGAAGGAGAGGAGGGATAGAGCTACAACCAGGTTATAAAGCAAATGAAAAATAAACAAATTTTTAAAATTGAAGTAAAAATCAAACAAAAAAAGAACTGTAGTTGACCTTGGCAGGGAAAGCACAGCAATGCTGGTTGCTCTCTCCATGCAGATAGCAGTAGTATACAGAGACTCCTTTACATGTTATGGACCCTGAAAGCAACAGAAAAAAAAAATCTACATCAAAAGCAGACATAACCTTCAAAGAGCATCTTATATTTATTTATTTCAGCAGCAGAAAACCACCTTTCAAGCACCTGGCTGCCTTCACAAGAGCACTCAAACCCAGAAAACACCTAAGTCTATGGGTCACAATCCTAGTTTAAAAGATTAAAGGCATCTTGTGTTTTCACACATCTGTTTAGGAGTTTCTGGTTTTCTGTTTGTTTGTTTGTTTGTTTGTTGTTTTTTAATAAGTAGAACATTTTTAATAACCCATTACCTCTTTAGCTAGAAATTTATGCCTAGTTCCCTGAACTAGGCTTCCACAAGTAAGATGTTTAAGGCATAAAGTTCAAGGAGGCTGTCACTATCAGGGTTATGCAAGTTCTGGGCTTGTATAATGGTGAAAGTTGTTTCCTTTGGAATTTATTCTAATATTACTTCTCTCACTTCCCTCTGGTTCCATCCTGCACCTGAATGCAATGTGTAAAACACACCTGTCAGAGGTGACCAGTACTCTTGGCAGAGACAAAGAAATGTTTGTTATTATTATATTGTTCAAATGTGTGTGTCTCTTGTTTCTAAGCATGGTAACAATGGAAAATACAGCCAAATCATGATTTCTGTTTCTTTCTAGCATAAATAATGCCAAAAGTTATGTTAAAACTCCTATATATTTAGAAGTAGGGACGATAAAGAAATGATTTAAGAAATAACAATGGAGATTTCTGGAGACTTCCTGTGTTCTTATAGGAAGAAAAGGAAGTTCCAGGGACTGACAGGAAAAGGATGAAGAGGACACTGAAAGAGGGCAGCTGTCTGCAAGCCAAAGGCTTCACTAGAAACCAAAGCTTCCTCTTTGATGCCTCTTTTTAAAAAATCGATTGGATGATTAATTGGTTGATTATTGGTTGATTGATGTGTGTGTGTGTGTGTGTGTGTGTGTGTGTTTGCATCAAATCATGTGCAGTGTGTATAGGCAGCTGTCTATGGTAGCCAGAGGTGTAAGATTTTCTGGAATTAGAGTTAAGCCACTGAATATAGACTGAATATAGGAGCCAACGGGGTCCTCTGTGAGAATAGCAACACTTTTAGGCACTGGGCCATCTCTCCATCCCTGATCTCAGATATCATACCTCCAGAAATGTGAAAAAAAAATGTATATATTGTTTAAGCCACATAGGCTAGGGCTATAGGAGCTCTGACTCATTAGTACACATAAATACCATGGCACAAAACTACTGTTGGATATTTACTAGGTAAGTAAGAGACTGTGATTTCTCCTTCCAACACAGAATATCACATCTTCATGGTATCTTTATAAGGCTTCAAAACCCTGTGTGCAACAATAAATGTAGGTACAAAATGGTCATGTAGTCCCAATTACATGTCAACCATACATATGCGAAAACCTTACTTAAACCTTGAATTCAATATGCAGCACTCATAAAATTCAACAATTAAACTAAAATGTCAAAGGAACTGATTTAGAATTTTTTTGAATCATGGTCTTTCTGTGAACCAAACTTGGAGAGTTGGGACCTATATTCACATTAGTGTTCTTTAGACTAAAGAATGTTCTAAAGAATATTCCTAGTATGTCACCTGTTTATATATTTTCCTTCCATTGAATTACTCTTGTAGATTCAACTGTAGGCACAAAGCCTTCAAAATGTCTTTAAGATTTTGCTATTATAATTAAAAGATATGTTATTGTTCAAGTGGAAAATCCACTGTTGGATACAGAAAGGGCTACCAAGTCAGCAGCTCAACAATCATAAACATGGTCTGTCATCAGGCTTGGAAAAGACTTTGAAATTCTATGTCCTGAATCTTTCAGTTACAAAAATAAGATGTCTTACTAATGGTTGTTAAAATCATTTCTTGTTCTAGGGCTTTGTGATATTATAACTGACAAAGAGCAAGTTTTGAAACCCCTAGGACAAGTAAGGTCCTTGTTCTTTGATCATGTGCTATCATATACATGTTTGTTAGCATTTTGCTTCAATCTTAAAGGTAGTTCATGTATTGTTTTTCTTACTGTAAATATCTGGTATTCATCTAAGGTAAACCTACAAATTAAGTGGAGTTTTTCTCAGAATTTTTAAATATGAGAAAATGTACATGAGTGCTACATAATTGAGTATCATTTATTTTTATACTGTTTAAGAAAGCTACAGATATTCTATTGCCATAGAAATATTTTTTGTAAGCCATGCAACCTTTTACACAAAAGATAATTATGAAATAGCTACATTCATTTGACCATGACCAATAAATAATTTATGAACTGGGTGTTTGAAATTATGCAAATAGTCTAAATACTTTTTGTCGCCTGTACATCAGAGTAAGTATGATTCAGAAGAAAGTGTGCAGTGGATTAATAGATTCAACATTGAAGAGATTTGCATTTCTACAGAGTTCTTTTCTTTGCTGGCTCCTACTATCTTTAGTATCAGGGCTCAGAAAACAAGCTTGACAATACTGTCTCTAAATGTATTTGAATATCCTGGCATCCCTATTCATCAGCCTCTTTGATGCTTTAAATGTCTTTTGCTTTCTTTCCAGAACTCTTTATGAAGGCTCAGAGATATGATTTTTTTCGTGTATCCAAGTATCTTATAATACATGTTAATTGCAGGGGTAAAGAAGGGGGTCTTTAACTATTTCATATGTTTGTGGTAGCCATAGGAGCACTCTGTTAGAGGAAGCTGGCCCATCACTGTGAATGCCCTGCCTCCTTGCAGTACAGGTGTCACAAGCTGCATCATTGCAGTCACTAGAAATGACTGGTTTCATACATTTCTGAAGCGAAATGAAAATCTTACTAACAGTGACAAACTGATGAACAATTGACAAATATGTGCACCGTCACTGGCGTGTTTACACTAGGTGAAAAGACTTGTTTTACTTGGGTTTGCATCTAGTATTAGAAGCTTTTTCACCTTAATAGGGTGTCACCTAATAGTATTTCTTTAAAACTACTAAGCAATGTGATGTGGAGCCATTTATTTCCATTTCCCTGTCTTGACTCATCAACTATGTCCCATAAAATGCAAAGCAACCGTGTTTTCCTAAGTTATAAACAAGTAATGAAGCAGTGGAGCACAGACATACAGTGATATTGTTGATATAGTGTTCAGTAATCCCTAGTCAATGGAATATTAAGAAAAGCTCCATTTTTCATATTGCTTGTTACTGTGCTAGTGCGTCCTCTAACACAGTGGTTCTTGGCCTATGGGTCACAACCACTTTGGGGTCTTTTGTCAGATATCTGGAATATCAGATATTGGCATTACAATTCATAACAGTAGCAAGATTACAGTTATGAAGTAGCAACATAATTTTATGGTTGGGGATCACCACAAAGTGAGGAAATGTACTGAGCATTATTACGGTTGCGAACCACTGACCTCACAGCTTTTATTAGTGAGGTGCACAATGGATCTCTGACCAAATTTCATCAAATTAATGTATGAACACCTCTTATTATTTGGAAATCCAATGAGTATTCAAAGGGTAACACTGAAGTGTTATATTGTATCAAAAACTCTGGACAGGCAGAGGCACTTGGTTATTGTTTATACCTAAAAACTTCTTCCTGTGATGATCTAATGTTTTGCATATGTCAAAAATGACAATGTATATCTTTATTAATATTGCTGCTCGTTTTCTCTGAATGAAGAAATTTGATTTAATCCTTCCAGTCTTTCATAACCGCAGATGCCGAACAACAATTGTTATTGTTACTTGGTTTTTCATATCTTATTTTCGTTTCTCCTGATCACACCATTGGACATCTTCCTTTTACCTACCCAAAAATTAACCTTTAAGAAGGGTTTACTGTCCACCACCCTAACACTCCTCTCCATAAAAACAAATGAACAAACAAAAAACAAACAAACAACAACAAAATGTGAGTAACCTGATGAATAGAATAGTCATTTCAATCCATTTGGCATGGCTATATGATTATACTTGGTTTTTTTTTTTTTTCATCTTTATTTAAATAAACCATGTCAACTGTTCTGTGGCAATGAAGACCAGAATCACTCATTTACCTCCACTTGCCTGAGAGTGTAAAATAGAATTTGTTTCCTAGATTAAGAGCTAAATCCTGAGGGAAAGACTACAGAAAAATCCTCTAGGAATTGTTCCCTCTGTTTTACTGAGAATTCAACCTACTTAACATTAAAACATCCTGTTTTGTTCAAGTACTCCCCTAAGACAGCATGAAGGACAGAGAACCATAGACACTGCTTACATTTTATCAGGGAAGTTATCTATCCAACAGTTCTTCTCTTCAGGGAAATTTTAATGATCTAAGGTCACACCTCTTAAAAAGAATGAGGTCTAGTTTTACATAAGAAGGTCCAACTTGCAGGGTTTTATTTTCTTTTTATGCTCAGACCTCACAAACCGAGGACCACAGTGTTCAAATAGCATTCCTTGTTAAAATTGAACTCAGAAAAAGGTTACTCTACCTCAGAATTTTAAATAAAGCTCCTACAACAAAGTTCAGTGTTCCAAAGCTTTAAATAAACCTGAAATAAGGCAGCACTTTGCTAACGTGTTCAATTCAGTTTCCTAATCCCCGTACTCTGAAACAGGGCCCAGTGTTTTTGAGAGCAGTGAAGACCTGGATTGCATCTTAAAGGGAGGTCTCAGACCACCTGCATTGCAATCACTCATGGGGATCCCTAAAAGCAGATTTGAGGCTTAACTCAGCCCAGCAGACTCCCTGAAAGTGGGGCTTGAACCCCTGCACTCTGAGTACATTTCCTGGGTGGGTCTCATCCACACTCCGTCTAAGTCCGCTGCTGAAGGACTGAATGCTAGCATCAAATCTTAACCTCTTGAGTGCTTCGATTTCAGTAGACTTGGTGCTTTTAATCTGAACCTTGCCGCCATCATCTCTTTGAAACTAGGAGTTTGCTTAGAAGATTAAGGTTCCTCCAGACACTTTTGTCTCCTTGCTGTCAACCACCAAGTAAGCTGGCAAATGCTGGTTTCTCACAGTAGCAGTTAGTGCCGGTCAACACACCGTATTAGCTAACATCTGAGCCCGGGAATAGGAAAGGCGAATATAAATAGATTTGAATTGGACAAGAATTTGGCAGGAAAAAAAAAATGACTGTGTGTTGGTGGGGTGGGCAAGAAGGTCTGCCAATTGACAGATCCGTGGTGGAGTGCCTTCCTGACCCCCATTCACACTAGGAGCCCAAAAGCGAAAAGTTCTGCCTGCTTTGTGGACGTCCAGCCTTCGGCTATAATTAGGCAGGTTACTGCTTTCCCTGGCTTCTTCCATATGCGTCTTAGTTGTGTTTGGCATTAAGCAGCAGTATTTGAAGAGTGTCTGGCCCCCACCAGCATTTATTTGAGCCAGTCAGTGGAAAAAATGACAATGTTATCTGGCATACAATTCAGGTGTTAAAATACCTTTATTAAAATAGCGGAAATTACCCCTATTAGGAAGTGACACCACCCCACCCCCCCCAAGCTACCAAATTTTATTAGACTGGTCGAAGTGCTCCTCTTTAAAATATACTGTAAATTTCCTTATGATTTTCATGTGCTTAAATGCAGCAATTGGTAACTTTGCCTATTTTTATGGCATATTATTTTGCGCAGCATTGGGGAACACAGAGCTGTGACTTGGCATGTCTCAATGAAACCTTTTATACATATCTAGCTTAAAAATAAATGTCGATGGGGGTCAGAGAGAGAGTCAACACTACTGGTGATTTGCAGTGCAAAAGATAAAACCAAAACTGAAGCTTGAGGGCTACGTTTGGACATGTCACCCACACTTAAAAGAAAACAATGCTTCGGTTTTTCAATCTTAGGTACAGAACAGACCCAACAGGACTGAGCAAAAACTCTGTCTCCTCTGAAATACTTGTCCGAAGCCAGGCCTAATATCACACATGAAGCTTTGGATGGAGTGAGCATTGTCTGCCCTTCACAACTCTGTACAACCACTATCAAGCCAGCTGGTGTGGAGTTGCAGGTTCTCCCCACACTCAGAAAGAAAAGCAAACTTCTTGATTCAAAATGTGTGTTTTCACTGTGTGCCAAAGCACAAGAGCATTGTTTTC
The DNA here is from genome assembly GCF_907164565.1 of Psammomys obesus. Taxonomy (NCBI): domain Eukaryota; kingdom Metazoa; phylum Chordata; class Mammalia; order Rodentia; family Muridae; genus Psammomys; species Psammomys obesus. The sequence continues at coordinate 8,440,415 of NW_026587759.1, forward strand.
AGGATGATCCTTGTAATCACCTTAAATGTGTTTCCTGTTTCAGCAGATAAAAAGGCACGCACAAGCTCAGTAAATATCATCAAAGTGCTGGTGGGCTGGAGCACTACTATGCTCGTAATTTATTTTGAAACACGGTGAAGTATGACAATCTTCAGCATTTTTGACAGAATAAGATTGCATATCCACTATGCTATGCTTTGAGGAAGCCTTGACTTAGCCTGCCAGTGTTATAGGTAATATCTGTGTACGTCTGTGTGGTAATTCTCCTCCTGTTATTTTCACTTTGAGGGACAGTAGTTCCTGGAGTAATTTCATTCACAAAGTCTTCCCAAAGGTGTAAAATGAAGGGCCAGCAAAAGACACTGAAGGTAATTTGTAGTCCTGCTGGAATCTTCTCAAGTCAACTTGATCCTGCCTTGTCATTTAGGAAGCTAAAGAGAGTTAGAATGTGAGGAGAAAGCAGACATCTCTGAAGGAAACTCAAGTGTCACTTTTCTCCAGGATAGGAGTTATTTTAGAGGGCAGCAGCCTTGCAGGAATGCACGTATTCTCACAGATGACTTTTCACTGCTGGATACAACAGTAACGACTACCTGGTCAGGAACTAATGTAAGTAACACATTTCCACCCCTTGCCTTCTCTTCTCCGGCGTGAATCAGCGATAACAGATGGATGATATCACATGCAAAATAGAAAGCCACAAGAAGGCACTAAAAGAAGAAACAGGAAAAAAGAGAAGAGGAGAAAGATCTATTGTTTCCAATAGACAGCAACACAACTCCCAAATTAGAGCAGCTTAGTCCAGTTGCTTATCATTGTTAAATCTTGGCTCTAAGAACACTTTGCAGGGTAGACTCATCCCTAAGAATGAGTAAGCAACCTCATCTTTTCTTACTGTTTTTTATAACTTAGCAGTTGTTTTGTTTTGTTTGGTTTTGTTTTTTAATTCACACAACTAGCAGCTTTCTAGGCTGTCACTTCAACTAGACCTCTTAGCTGGCAAAAGCTGTCTCTTTGTCACTAGTTCAGGACATAAGAATATTTCTTAGGTATCGTCAGATCTGGCTACAAAGTCCTCCTCTGTGGCCTAGCAGGACTGCTCCTCCCTTGGGGGGGGGGGGTGTCAAAGAGCCTACCATTGAGTTCCTGTCAGAAATAGTCCCTGTTCCCTTCTATACCTGATAAAACTGGGTCAGATGAAAGGGGAGGAGGACCTCCCCAATCAGTGGACTTGGAAAGGGGCAGGGAGGAGATGAGGGAGGGAGGAAGGGTTTGGGAGGGAATGAGGGAGCAGACACAGCTGGGATACAGAGTTAATAAAATGTAACTAATAATAAAAAATAAAATAAAATAAAAATCTCTAGTAGGAAAAAAAGAATATTTCTTAGATGATGGAGATGCAACTTCAAGTAGTTCAGGCTATATATTAAAGTACATGTCACAGCAGAAAGATTTTCCAAAAACATGAATCTAGGTATGGAAATTACGTAAATATAGCACCTATGTATAAAATTGTAAATAAATATTAATCCAAGATTGAGAACAAACACTTTAAATAATGGCTATGATCATTTTAGCACATAATTGAATACTGGAGAGTAATAAAATACCTAAATCTGAGCTTTTGAATATTCTTTTCTCCATTTTTATTAGCATGTATAAATTGTACAAAGCAGCTTCATTGAGACAATATTGACAGAAACTCTTTATTAGTCAGAATATTTGACTAACTGGATAACACAAAGCCCATTCCAGACAATACATTTTGTCTGTCATAGTACCTAAAAATAAAAGTAGTGATATTGAAGTGTCTATCAAAATAAATAGTAAAAATATCAGCAAACCCATTCACATGTAAATGAAATGTGATTCTTTATTTATTTATTATCCGCTGTTATTATCTAACACATCAAGTATTAAAATGTATCCAAGTAATATATCATGATTCTTTCCTCAGGAAAGGACCCCAGTGTCCCAGGAAAAAGAGGATAAAAGTTGTTGCATTACCTCAACATTAGCAGCATTATTGCTTTCAAGTCAGTAATAAAAAAATTACACTCAAGTAAGTGCTGACGTGAACGCCAGCTATCGGGCTTTGTTTCCAGGAATCGCAATCACACACTTGTGCAATGGATGACATAGTCCTGTGTCAGGGCTAAAAACAGGTTCTGGAGGTAAAATACTAAAACCAGAAGTATTTTGGAATTAGATAAAAATTGCCTTTAAAATTTTGTGCCTTAAAAAAATCATAGATATAAACACCATATACTTTAGTCACAAAGAACAGGCAACCTACTTCTTGGATTGAGTACTGTACATGTGGAAAATTGTCAGACTATCGGTTCAGAGTATTTCTGGGACTGGAGCTGTGCTGTCACTACTGCTACACAGGCATAATGGGCACTGCTGGTCCTTTAGTTATTGTTATAGCTGCTAGGAGTCTTTTAATAGGTTATTTAGAAAAAAGAAAAGAGGACAATTGGCCCTGGGTGGTTTTCAAATGGTGCTATTACTGGTTTGTTTTCATAGATTGGCAGTACCCTACAAGAGGCAATGTTCAAGAAATAAAATTACAGCTGTATTAACAGCTTCAAATTAGGGGTATTTTTTCAAACCATGGTGTGGGGTTTAGTGGTATAAGAATGAGGGGTTTTAATTGGTCCTTCCTCCTTACAAGTCTTGATGAAACTCTTCAGCCCAATGAAAGGGAGAGAGAACCAGGGCCACATTAATATTTTCTGAACTTTGGTCTTTATTTGACAGGGTTTCACCATGATACAATCAAACATTTTGAATTCTGGGATTCGGTTCTTTGCAACAGAGCATATTATGATGTTTCAGATCCCTACATTGGTAGGAAACCTCTAGAGGTTGAATTGCCATGGGTTCTTGGATTATGAAATGATCTTCAAAACATTCACCAGCATATTTTGGCTGTGAGCATCAAAAAATACCACAAACAAAATATTTGTATAACTTATAAAACACTGAAATGGAATATTAAAAGCATCTGTTTTCAAAGAATATAATTATAAAGTACTTGAAGTGAACTAGGAGTCAGGATTCATAAAACATTAAGTATGCTGTAAACAGACCACTTGACTCATCCAAATACTATGGGTAAATAGATGGACTGCTGATTTATGAAGAAATACTTTCATTGGCGATCCTAACATCAGGAACCATGACAGCAAGGGTCAAATGTTTCCTTAAGTCATTCTGGAATGAATAAGTACTGGGCCATTTACAAAAACAGTTTGATATTCAATTTAAAGAAACACAGCATCAAAAGTAGCTTTTATGTTTTACCTTTTCAGAAGCATGTCATCTGTCCAATTATATAGTCAAGACCATTGCAACAAAGTATAAGTTGATAATGAACATTAGAATGAATCATGCACCCATGAACTCTGGCCACACTTAATCTGTAAAAAGACATTAACTCTCTTCGGAGCAACAAATTAGTATGTGTTAAAAGGCAAAGTATTTCAGCATATAAAAACAAACAAGATAGCTCTTGGTGTACAGTATGAAATCAAAAGTAACTCATACTGGCACCATTGTTTTACAGGAGAGTGTCTAGGATCTCTGTTCTAGGATTAAATTCAAACTTTCTTCTTTAAATGTTAAGCCAAAATTTTGGGCAAATTTTTTTCTTACATTTGCATCATGAAACTTAGGTGTGTTATTCTTTCTTCTTACAGTGTGGGCTCCTGACTACTTACAAAGAACAAAATATTAGATTTGACATATGCAGTATACATCCCTGTGGAATTTTTTTCTAGAAGAAAATGTAAACCAGTTTGATATCATTCTCCTGAGGTCCTATGAAAGAGTTTGTCTTTTTACAGTCTCAAAAGTGATATTAATTTATAGAAAGGTAGTATGAAAACATTAATCCTCGAAGAATGTGTCAATCAAGATCATCACATTACCCCCCCCACACACACATGTATTATTTTTGTACTGCTTATAAAAGAGAAAGAAAAAGCAAGGTGAGAGGGAAGAAGAGAGAAGTAGATGAAGAATAACAAATTTGGAGAAAAATTACAAAGAAGTCACCAAGGGTAAAGATTGTTTGCATCAAAATCAATAAGATGCTGAGCTTAAACACAACCTGATGTGCATGTGAGGAGAAAAAGCCAAAGCTGTAAGACTCTGTAACAAATAAGAAAGCTCTTAAACAATCTTATAAAACTACCCCTTTCCTCACTTGCTCATTTAATGTCTTCTCTTTGACTACTGGTTGGAATATTTGACCCTGACAATTCTCTTCACAGATAGAATGTTAAGTCAGAGAAAATTTTTTTAGCAAAGCGCACAAGGCTAGACTTGGGACCCAATGACATTTTTGAACTCTGGCTCTTTCCTAGAGCTTGATTAGAAGGTATATTCTGAGTGCCCAAGGGAAGGGGAACCTTTAACGAGAAGTACAGTTTCATGCAGGAATCATTGATACAACAATGATTGTATCAATCATTGGAAAAGGGACTTTACAAATTAGAAATGAATGTGCTGCAAAATTATAAGATTGAACAATTTCTTTAAAGATTCACATCTATTCATGTTTAAAGACTTGGAGAGATCAGGGATACAAGGCACATATCTAAACATAGTAAAAGCAATACACAGCAAGCATATAGCCAACATCAAACTCAATGGAGAGAAACTTAAATCAATCCCACTGAAATCAGGGACAAGGAAAGGCTGGCCACTCTCTCCATAGCTCTTCAACATAGTACTTGAAGTTCTAGCTAGAGCAATAAGACAACTAAAGGAGATCAAGCAGATACAAATTGGAAAGGAGAAGTCAAAGTATCACTATTTGTAGATGATATGATAGTCTACATGAGCAATCCCAAAAATCAAACCAGAGAACTCCTTAAGCTGATAAACACCTTCAGAAAAGTGGCTGGATACAAAATTAACTAAAAAAAAATAAAAATAAAATAATCAGAACCCTCCTGTATACCGAAGACAAAAGGGCTAAAAAGAAAATTAGGAAAACAACAGCCTTCACAAAAGCCACTAATAACATAAAGTACCCTGGTGTGACTCTAACCAAGCAAGTAAAAGACCTGTTTGAAAAAAACTTCAAGTCTCTGAAGAAAAAAAATTGAAGAAGATATCAGAAGATGGAAAGATCTCCCATCCTCATGGATCACTATGATTAACATAGTGAAAACGGCCATCCTGCCAAAAGCAATCTATAGATTGAATGTAATTCCCAACGAAATACCAAGACAAATCTTTACAGGCCTTGAAAGAAAAATTCTCAACTTCATATGGAAAAACAAAAAACACAGAATTGCCAAAATGATCCTGTACAACAACAGATCATCTGGAGGTATCTCCATCCTTGATCTCAAGCTGTGCTACAGAGCAATGGTAATAAAAACTGCATGGTATTGGCATTGAAACAGAAAGGAGGAACAATAGAACCGAATAGAAGACCCAGAAATAAACCCGCACACCTATGAATACTTGATTTTTGACAAAGAAACCAAAACCATTCAATGGAAAAAAGACAGCATCTTCAACAAATAGTGCTGGATGTCTACATGCAGAAAAATGAAAATAGATCCATACTTATCATCCTGCACAAAACTAAAGTCCAAGTGGATTAAATACCTCAATATAAAACCAGACACACTAAACCTAAAAGTGAGGGAGAGCCTGGAACTCATTGGCACAGGAGACAACTTCATGAACAGAACACTAACAGCACAGGCTCCAAGAGCAACAATCAATAAATGGGACCTCATGAAACTGAAAAGCTTCTGTAAAGCAAAGGACACTGTCGTCAGAACAAAACAATAGCCTACAGACTAGAAAAGGATCTTCACAAACACATCTCACAGAGGGCTAATATCCAGAAAAAAAAATTAAATTAAATTAAAAAAAAAAAAATATATATATATATATATATATATACTAAAGAAGTTAGTTTACAGACTAGAAAAGGATCTTCACAAACACTATATCTCACAGAGGGCTAATATCCAGAATATATATATATGTTAAAGAAGTTAAACAGCAACAAATCAAGTAATCCAAGTAAAAAATGGGGTACGGAGCTAAACAGAGAATTCTCTGTAGAGAAATATAGGATGTCAGAGAAACATTTAAAGAAACGCTCAATGTCCTTATCGATCAGAGAGATTCAAATCATAATGACCCTTACGCCCATCAGAATGGCTAAGATCAAAATCTCAAGTGACAACACATGCTGGAGAGGTTGGGGAGAAAGGGGAACCCTCTTCCATTCCTGGTGGGAATGTAAACTTAGACAAACACTTTGGAAATCAGTCTGGAACTTTCTCAGACAATTAGGAATACTGCTTCCTCAAGATCCACTTCTAGACATATCCAATATATGCTCAAGTACATAGCAATGACATTTGCTCAACCATGTTTATAGCAGCTTTTTTTTCTATTAGCCAGAAGCTGGAAACAACCCAGATGTCCCTCAACTGAGGCGTGGATACAGAAATTGTGGTACATTTATATAATGGAATACTACTTAGCAATTAAAAACAAGGAAATCATGAAATTTGCAGGCAAATGGTGGGATCTAGAAAAGATCATCCTGAGTGAGGTATCCCAGAAGCAGAAAGACACATGACATACACTCACTTTTAAGTGGATACTAGGCCTAAAAAGTAGGATAAACATACTAAAATCTGTACATCTGAAGAAGCTAAATAAGGAGGAAGACCCGGGGTAAGATGATCAATCCTCACTTAGAAAGACAAATGGGATGGACATTGGAAGTAGGAGAAAACAAGAAACAGGACAGGAGCCTACTATAGAGGGCCTCTGAATTACTCTACCTACCAGTGTATAAAGACAGATGCTAAGACTCATGGCCAAACCTTGGGCAGACTGCAGGGAATCATATGGAAGAAGGGGGAGTTAATAAGACCTGAAGAGGACAGGAGCTCCAAAAGGACCAAATATATCCGGGCACAGGATCTGTCTCTGACATGAACTCCGTGGCTGGCTCTTTGACCTCCCCACCACCTGAGGGAGAAGCAGCCTAGCTAGGCCACAGAGGAGGACATTGCAGCCAGTCTTGATGAGACCTGATGGGCTGGGGTTGGATGGAAGGTGAAGAAGACCTCCCCTATAAGTGGACTTAGAGAGGGGCAGGGAGGAGATGATGGAGGTAGGGTGGGATTGGGAGGGAATGAAACAGGGGACAGAAACTGGGATGCGAGGTAAATAAACCGTAATTAATATAAAAAATAAAAAATGTATTGAAAAAAGAATCACACCTTTAGAAGTAACCATGTAATTAGGTGTGTGCTATGCAAAATTAGTGCAAGGCATTTGATAATAATTTGTACATACTGTGAATATGAAATTTCATCATAACTGTTTTCCTACATCGGATTTATTGTGACATATGAATTGAAGCCAAAAACCATTCTAACATTTAAAAATGAAAAAATATATGTACCATTTCTGATTTAGTTGATGGTCATTTTATTAAAGGAATTTTTTAAGTTTTAAAATGTGAGCTTCCTAGGACCTTGTATTTTTATTACTTTTAATGTTCTCCTGATTGCGTTAACACAGGAATAACTAAACTTAATTTTACCAAAAAGAGTATGTTAAAGTGTGTTTGTGAAGCATGCCTTCTGAACTCACGGGTGTGCTGTTAGACGTGAACATGATGGGTTTTGGTGCCTGCATTCTTTTCTGTGTCTGTTCTCTCAGAATTAAAAAGATCAGCTGCATATAAAAACATTCAAATAATCTGATGGCTATTACTCAAAAAATGATAAGAAAGTATCCATCAGAGTATTTATTAAACATGATTAAAAACTTTACTAAAGAATATCTATTAGCTTATTTGTTTGTCTCCAATAAACCTTTCTAAACCATCTTATACATCTCTTAGATATGGTTATACACTCAGAAGACATATTTCCAAAGAATCCATTAAATTGCTCAGGGAAGACATTTTTTCATAGCTAATACAGAAGATAAACTTTGAACCACATTCTTTTTTTTTTTTTTTTAATCTATGTCAGGATTTTAATGCTTTGATCCATTCAGAAAAACAAAGTTGAAAGTTTTTCATGAGCCCTAGCTCAGATTACACAGTGTGCCAGAGGAACTACCCTGTTGGAGACTGTTGGGAGATAGCATGACTCTTTCTTGTCTGGAGGGCCATTCTGGCCAACTGAATTCCCACTGCTACATGCAAGGGTGCTGTGGGCTCTGCCACAGTAAAAAAGTAAAAGTTTTTTTTTTTACTTTTTCCTTTCTCTATACTTTATCCATTCAGTCTAGTCCATTCAAGACACTCTCCTTACCTTTCTATTTCTTTGTTGTGATGACACAGAGGGCTCCATCCTATAGGCTGAATACTCACAGTGAGAAAGCCTATGCTTTAAAAAGGATCTATATGTCATTTTTTTTTTTTTTTACATGTTTGGTTAGTTAGTTTGTTCGTTTGTTTCAGACAGAGTGTCTTTGTGTAATAGAGCCCTGGCTGTCCTGGACTTACTTTGTACCCCGGGCTGGCCTCGAACTTACAGAGATCTGCCTGCCTTTGCCTCTGGAATACAGGGATTAAACACCTGCACCACCATGGCTGGCTGAGGATCTGTCTTTTAATACAAGCAATCTCCACCCCTAGAAAATGCAATGTACGAAAAAAAAATTTTGTAAATATTTAGAAATAACCAGTTCAACTAAAAATTAAGGCTCAGAAATAAAAACATAGACTTGAAAGTGCATTGCCCTAAATGTTTATTAATTTTGTTTAATTACAGTTAAGTGTGAGTGTTTCACAGTCATAATTAATGGTTCTCAGCATTTTATGTCTTTTTTTTTCTTTTTTTTTTAATTTTATTTTTCTTTTTAGTTACAATTTGTTAACTCTGTGTCCCATCTGTATCCCGCTCCCTCATTCCCTCCCCAACCCCACACTCCCTCCCTGGTCTCCTCCCTGCCCCTTTCCAAGTCCACTGATAGGGGAGGACCTCCTTCCCTTTCATTTGACCCTGTTTTATCAAGTATTTTCAGGGCTGGCTGCAAAGTCCTCCTCTGTGGCCTAACAGACTGCTCCTCCCCTGGGGGGGGGGGGGAAACAGCCTGCCCTTGAGATCCTGTTAGAAATAGTCTGTGTTCCCCTTACTTTGGAAAACTACTTGATTACTGAGCTACCATGGGCCACATCCGAGCCGAAGTTCTAGGTTATATCCATAGATGGTCCTTGGTTGAGTGTCAGTCTCAGAAAAGACCCTGTGCACGGATATATTTGGTCCTTGTAGAGCTCCTATCCTTTCCATATCATACTAACTTCCCTTCTTTCATATGATTCCCTGCACTCTGCCGAGGGTTTGGTTATGAGTCTTAGTGTCTGCTTTGAAACACTGCTAGGTAGAGTCTTTCAGATGCCTTTTGTGGTAGACTCCTGTCATAAGTTCAATGCACATCCCATTTGTCTTTCTAAATGAGGATTAATCACCTTCGCCTGTGTCCACTTTCTTGATTATCTTCCTTAGGTGTGTAGATTTCATTATGTTTATCATGTCTTGTAGGTCTATATAAGCGAGTATATACCAAGTTTGTCTTTCTCCTTCTGGGATACTTCACTCAGAATGATCTTTTCTAGATCCCACCACTTGCCTGCAAATTTCATGATTTCCTCCTTTTTGATTGCTGAGTAGTATTCCATTGTGTAAAAATACCACAATTTCTGTATCCATTCCTCCGTTGATGGACATCTGGGTTGTTTCCAAGTTCTGGCTATTACAAATAAAGCTGCTATGAACATGGTTGAACAAATGTCCTTGTTGTGTACTTGAGCAAATTTTGGGTATATACCTAGGAGTGGTATAGCTGGGTCTTGAGGTAGCACTACTCCTAGTTGTCTGAGAAAGCGCCAGATTGACTTCCAGAGTGGTTGAACCAGTTTACATTCCCACCAGCAATGGAGGAGAGTTCCCTTTTCTCCACAACCTCTCCAGCATGTGCTATCACTTGAGTTTTTCATCTTGGCCATTCTGATGGGTGTAAGGTGAAATCTCAGGGTCATTTTGATTTGCATTTCCCTAATGGCTAATGAGGTTGAGCATTTCTTTAAGTGTTTCTCTGCCATTCGATGTTCCTCTTTCGAGAATTCTCTGTTTAGCTCTGTTCCCCATTTTTTAATTGGATTACTTGGTTTGTTGCTTTTCTGCTTCTTTAGTTCTTTATATATACTGGATATTAGCCTTCTGTCAGATAAAGGGTTGGTGAAGATTCTTTCCCAATCTGTAGGCTGTCTATTTGTTTTGATGACAGTGTCTTTTGCTTTACAGAAGCTTTTCAGTTTCATGAGGTCCCATTTATTGATTGTTGCTCTTAGAGCCTGTGCTGTTGGTGTTCTGTTCAGGAAGTTGTCTCCTGTGCCAATGAGTTCTAGGCTGTTTCCCACTTTTTTTTCCAACTGATTTAGAGTACCTGGTTTTATGTTGAGGTCCTTGATCCACTTGGACTTTAGTTTTGTGCAGGGTGATAAATATGGATCTATTTTCATTTTTCTGCATGTAGACATCCAGTTGGTCCAGCACCATTTGTTGAAGATGCTGTCTTTTTCCATTGAATGGATTTGGCTTCTTTGAGAAATATTGAGTATTCATAGGTGTGTGGGTTTATTTCTGGGTCTTCTATGGATTCCATTGATCCTCCTTTCTGTTTCTATGCCAATACCATGCAGTTTTTATTACTGTTGCCCTGTAGTACAGCTTGAGATCGGGAATGGAGATACCTCCAGATGATCTGTTGTTGTACAGGATCGTTTTGGAGATTCTGGGTTTTTTGTTTCTCCATATGAAGCTGAGAATCTTTTTTTCAAAGTCTGTAAAGAATTGAGTTGGTATTTTGATGGGAATTGCATTGAATCTGTAGATTGCTTTTGGCAGAATGGCCATTTTCACAATGTTAATCCTACCAATCCATGAGCACGGGAGATCTTTCCGTCTTCTGAGATCTTCTTCAATTTCTTTCTTCAAAGACTTGAAGTTTTTCTCAAACAGGTCTTTCACTTGCTTGGTTAGAGTCACACCAAGGTACTTTATATTATTAGTGGCTGTTTTGAAGGGTGTTGTTTCCCTAATTTCTTTCTCAGCCTTTTTGTTTTTGGTATACAAGAGGGCTTCTGATTTTTTTGAGTTGATTTTCTATCCTGCCATGTTGCTGAAGGTGTTTATCAGCTGAAGAAGTTCTCTGGTTGAATCTTTGAGGTTGCTCATGTATACTATCATATCATCTGCAAATAGTGACACTTTGACCTCTTCCTTTCCGATTTGTATCCCCTTGATCTCCTTTAGTTGTCTTATTGCTCTGGCTAGGATTCAAGTACAATGTTGAAGAGATATGGAGAGAGTGGGCAGCCTTGTCTTGTCCCTGATTTCAGTGGGATTGATTTAAGTTTCTCTCCATTGAGTTTGATGTTGGCTATAGGCTTGCTGTATATTGCCTTTACTATCTTTAGGTATGTGCCTTGTATCCCTGATCTCTCCAAGACTTTAAACATAAATGGGTATTGGACTTTCTCAAATGCTTTTTCAGCATCTAAGGAGATGATCATGTGGTTTTTCTCCTTCATTTTGTTTATGTGGTGGATTACATTGATGGATTTCCGTATGTTGAACCACCCTTGCATTCCTGGGATGAAGCCTACTTGGTCATGGTGGATGATATCTTTGATGTGTTCTTGGATTCGGTTTGCAAGTATTTTATTGAGTATTTTTGCATCAATGTTCATAAGAGAGATAGGTCTGAAGTTCTCTTTTTTTGTTGGATCTTTGTGTGGTTTAGGTATCAAAGTGACTGTGGCTTCATAGAATGAGTTTGGTAGTGTTCCTTCTGTTTCTATTTTATGGAATAGTTTGAGGAGAATTGGTGTTAGTACTTCTTTGAAGGTCTTGTAGAATTCTGTGCTGAAGCCATCTGGTCCAGGGCTTTTTTTGGAGGGGAGACTGTTAATGACTGCTTCAATTTCCTTGGGAGATATAGGGCTATTCAGTCTTTCTACCTGATCTTGACTTAATTTTGGTAGATGGAATCTGTCAAGAAAGTTATCCATTTCATTTAGATTTTCAAATTTTGTGCCATATAGGCTTTTGTAGTATGACCTAATAATCGTTTGGATTTCCTCAGTGTCTGTAGTTATGTCCCCATTTTCCTTTCTGATTTTGCTGATTTGTATGGTTTCTCTCTGCTTTTTAGTTAGTTTGGCTAAGGGTTTGTCTATCTTGTTGATTTTCTCAAAGAACCAGCTTTTTGTTTCATTGATTCTTTGGATAATTTTATTTGTTTCTAATTGATTGATTTCTGCCCTTAGTTTGATTATTTCCAGCCGTCTGCTCCTCTTGGGTGTATCTGCTTCTTTTTTTTCTAGGTTTTTCAGTTGGGCCATTAAGTTGTTTGTATGTGATGTTACAGATTTCTTCTTGTAGGCACTTAGTGCTATAAATTTTCCTCTGAGCACTGCTTTCAATGTGTCCCATAAATTTGGGTATGTTGTGCCTTCATTTTCATTGAATTCTAGAAAGTCTTTAATTTCTTTCTTTATTTCTTCCTTGACCCAGCTGTCATTGAGTAGTAAGTTGTTCAGTTTCCATGTGCGTGTCGGCTTTTTGTTGTTTCTGTTGTTGTTGATGTCCAGCTTTAGTCCATGGTGGTCAGATAGTATACAAGGGATTATTTCAATCCTTTTGTATCTGTTGAGGCTTGCTTTGTGACCAACTATATGGTCTATTTTGGAGACGGTTCCATGCGGTGCTGAAAAGAAGGTGTACTTTTTTGAGTTTGGGTGAAAAGATCTGTAGACGTCTATTAGGTCCATTTGATTTAAGGATTCTGTGAGTGCTTTTTTTTCCCTATTTGGTGTCTGTCTGGTTGATCTGTCCCTTGATGAGAGTGGGGTGTTGAAGTCCCCACTATTAATGTATTAGGATCAATGTATGATTTAAGCTTTAATATTGTTTCACTTACGAATGTAGGTGCTCTTGTATTTGGGGCATAGATATTCAAAATTGTGATGTCCTCTTGGTGGATTTTTCCTTTGATGAGAATATAGTGGCCCTCCTTATCTTTTTTGATTAACTTCGGATGAAAGTCTATTTTATTAGATATTAGGATGGCTACTCCAGCTTGTTTTCTGGAACCATTTGCTTGAAAAACATTTTTCCAGCCCTTTACTCTGAGGTAGTGTTTATCTTTGTTGCATAGGTGTGTTTCTTGGATGCAACAGAATGTTGGGTCCTGTTTCCGTAACCATTCTGTTAGCCTGTGTCTTTTTATTGGTGAGTTGAGTCCATTAATATTGATAGATAATATTAACCAATGCATGTTAGTTCCTTTTGTAATGGAGTCGATGATCTTACCCTGTTTCATTGCTTGTTTTCTTTTCATTTTTGTTGGGATATTATCTGTATGCCCTGTTTTCTTGGGTGAATTCGTTTTCGTTGGATTGGAGTTTTCCTTCTAGTATCTTCTGTAGGGTTGGTTTGCTGTATAGATATTGCGTAAATTTAATTTTGTCATGGAATATTTTGTTTTCTCCATCTATGTTGATTGAAAGCTTTGCAGGGTATAGTAGTCTGGGTTGACATTTGTGATCTCTTAGAGTCTCCATGATGCTTGCCCAGGCCCTTCTGGCTTTCATAGTTTCTGATGAGAAGTCTGGTGTGATTCTGATAGGTCTACCTTCCTATGTTACTTGGCCTTTTTCCCTTGCTGCTTTTAATATCTTTTCTTTGTTCTGTAGATTTAGTGTTTTGACTATGATGTGACATGATGTGTTTCTTTTCTGGTCTAGTCTATTTGGTGTTCTGTAGGCCTCTTGTATATTTATGGACATCTCTTTAAGTTGGGAAAATTTTCTTCTATGATTTTTTTTAAAATATTTTCTGGACCTTGGAGCCTGGAGTCTTCTTTTTCATCAATTCCAATTATTCTTAGATTTTGTCTTTTCATAGCATCCTTGATTTCTTGGATATTTTGTGATTGGAACTTTTCTGATTTTACTTTTTCTTTGAGAGAAGTATCAATTTCTGCAAGTGTGTCTTCAGCTCCAGAGATTCTCTCTTCCATCTCTTGTATTCTGTTGGTGATGCTTACTTTTGTGGTTCCTGATCTTTTCTCCAAGTTCTCCAGCTCAAGATTTTTCTCATTTTGTGTTTTCTTTATTGATTCTAATTCTGTTTTCATGCCTTGAACCATTTCTTTCATGTGTTTGAATTTGGATTCCTGTCTCTCTACGATGGACTCTATTTCTTTGTTCATTTCCTTTTTATATGCCACTAATTTTTTCTCTACTTGTGCCTCTATTTGTTTGGCTATGTTTGCCTGTGTTTCTTTAAGGGTTTTGTCTATTTCTTCTTTCTTTACCTTCAATTTACTGGCCAACTCTTTGAAAGATTTGTTCATTTCGTCCTTATGAGCCTCAAATAATTGAGCAAGCATGGCTTTAAGGTCATTTTCCTGTGCTTCTGATGAATTGGAGTATCCATTGATTTTGGGGTTTGCTGGTGAAGTCATGATGTCCTGATTTATGTTGGAAGTGTTCTTTCACCTACCCCTGGCCATTGGCTTATCTGAGACCTTCCCTGTTTGTTTTTGGATTCTGCCAATCAGACTGGTACTGTCTCTCTCTCCAGTCTGGAGAATTCTTCAGGAAGTTGAGAGAGGTCCCGTGTCCTTAGCGTGTGCTGAGGACTAGCTGTACCTGTGGGAGGAAAGTACGCAGGCGCAAACAGAGGCAAATGCAAGCATGCGTGCATGTGTGTGTGTGTGTGTGTGTGTGTGTGTGTGTAGGTGGGCGTGGGCATGTGTCTCGAGGGACAGAGTGATGGCTAATGTTGAACCCTTGAGTGTGTGGGAGGGGCTCTGCAATGTATATGTCTCAGGCGCTAGTGATGATCGCAGTGCAATTTCTGGCATTAACTACCTTAACTCCTCAATTAGACCCACAGAGCAGGACCTTCAATGTTCCAAGTGCCCCTCTGTTTCCCAAAGTGGGTATATGGGTAGGAGGGGGTTCAATGCCTGGCTTCTGTTTTAGAAGGACCCAGGATCAGGGGAGCTGCAGATTCTCAAGGGTGCACTCACTTACAGGCAGGACACTTGGCAGAGATCGGGGTATCTGAGCTCTCTGCTCTCTGGTTTGGCCCTGCTTCTGCTTCTTTGATGTGCTCCGCCAGTTCTGTGCTGCTGTCACTGCCAGGTTATGAGGTCTTGCTGCAGCTGGAGATTTCAGGGTGGTCACGTCAGCAGGAATCGGGGTAACCAGGCTTTCTGTTCTCTGGTTTGGCCCTGGTTAGTCTTAAACTGGAGGGCTGATGTGCCCCGCCAGCTCAGTGCTGCTCCACGGCCAGGATAGAAAGTCCCGCTGTAACTGGAGACTGGGTTGCTAGTCCAGATGCTTTCTGGGAAGTCCTGGGGTCTCTTCACTGTGCTCTCCAAGCTTCGGAGGCCCAGCGCCTGGTGTGTCTAGCTTGTATGGTGTTTCTGTCTAGTTTTGGTGAGTATATAGCGTATTCTCTGTCACTGTGGGATTGGGCGGGCCGTACTGTCAGTGATG
Source organism: Psammomys obesus (assembly GCF_907164565.1). Lineage (NCBI taxonomy): Eukaryota > Metazoa > Chordata > Mammalia > Rodentia > Muridae > Psammomys > Psammomys obesus. Next base: position 8,456,004 of record NW_026587759.1, read on the forward strand.
GCACTCCTGTGGAGCTAGTATGGAGTCTAGCAGACTCACGCCCTGGGAGGATGGTGCAGCCGCCTCGCGAATCTGGTGCGCGAATCTGGGGCTCCGAGACAGGTACTGCTGGCCTTTGCCGATAAAGGGCTTGGGGCTCCGCCTCAGTGGCTGCAGGCCCCAGGCAGTTAGGTCTGCGCTGAGAAAGGCGAGTCTGAGAAAGGATAGTCCACTGTGCCATGGAGGAGTGAGGTCTGGGGGAGGGGAGTGCCGAGAGATCAAAGGATCGTTTCTCACCTTCCCCAAACAAGTCCCTGGGTGACCGGAGACCAAGGTTTTCACCTCCTGTGATGTTCCCTGTTGTTTAGAAAGTCTCTCCATTGTTTCCCTGGCTTCAGAAGTTCTTCCACTCATCAACTCAGAACTTTATCTCTTCCACAGCTCGGAAACTGTGTGTGCTAGTCGCCATCTTGGACTCTTAGCAATACCCGTTAACTCCACAGTCACATTGTGAAGGGCCAACCATATTAGACCCAATTGTCCTATAGCATATTTTCAAAAAATATAAAGTCATTTCATTTCATTCTGCAGTCTCTTAAGTGTATTACATGTGAGAGAGATGCAGAAAGGGAAGGGAATTTTTCAAAAGTCTCTAAAAACACAGTTATTACCTAGATCTAGGACTCTTCTTCACAGGAACAGATGAAAGTTTCCATTCCTGGTGGGGAGATTGAAAGTGCCCTGTTAAAATATTCCTTGAATCTCTGTGCTTTTTACTTCTTTCCTGCCAGGCAACATACGAACATTCCTTCTCATATAACCATCAGGTCAGGTATTGATTTTGAAGTTAGATGAGTAAAATAAAACATCATGAAAGTGCAAAATATCATTCTTAACTAACCATCCAGATACTGTCAAATACCAAACCTCTAACATTTAGATTCCCTAATGTTCAGGTTGTCGGTAATAGGACATGTAAAAAATTAAGCCCATATCCATATGTTCTGAAATAGCCACAGAAATTAGCGTGAAAAAGAAAAATACTGCATTACTGTCTTTATTTTGCTATTAGTTTATAATCTCTTCTTCATTTTCTCTTACTTTAACCCTCAAATATTCAGGATAACCTTACAGTGTGCCACAGAGAACTGTAGTATGAATTGTATCCCTACTGTGTGCCACACAAAGCTGTACTGTGTGTGCTATCTCTACAGTACTGTAATATCATACAGGAAGACTTTACACCCCATTATTTGGCTTCATTGTTTACAGGAGCAATCACTGGCTCTCCTATAAGCAGTGTGACTGAACTAAGGATACACAATTATCTGAGACAGAGACAGTGTCTTTGCTGGGGCTTCCTCTCCCGCCAGTTGTCTCAACTTCTCAGCTCATGCTGTCTGCTCTTTCTTACTAACTCGTTATGTATGAAATTTGGAATTGTGTATTCCTTGTGCTTTACTTACTCCCAATTGTTAAAAAACATTGACTAATCAAAACTCTTCTAAATCTCTCAGCTTCTATATTTTAGTGCAGTTTTACTGAAATTTTGACTGTAGGCCATATTTTAAAAATATACCTAAATATGTAACAAAATAGTTTACAATAATGTCCAGTTAAGATCTTTGGCTCTGGAGTCAATCTCTTTGGATCCAGATTCCAACTCAGCCATGCCCTTGCTGTGGAACCATAATGTCTTTGAAAGTTTTTAACTTCTCATGTAAAAGATTTTCTCAATGTGATCACTTCTTCAAAGAATTCTTTGCAGAAAAATGAGATAATATTTATAATGAGCTTAGCAAAATAATAGGTATATAACAGGAATCAATACGGATTCATTTAAGTAGCAATGATAAATAGATTACATTCTACCTAAACACACTCACTTTGGATTTTGTGTCTTAAACAGTAAAGCCAGAGCTTTTTTTGTTACAAGTGTCACTTATGGCTATTAACTTATATAATTTCCTGGGTCTCTTGATTGTCCTGTTGTCTTGGGATTTGTCACCCTTGTTACTGCTTTAGCCAATTTCCCTTTCTCTCTGACTCTGTCTGTCTGTCTCTCTCCGTCTCTCAATTTTTTTTTTCATTTTTTGTTATATGTTTCTGCTTCTTTGGGCATTCCTGAACAATACAGAGGAGAAAAAGAGAAAATTAAAGAGTGTCTGCTGTGTTCCCCGGCAGCTTTCAAGAAGGAACAGGGATACAGCATTTGTCCAGTGAAACCCTAGATGTCTTCTAATTCAGGCTGTAAATACTGTCAAAAATAAATAAACAGGAACAGTTCATCAGCCAAACAAAGACTGTGGAGGTCTCCAGGACACAGAATCTCCAATTCTTTACTACAGGTTCAAATGGAAGCAACCAGGAGTTTTCTAAACAAAAGTGTTCTTTTTATCATCCCATGTTTAGAATTAAGAGAGATTCTGAGAGCTCAGAAGGCTCTCACTTCAGAAGTGTCTCACTTCACTGAACATCAGGTGGTGAAAGTCCAGAGCAGAGAACTAATAGTGGTATTAGAGAGGAAGAAAACAGAGCTGTGGTTGGAACAAAGATAAAGAATGAAGCCTCTCACTAAAGGACAAGGTCTACAACAAAGCTAGTGGAGGGAGTATTTCCTCTTTCATTTCTGAGAAGCAACAGATCTCTGATTCATTTTCTTGAATAAGGAAGAAAGAAGAAAGTTTGCTCTGTATAGACATGAAATTATTAAGGTAACAGTAATAATGGAATAGACATACTTCAACATTAGTGGGAACTGGAGCCGGAACTCTGGTCTTTATGATTAGGCAACAAGCACTTTACCGACTTGAGCTATCTCTAAAACCCTCATTGATTAATTCGTATTATCATTGTAGTTGGGTATGGACAACTATCACAAAGGCAGAAGACTGTCCCAATGAAATAGTATGACATTCTTTGGTTAAAACACATTCAAACCCATATATTATGCTAGTATTATGTTAAAGCTTTTTGTTCCAAGTCTTTTAGGCACTTACACTGAATGAAAGTTTCTTCGATAACAGTGTACATCTGACTGAGTAGAAGCAAAAGCATCACCTGGCTGGTGAGAGCCAATCAAACACTTAGAACAGGCTCCTTCCTGAAGAAGGTACAGCAGTGTAGACAATACCACAGGCTTCTCTCCTCTCCTTGGGTTCCTGTAATAACATCAGCAGTGTTGTTGCTGCAAACTGAATGCTGTCACCAGACCCAGGATGAAACCTCCCCCGAGGTCTCTCCAGACACTGTACCTAGTCTGGCTTAGGTGACTTTTTATCCTTACTGATTATGTGGTCATTATTCTGGCTTCTAGTACATCCTTCTGCTAATGCTCATTGAACTGCCACTCTACTATCAGACAGATTTTTACAAATAGCTAGCATTGATTTTTATTTTTAAAAAGCCAAAGAATAATGTTAGTTTTTCTTCAAATAAGATTTCATACATCTTTTTAACTAAGGAAAAAACAGTATTAAAATACCTTATTAGCAACTACTGTAACACAGATAACATACAGTTAATTGACAGCACATTGTATCTTCTTTGTACATTTCATATCATAGCTATGCCTTAAGTAATGACAGTGAGTATATACAAAAAAGTGATAGTATAGACAATAATTATGCTGAATTGAATTAAGCAAAAACAAAAGATGAGCAGCTCTTCCTTTTTACTTTCTTTTTTTGCTTTTTTATTTTTAATTATCATTTATTACACTTTATTCAGTTTGTATCCTGGTTATGGCCCCATCCCTGGTATCCTCCCAATCTCACCCTCCCTCCCTCTTCTCCCCCTATTCCACTCCGCTAGTACACTGATAGGGAAGATCCTCCTCTCCTTCCATCTGACCCTAGCCTATTAGGTCTCATCAGGACTGGCTGCATTGTCTTCCTCTGTGCTCTGGCAAGGCTGCTCCCACATCAGGTGAAGGTGATCAAAGAGCCTGTCACAGAGTTCATGTCATAGACACTCCCTATTATACTTACTACGAACTCACTTGGAGACTGAGCCTATGGGCTACATCTGAGCAGGGGTTCTAGGTCCTCCCCATTCATTGTCCTTGGTTGGGGTATCATTCTCTTCAGTGGCTCCAAGGCTCAGTGTGTGTGTGTGTGTGTGTGTGTGTGTGTTATTTATTTATTTTTGGCTCTGTTGGTATCCTTTTGGAGCTCCTGTCCACTCCAGCTCCCCCTTCTTTCATAAGATTCCCTGCACTCTGCCCAAATTTTGGCTATGAGTCTTGCCCTCTGCTTTGATACAATTAGTAGAGTCTTTCAGAGGCCATCTGTGGTAGGCTTCTCTCCTGTTTCCTGTACTCTCCTGCTTCTATGTCTAACGCGTTTGTTTTTCTGAATGATGATTGAGCATCTTCCCTAGGGTCTTCTGTGTTGTTTAGCTTCTTTAAGACTGTAGATTTGAGTATGCTTATACTATATTATATGTCTAAAACTACTTTTGAGTGAATAGATACCATGTGTGTCTTTCTGTTTCTGTGATGTCTCACTTAGGATGATCTTTTCTAGTTCTCACCATTTGCCTGAAAATTTCATGATTTCCTTTTTTTAAAAGCCGAGTAGTATTCCAGTGTGTAAATTTAACACAATTTCTGTATCCATTCCTCCCTTGAGGGATATCTAGGTTGTTTCCTGTTTCTGGCTATCATGAATAGAGCTGCCACAAACATAGTTGAACAAATATCCTTGCTGTGTACTTGAACATATTTTAGATATATGTCCAGGAGTGGTATAGCTATTAATGAGGAAGCACTATTCCTAATTATCTGAGAAAACACCAGATTGATTTCCAAAGTGGTTGTAAAAGTTTACATTCCCACCAGCAATGAAGGAGGATTCCTCTTTCTTCACACCCTCTCCCAGAATGTGTTGTCACTTGAGCTTTTTACTTAGTCATTCTGATGGGTGTGAGGTGAAATCTCAGGGTCATTTTGATTTTCATTTCCCTGATGACTAAGTACATTGAGCATTTCTTTAAGTGTTTCTCTGTGATTTGATATTCTTCTATTGAGAATTCTCTGTTTACTTCTGTACCCTATTTTTTAAATTGGATTACTTTGTTACTTTGTTACTTTGTTAAGTTCTTTATATATTCTGGATATTAGCCCTTTCACAGATGTAGCTTTGGTGAAGATCCTTTCCCAATCTGTAGGCTGTTGTTTTGTTCTAATGACACTGCCGTTTGCTTTACAGAACTTGTTAGTTCCATGAGGTCCCATTTATCGATTGTCGTTCTAAGAGCCTGTGTTGTTGGTGTTCTGTTCAGGAAGTTGTCTCCTGTGCCAGTAAGTTCAAGGCTCTTCTCCACTTTTCTTCTAACAGGTTTACTGTGACTTGTTTTATTTTGAGGTCTTTGATCCTCCAGGTCTTTAGTTTTGCGCAGGGTGATAAATATGGATCTACTTGCATTTTTCTACAGGTAGACATCCAGTTAGACCAGTACATTTGTTGAAGATGATATCTTTTTTCCATTGTATTGTTTTGGCTTTTTGTCAAAAATTAAGTATTTGTAGGCATGTTTGGATTTTCTATTTGATTGCATTGATCCACCATTTTGTTTCTATGCCAATACCATGCGGTTTTTATTACCGTTGCTCTATATTACAGCTTGAGATCAGGAATGGATATACCTCCAGAAAATCTGTTATTGTAGAGGATTGTTTCAGCAATTCTGAGTTTTTTTCTTTTTCCATATGAATTGAGAATTGTTTTTTCAAGTTCTGATAAGAATTGTGTTGGTATTTTGATGGGAATTGCAATGAATCTGTAGATTAGTTGTGGCAGAATGGCCATTTTCACTATGTTAATCCTACCTATCAATTAGCATGGGAGATCTTTCCATATTCTGATATATTCTTCATTTTCTTTCTTCAGAGACTTGAAGGTTTTTTTGAACAGGTCTTTCACTTGCTTGGTTAGATTCACACAAAGCATTTTTACTTTTTAATTTTCTCTTGTTCTCAATAAAAACAAATTATAATTTCGACTTTTCCTGCTGCTTCACCATGATTTCAATTTTAAGCCTAATCAAAAGATGCCAACATATTCCAAAGTAAGAGAATGCATTGGATTTGGTATTCCTCCTGTCTTTCTCATCTTTAAGGAATTTTAAGTCATTTCTTTCTTTAGCTGCCATTTACACTGAATTGTTCTGAAATGTGAATGATTTGGGGGGTGTGTGTGTGTGTGTGTGTGTGTGTGTGTGTGTGTGTGTGTGTGCATATATGTGGCTGTGTATAACTATGAGCTACTATCAACCAGGGCAACAATAAGAATTTCACACTTGTCATTTAGTAAAACCTGCCTTTTGATCTCTGTCAATCATGGGCTTCTACATGTGTGCTTCTTGGTTGGAGTAGTGCTGTTTTATGGCAGCTTCTGTTTAGGAATTCATGTCACTGTTTGGCATTTATGTAGTTCAGCTGTTAGAGAGTCAGGGTAAGAAGAAAGGAAATATGCAAGAGTGAAGGTTTGGGGGCAAAAAGGGAAATAACAAAGGGCTCTAGGTTGTGAAATAACAATGCCAGCCATGTGGCAGCAATAAAGCCTAGGCACAGCTCCTTAGTTCAGGCAAGGCCCAGCCAAACAGATGCCGCTCACACCCACCCTGATGGTCTGGGTGGCCTAGCACTGGCACAAAGTACAGGTTGCTTGAAAGACTAGTTGATACTGTCAGCATCAGCTTTGTCACTGTACAACAGTGAGCTCCTTACAGTTCATGACTCTGAATTCAGAAAGCCTAAAACACAAAGAGGCTTAGAGAAGGGGCATACAAATGAAAAGCAAAATACTTCGGGAACCAACAAAGGTTGACTGACCTATGCATGGCGCATAGTGTCAGTTCAGATAATGTTCAGAAATTCAGATATTTATCCAACATTGTCTACATAAAGCTCTATTCCTTGATGCTCTTGCATTTTAATGGAAAAATAATAGCAGTTGGCACTCTCTCTGGCATTCTGAAACACTTTGAGCGTCTTATTACTCTAAAACCACTAAGAAACCTTGTGTTTAGGATTTGAGGATCAGAAACAAGCAATTTTTGGAAAAGATAAACAAAAGTGCTGAAATTAAACTCTACTCCTTTCTAAGGAACTCTAAGAGAAGTAACAGAGCTGGCATGTTCTACTTGTACGTGCCAAAGAGAAAATGGAGGTTTCTAGGACTTCTTTGGAACAATTGTTTTATTCATACAAAGGTACATAAGTAGAGGCAGAACAAGAATGGTTTGTTGTGATTCAAAACCCACTCTTTCCACTCTGCTCCCTTCCTTAAGGAAGGAACTTTAGACTAGAACTTTTGTTGTGAAATCATGCTGGAAATCATAGCTTCACATGATAAGAAACCTAACACATTAGCAAAGTATCTATGCTATGTGCTCTAATATTGACGTCTTAATAATTTTGAATTATCATTGTAGAATATGATAATTTGAAACTGTAAGTTATATGGGACTAAAAAATCAATTGTTATAATTAGGATTAAAGTTATGAGTACAACTTCACATTTATAGCATGTTTATCTACTTGGACATACACATGCATTATACATTCATGTTTATTATCTATTCATAGTTTAAAAACAAGTTCAACCTATAGGTACAATAGTGTATCCATTGAAACTAGACTTATCTACATAGTGTGTATGTACTGATGATACCCAGCAATAACAAGGCTGTGTAATTGTTCACAATGACAATGACAGTGTTCTGGTTTTTAGATGTGTGTTTGTGTAGCTGTGTGTGTGTGTGTGTGTGTGTGTGTGTGTGTGTGTGTTTTGAGACAGGGTTTCTCTGTATAGCCATAGCTGTCCTATAATTCACTCTGCAGACCAGGCTGGCCTCCAAGTTAAAGAGATCTGCCTGCCTCTCCCTCCCAAGTACTGGAATTAAAGGAGTGCAATATCACTGCCCAGCAGTGACAGTGTTTTGTTGGTGGTGGTGGTTGTGGTGGTGTTTTATTTTATTTTTATTTATTTTATTTATTTTTTGCTTATGAGCAAGATTCATTATTAAGTCAATGTAATTTATTACAGATACAAACCATTATATATTGGTGATCAATTTATTATGCTATATAAAGCATGTCATGGGTAAACAAATTTAAAATAAAGCAAAAATACAGTGCCAATCACATTCTTAATACCTTTGTGTAATTCTAATATGAATTTCACAAAAATATAAAATAAGACTTTATACATACACCAAAGAGAAACATTGTACTTGTACATATTCTATTCTATTAATTCCAAAAAGTTAAATATTTTATATCCTAGTTTTTATTTTGCTAAAGGGTACTCTTGAGTCATGGAAATAGTTGTCACACCTGCAATTCATAGAAAGCAGAGACCAGAATACTGCCAAGAGTTTGAGGCCAGTCTGAGCTGCATGCTGAGTTCTAAGGCAGCCTGAATTGCAAAGTGAAGCCTTGCCTCAAAAACAAAAACAAAACAAACACATTTTCAGTTTTAGGAGACTTGATAAAAGAATTATTTAAAAACTTTATAAACTAATACATAGCCATATCTTACTTCTGATAAACCTAGATAATGTGTAAATGTGTGAAGTTATCCCCACTTTTGAGTGCATCTAGGGGTCATGATACACAGCAAATAAACACTAAAACAAACCAAAAGGAAAATCTGAGGTAGTAATGGAAATGTTTGATGTCCTGATCTTAGCACTAGGTCTTCAAAGAGCATATTTAAAGCTAGTACATTTATATTAGTTATATCTCAGAAAAATGTTGAAAATGTTTACAAATTCTAAAACGAATTCATTGTCACAATTCAGATTTTTGTGTCTCACCACAAGAGGCACAGGGCTTACCACACTGTTCTTCTCACCTTAAGAGCGTCACACATGGCAGAACCAAAGGCTTTTTATTAACTCATCAATCTCTAGCAATCAGGGAAGAACTCACCATATTTAGATACCAAAATGACTCTGTCAATGTAAACACCCTATAAACTAAATAATAAACTAAATAAAGCAAATGAACAGGAGAATTGCAAAGTGGGATGAGCCCATATGTGGGATATATATACTATTTGGCTTCTCAAAAAACTACCATATCTTTCCTCAAGATAAATGTCATTTGACTTTAGATAATTGCATTTTTAGGGGGGTTAAAGCTGAAAACAAACAAGTATGCTTCCATGTCCCACCAAGACTGAGCAGCTGTGGGTGGGCGTCTGTCTCCAGCAAACACACTCACAGCAGCTGATTCTTTTGGTATTAGTGCTTCCTGGTGACTTGTTTTTTTTCTCCCTTTCAACTTTTTTCTCTTTCTTTTGTTTTTGGCCTGTCAGTCTGATGAGGTGGGGAAAATGATGCTTGAAAAGAAAATAAAACTGAAGTACAGACAGTTGAGAAAGATTGATTGACCCCACACTATCAGGTAAGTGTTAGTAATGCAGAGCTACTGGGCTTCTGCGCTGGTTTTCTCTAAACGTTTAGCCTTACATCAGTCAAAGCCCAAGATAACCATCCCTCACAAAGTCAAAGTGGTGAACAACTGTGTGGTCCTTTGATAAGCAACAGTGTCACAATTTGTCTCCTTCCCTTCCCACAGACCTCCTCAAATAGGGCAAGGCTATGTTACAACAGCTGCAAAGAGCCCAAAGGCATTCTTTAGCAGAAAAAAAAATTCTTACGAAATACGTACAACAGAGATCTAAGCAAAATTCAAGAAGTGTTTGAAACCAGTGGCCATTTATTCACATTTCTTGTTTATTTGCTCTGTTCTTCCCAAGCATCATCTTTAATAACTACTTGTTTAAGGACTATCAACTAGCAAGATGGTGTTTTTTTTAATGTAGTAAGAGTAACAATCTCCTGAGTACCACACAACCGTCTCTGTGAGATCTGAGTAACATTTTAAATCTATATCGAGATTGCAGAGCCTTTTGTGAAATGTGTACAGGAAGGTGTTACAGACAATCTATGTGATTACATGTTACATAGAGTATCTGTGCTATCCCCATTTGTCTTACAAAATAATACCTCATCTTAAACAGTAAGGAATGCCTATTAGCCTAGGAAATGACCATGTCATACTTGGATCCTTTATGCCTTCACACATGCCTTTGAGGTTCACTTAAACATTTAAAGAACAATACATTTATAACTGTTTAATGGAAGGGAGGAGATGAGGGAGAGAGGGTGGGAATGGGAGGGAATGACAGAGGGGGCTATGGCTGGGATACAAAGTAAATAACCTATAATTAGTATTAAAAAATAAAAATTAAAAAATAACCCAGCTGGAGCATAAAAAAACATTGTTTTCCCAAGCCTGAAATTCTTTTCTGAGAAGACACAATTTCTTATAAATGTCCAACAACATTTTTTAATGTCATGTTACTTTAAGAACTTTGGTGACATAATCATTTCAGCGTATCCATTTGCAAAATTAAAAGAACCAACTATATAAATAAAAATAGCTAATGGCATTTTCATGAAGAGTAGACAAGGACATGGCATAACCAGGTCCTGAAAATGAGGCTGTCAGTAGGACAAGGTCATCAAAAGGGAGGAGGGAGTCACTGGCCAAGAAGGGAAGAACCAGACAAGGAGTTTGCTTTACCCAACATCTGATTTTGGATCAATCCTGCTAGTTCTGGTTGAGTATAATTAGCATCAGTCCAAGCTAAATTCAAATTCTAACTTAGTAATCTCTGTTTTGTAAATATCCGATAATAAAGAAGTATCTACGCTGTCTCAATAGTATACTGCCTTTCCTGTGCACAGGGAATGTAGTATATATTCCATGAAACTATCTTAAGTACTAAAAATCATAAACGTTAACCACTATCCTTTTTGGTTTTTCTTTGCTTTGTGTTTTAATCCATAAACTAAGGATGTGTTGTACTTCCTAAACTGATACTTGCAATGAGTTTTTAAAAGGATTTAATTACTATCTTGTGCCTCATGGAGGTCAAGAGTTGTTATTCACAGATTCTTGAGAATGCTACATCCTACCTTGATGAGAAGAGCTAACTATTTTTTCAGATGTCTGGGAAATTTACATGGAAACCCCACTTGAATGTTTACAAGATGAGGTATTCAAATCGGCTGCTCTGTCCTAATCTGTTATTAAGATGTAATGAATCTAAAGGAAGGAAGGCCTGTCTCTGACATGAAGTCAGTGGCCAGCTCTCTGATCACCTCCCCCTGGCGAGTACAGCCTTGCCAGGCCACAGAGGAAGACAATGCAGCCAGTCCTGATGAGACCTGATAGACTAGGGTGAGATAGAAGGGAAGGAGATCCTCCCCTACCAGTGGACTAGGGGAAGGGCGTAGGGGGAGAAGAGGAAGGGAGGATGTGTTTGGGAGGAGTCAAGGGAGGGAGCCACAGCAGGGACACAAAAATGAATAAATGGTAATAAATAATAAATAAACAAAAACTATTTTTTCTAAAAAAGATGTAATGAGTCCCTGCTTGTGGACTATGTGAAAATGGAACCACACTAAAGACCAGAGAATAAATGACATAACAACACCACTAATGAAGACTCTAAAGTTATGAGTATGGTAAAGTATATGAAATTATTTGTTGGTGCATTGTCCCATATTAAAGGTAATTTCAACCTGAAAAAAAAAACATGCTAGAATTGTGCTTCTCATTTAGTAACACCTGTTCCTCAAAACACAAAAGCAAGGGTCTTGATTTGCAGTGTCTTCCACTCAAGGTGTATAAACTCTTTGGAATTTCCAAATTCCAAGGTGTTCTGGAAAAAGAAGTTGCCAAGGTTCTTCTATAGCAATATGAAATTAGACAGTATATTAGTTGGAATTAAAATTTTTTAATTAACTTTATTTTTAGTTCTACTCATTTGAGGCAAATAGCTCTACACTACAATTACACTAACTTTTTGGTACTGCATCTTTCTGTAAAGTCAGTAGGATTTGGCCTTTGGAAGCAACATCAACACAAAAGGCTTTGATGCAACCGAAGAGAAAGCTTCTTGTATTACACCAAATAAGAAAATTCAGTCTATAGTAAATGTAGTAATATTTCAGAAGCATGTTCTAACAGTATTTTGCCTGCAAGCATTATTTATGAGTATTTTTAAATGTGGATAATTATGAAACTTCAGTCAATTCTACTATCAAATAGAAACTTTTAATGTTAAAAATGAGAAATACATTGTGATATCCAAGTCAGAAGCGTTCCCACCCATCATGAGTTATTTTTCCCACATACACAAACCAGTAAGTCCACACAGGCATACACACACATATATGAATGTCCCACTATTCAAATATTTATGGCAGTGACTTTGAGGATTGCTTAGCATGTGATATAGATGATAAAGCATGGATAGTCTAGAGAGCAAATAAATAGCCATGCGGGACCATCCAGCGAGGACATGCTTAGGATTTGAGAAATCTGTGCTTTAACATCGGATTCTATTTTTAAGCAGGTTTTTTTTTTTTTCCAGACAGATGTTGAAAACCCATAAAGAGGATTTTAAAAGTGTTATTACTGGTAAGTTATTGCACTCTTAATGTGGACCGTACTGTGGCAATAGAAGCTCCAGGAAAACATCTTTTCTTTCTGTCTCTTTCTCTCTCTAAACTTTATTTATAGCCTTGCAAAAGACTAGCATTCACATAAGCCGTCTGCACAGGCATGCCAGAAGATTAATGATATCGCAGTGTTCTTGAGAACAAAACTGTGTCTACCACAGTGTTGAATAATCTCTCCTTTCACACATTAGAAGTGAGATGAGGCCTACTTTAGAGAGCAAGGACAATGTGTCACAGAGAGGTGCTTGGCTTACAGACACGCCTCTATTGCTATCCTGAGTCGCAACATGTTTTCATGCGTGTTATCTAAGGAAGAAGAAAGCTTGTATCACCACCACTTTTTTTTAAAAAAAATTTACATACAGCCTCAAAATCTTACTTTTTTCAACATGTTTTTTCCCAATCTGTTGCTGGTAAGAATTGAGAATTCACAGAGTTGTACATCATGACCTCTTATCTCAGCTCTTCTCAGTTTTAGCTAGGAAGATCTAATGTTATTTAAGCAGTTCATATTTTCAGGGAATGCGTTTATTAAAGCTTCCTTTTTTTCAAGTTTTCAGCTACGGTAATAATACACCTCATACTTTATTAAAACCTTTCTCATGTCATGTAACACATCAAGGGATCGCCATGCTGTACCCCCAGCCAACTTCCTGGAAATTCATTGCTATTGTTACTCCCTGGGTGGGTAAGTTCTGCTTCATGAGATCTGTATTGGTCACTGAAAATCACCTCTCTAATAAAAAGAGTGCAAGGAATGCTCAGGTTTGGAGCCTTGTAGCCACATTCTAAACAACTGGAAAAGCTGACTCTCAGGCCACAATTTTAACATAAATTTCACTCAATCCCATGGAACTTATTGATTGTTTATCATGTCTAAACATTTTATTGTTGATATTCAAGTATTTGTAACATACTAGAAATATATACCATACATTCTTATTCTAACTAATAATAAAATCTAATTAAAAAATAAAACAGCAAAGTGTAGCTGTGTGGTAAATGAATGATAAAGACCTCTTCAGAGACAGTCCCTGTTCTGATTACTATGGAACACACTTGGACACTGAGTTTCCATGGTCTTTGGTTGGAGTATCAGTCTCAGAAAAGACTGCTGTGCCCAGATTAATTTTTTCTCTCCTTGTGGAGCTCCTGTCCTCTCCTAGTCTTTCTCTCAGCTCCTTCTTTCTATTTGATCACCTCTCCCTGAAGGGGGAATAGCCTTCCCAGGCCACAGAGAAAGACAATGCAGACAGTCCTTATGAGACCTGGTAGACTAAGGTCAGATGTAAGGGGAGGAGGACCTCTCCTATCAGTGGACTGGGGGAGGGGCATAGGAGGAGAAGAAGAAGGAAGGGTGGGATTTGGAGGGGATGAGAGAGGGGTCTACAACTGGGATACAGAGTGAATAAAGTGTAATTAATAAAAAATAATTTTTATTTTATAAAAGGGACCTCTTCAAAGAGTTGTGGAATTCTAAGGATGTAACTAACAGTGCAAAAAAACTTGAGATAAATATATGTGTATGGTGGGGGAGAGAGCTGTTTGTATAATAAAACTCTCATTTATAAGTCATTGAGTTATGAAAATGTATGAATATCCAAGAACTATTAAGCAAGTTCTGTAACTTAGAACACATACTTGGGCAGTATAATAAAAGACTAAGAAGACGCCATACACTTCAAAGTCTTTTCATTTTAGATGTATTCCCTTACCTGAAGAAACTATTGATGCATTGTGTTAAAATTTTACTCTTGTGTTATACGGAACATAGCATATTGGATTTCCTTAAAATATAATAGTTTTTCTTCTATTGAAAATAGATTTTTTTCACATAATATAATGATTATTGTTTCCCCCTACTTCCATCCATCTCCTCTCTATCATTAGAAAACAAAAAGGCTCCTAATTTATAATAATATAACATAAGCAGATAAGACAAAAGCAAATACATCATAATAGGACAAAACAAACAGAAGAAAAAGAGACTAAGAAACAGTTATATATGCAGAGATCTAATAGTTCACACACTCAGTTTTCCCATAAAAACACTAAACTGGAAGCCATATTCAAAGTACTTTAGGATAAAAGGAGAAAAGAAAAGAATATATTAATAAAATAAAGTTAAATTAAGGTTAAAAAGAAAAAGTCCTGATAAAACATTACGAGACAAGGATTCTACAAAAAATGTGGTTGAACTTATTTTCTGTTGGCTATCTACTGTTGGCATGTATCCTTCCCATAAGAATAGTTTGTTTCTCCAGATAAACTCCCATAGAGGAAACGACATTTCCAGTTACAAGTGGTTATTGATTGACAATTGCTTCTGTATTAGGGACGATGGCATGTATCTACTTTACTCTAGTGCCCCATTTGGTGAAGGCTTGTGAGGCCTGTGCATGCTGCCCCAGTCTCTGGGAGGTGATCCTGTTGATGTAGAGGGCCTTGTTCAATCCTGGTGTTCTCCATCCTCTCTGGCTCTTATATTCTTTCCACTCCATCTTCTGAAGGGTTCCCTGAGCCCTAAAGGAGAGATCTAATGGAGGCATCCCAATTTAGCCCAAGTGTTCCAACGTCTCTCATTCTCTGCATAATATCTTACCGTGGGTCTCTTTGTTTGTTACATCTCCTGCAGGAGGAAGCTTCTCTGGTCATGACTGAGCAAAACACTGATCTGTGAGTAGAGCATTTGTTGATACTGTTGTTGTTGTTTTTGAGAACAGTAGTGTGTGGTTTCTGATCTCAGGTTCTTAACCAAGAACTGCTTGGTAACCACCAAGCAGTGCCTGGTATGGCCCCATCTCGTGGGGTGGGCCTTAAGCCAGTTCAGATACTGGTTGGTTACCCCCACAGCTTGGTGACACCATTATCCTATTGTATCTTGCAGGCAGCACATCACTGTAGATCAGAGGATTTTTGGCTGATTTGGTGTTCACATATCTGCTTCGGTAGTGTGCAAGTACTTTCCTGTACCAAAGTTACTATCATGCAAGGTCAAAGCTGTACCTATGCACCAGCTTTCCTTCTCTATGCTTGGTGAGTTGTGCAGGTGCTGTCTTCAGCAATGGGAACTTGCTGTCACTATGTGGAGAGCAACCTACAGTCTTGGCAACAGCCTGCTTTCTTTAGGGGTTCCCATGGGTCTCCTTTGGCCAATAATGGAAGCTTCATTTGATGATAAGAGGTGGCTAGTTGGGGCTCTTCACCCATTATTTGGCAATTTCATTTTGATCACTTTCATATGTATTTGAAGTCTTCTACTACATTAGGTTTCCACATTACTCTTCAAAACGGTTTTTAATTTTATCTGTCTCTCTCTACATTTCCCCCTTCAACCTCTTCTTCCTTCCTCACCCCAACTTATTCCTACAATTCTGATTCTTTCCATTTATCCATACCATCTATCCTATTTTTCTTTTCTAGGGAGACCTATCTGCTCTGTTCCCATAGTTCCTTACTCTATAGCTAACCTCTGTGGGTCTAAAGACTGGAACTTAGTAGCTTTATTATCATTGACTTACATTATAAATTATAATTTATAATTCTTTCAAACTTTATCTTCTTGGCAGATTTCTGAAGATTGATGTATGTGTGAATTTGTAGTATTATTTAGAGAACTTACATAGCATTATTAGGGCCCATGTTCAATTCCCATTACTACAATATATATGCACATAAATGAACACACAATTCATAATATCATTATATGTAATATAGTACATATTAAAATGTACAAATGTATATGTATAGTTTATATTTCCATGAATATATATTTATATGTATATGAATACATGCATATATATATATACATATATATATATATATATCAACCAAGGATGATATTTATATTTTATCTTTTCAAATATAATATGGTTGTCTTAAATTATAGAACATACAAAAATAACTGAGTCTTATACTCCCTAAAAGTGATATGACAAAAACATCTTCACAAAGATAGTGGAAATAAAAACTAATGGAAAGCTTTTATTGTGAAACTACTTGTTTTTTTTTCATAGTTTCCTGCATATTTTATTTTTTCTTTATTGCAGAATAGAATACCTCTGTGTAAATTTGCAGTGCTTTTTTATTTTATTTTATTTTTTTAATCAGTTACATTTTATTAACTCTGTATCCCAGCCATGTTCTGCTCCCTCATTCCCTCCCGAGCCCACCCTCCCTCCCTCATCTCCACCGTGCCCCTTTCCAAGTCTACTGATGGGGGGGACCTCTTCCCCATTCATCTGATCCTGTTTTATCAGGTATCTTCAGGACTGGCTGCAAAGCCCTCCTCTGTGGCCTAACAGGACTGCTTGTCCCTTGGGGGGTGGGGAGGTCAAAGAGCCAGTCATTGAGTTCCTGCCAGAAACAGTCTTTGTTCCCCTCACTATGGGAAACCAATTGGTTACTGAGCTACCACAGGCTACATCTGAGCAGAGTTCTAGGTTATATCCATACATGGTTCTTGGTTGAATGTCAGTCTCAGAAAAGACCCTGTGCCCAGATATATTTGGTCCTTGTGGAGCTCCTATCCTTTCCCCATCATACTAACTCCCCTTCTTTCATATGATTGCCTGTACTCTGCTGAAGGTTTGGTCATGAGTCTTTGTATCTGCTTTGAAAACACTGCTACTTAGAGGAAACTACTTGTAGAACTGAGAAAAATATACCATATTTTTCTTTAATAATTGTCTCCAAAATATTTAATGTTTAAAATTGGTCTCCACATGTGACTTTGTTCAAAAGAAATAGAAAGCAAATGTGTAAAAAGGTAGAAGGGTCTGTTAGATATTCTTTCATAAAATTACAGTAATGAACTTCTTTCATATGAGTGGTTTAAAACTGAACCAGTCAAAGCCAGTTGAAATGGTAAACCAACTAAACAGAGAAATGTTATTAGTTTAAAGCTATGCTGTGTGGGCAGCCTTGTTCTAAATGAAAATTCATGAACATGAAATTGGAAAGTCTATTGTCATATAAATAGTTTTTTTTGTGGAGAAATAGAAATAGATTGTGTGTTATTTTGAAGCAGAGACTCAAGGAAAACAATGCCACAGAATTCACAACTTTTATATGAAAATGGGAGGGGGGAGGATTGAAAAATATTTTCCCTTCAGATAAAGATCTGAAGGCTTTGAGATGTACTGCCTCTAAGAGGAACTGTCTACATGAAACACAGTACATGTGGCTGTGGCAGGGAAGGCTTGAATTTCTTTCCAGAGCCTAAACATATGGGCAGGAAGAAATCCAGTGTATAACTCTGCCAGACTTTGATGGGACTCACGCTAAACACATGACTCTAGTCCTTAGCATCTCACTCATTTTACTTTACTCAGGATCACCATTTGTGCTAGTATTTTAATGGCATCACAAATTTTCCATTAAAAAAAAAAACAGAGAATGAGCCTAGATTCATTCTTCAGTTAATTTTGATTGGAAGTCTCATAGCCTAATATACATGCATTAATATGCTTTTATTTCATGTATTTTAAATTATGATTATTAAGCTAAATTCTTTAGATGAAACTTTGAAACTTGAAAATACAAACAGAATTATTTCTTTAATGTTATTTACTTTCTGTTATAGACAGAGGAGCAAATGAACAATTGCAAAGAGATATAATACAAAGAAATACAATCATCAGTAACAGAAAAACTGTTATGAGATATGTCAAGACATGTCTAGAAAGAATAAATGCCTATGAAGGATTCCTGTGGGCATTAAAGTCAGGCTAAGCACTATCAGCTGAGACAGACAAGAATAGAGCATTGTAGGATTGTAGACAACTCAAGCAATTCGTGCAAAATGTCAAGGGCAAGGAAGCACACAATTTATGAGGGTGATGATAAGAGACAAAGATGGAAGTCTGATCAGGTAAATCCTTACACAAGGCTTCAAAGTGAACTGACTATTTTAAAGCTGTGAAGGGACATAGTTAGATTTACTTTGAAGAAGTATCAAATATCTTCTATGTCAATAACTATAGTTAGGACTGGAGGTGGAAAAACAATGATGAAGTTCTGTTGTGTTCAGATGAGAGGAAAATAAAGGTAAGAGTAATGTTCTCATTTGATTGAGAAATATTACCCAAAGGCTCATGGATCTGAACAGTTGGTTCTGAATTGGTGGTGTTTTCTGAGCAGCTTGTGAAACTCCTCCACTTAAGAGTCAAGGAACATCCTGGAAGAGAGAGCATAAAGAGTATAAGAACCAGAGGATCAGAGAGGATTTTTTTGTGCAATTGTGTCCCTAGGAATGACGGAAGCTTCACCCATAAATTCTCAAAAACAAGACTACCTATCATTAGCTGAGCAAGGGCACCACCAGTAAATATGACAAAGTGGGTGAGAAAGATCAAAAGACCTCAACCCTATGAAAAGTACTACAGGCAACTAGGGAATACAGAGAGTAGTCTTCTTCAGGGAAGAGCATACCAATTGGTTATCTGCAAACAAAAGTCAGCTGTGAAAACATGCATATATGTGTGTGTAACATTATATAAATTAAGTTGTATTTATTTATTTAGAAATATATATGTATATGCATATAGATATGTGCATGTAACAACAATCAATAAAAGGCCATTAATTTGAAAAGAGCATATGTATATATGTTTATATATGTATGTATGTATATGTAAATATGGGAGGGTTTGAAGGGAGGCTAGCAAAGGGAGAAATTATGTAATTACATTAATCTCAAAAAATAAAAGAAGTCATTAAAAGAGGTCAAAAATTAAATAGGATGAGTACGTTGATTGGAGGGGAGTAGTTAAGAGTAGAGCAAAAGGAACAATAGTGTATCTGAGACTCTCTCAGAGAACTTTGTCTGAAAAGAGTGTTGGCTTATGAAGTGCAACCTAAATGGTGAGAACTATACCAAATCTCAGAGGAAATGAGTGGCTTAGAGTGTCATCTTTGAAAATGCATTGCAGAATTCGAGTGACCGTGACCACAACATGGAAATCCTTTTCCATATAGCAACATGTTTTAAGGATAACATGGGATTTTTTCCTATTAAGCCAAAATTTTAAGTGTAATTCTGATTATAACTACTTCGAGAATTATTCCAACTGTATTCTCCCAACTTACCCACTGAAGTAACTGGAGTCTTAGTGTCTTTAGGAAGTTCTTATTATACATTCTGTACATTTAGAACACCACTCTTCCAGACTGCTTTAAAAAAATAGTTATTTACTTTACACCTCAATCATAGCCCTCTAACTCCTCTCCTCAGAAATGCCTTTTTTAAAAAAAATTAGATAGTTATTTACTTTACATCTCAATCATAGCCCTCTCACTCCTCTCCTCCAGGTCTCTTCGTTCAGTTTCTCTCTCATCCCACTATCCCCAAATGCTTTTATAAAATCGTGCTATTTAGACACTCTGCTCCACCATTAGAAGGTAGTTAAGTAATATATTGTTTATTAAGTCCAGTTTCTGGAACATCTGTGAAATATTCCTATTGATATGATATGAAGAAGGAAATCATATATAATTTTCTTTTTCTTACTTGGGGAATACTGTGTCATTACAGTCATTACATACTAGTACTTGAGAACAAGTTGTTACTAGATTAAAGCAGGTGTTAGATTCATGACTTATCACACTAGCATCTATAAGTGAATTAGAGGATAATAATATCCAAAAACCTTTTAAAATAAACCCATTTATTAGCAGAGTGATTTCTGAAATAAAATAAACACTAAAATGAAAATTTTTAATTGTGATAGACTGATGATTTTGAAAAAGTTTAGAAGATATTAGTTAAGTTGCTATTCTCCTTCCAATTACCAATTTTGAGGTCTACTTCTATGTCTTCACAGTTCAGCAAACTGGGTTCAATTCTTACAACAGCAAAAACTAAAACATTTAAACTTACTTCCAAAAGTAAAATCAAATTCTTGTTTCAATTGTCTCAATATTTTTCTTTTTTGTTCTTTTTTTAAATTTTATTTTATTTTATTAATTACATTTTATTCATTTTGTATCCTCCCATAAGCCCCTCCTCCGCCCGTCCCACTCCTACCCTCCATCCCCCTTCTTCACGCATGCCCCTCCCCAAGTTCACTGATAGGGGAGGTCTTCCTCTCCTTCCTTCTGATGTTAGTCTATCAGATCACATCAGGAGTGGCTGCATTGTCATCTTCTGTGTCCTGGGTAAGGCTGCTCCCCCCTCAGGGGGAGGTGATCAAAGAACAGGCCAATCAGTTTATGTCAGAGGCAGTCCCTCTTCCCATTACTATGTAACCCACTTGGACACTAAACTGCCATGGGCTACATCTGTGCCGGGGTTCTAGGTTATCTCCATGAATAGTCCTTGGTTGGAAGTTCCCTGTGTTCAAATTTTCTGGTTCTGTTGCTCTCCTTGTGGAGTTCCTGTCCTCTCCAGATCTTACTATTTCCCACTTCTTACATAAGATTCTCTGCACTCTGGCCCCTCAAGATCCAGCCATACCACTCCTAGGTATATATCCAAAAGAGTCTCAAGTACATAATAAGGACATTTGCTCAACCATGTTTGTAGCAGCTTTATTTGTAATAGCCAGAAGCTGGAAACAGTCCAGATGCCCCTCAACTGAAGAATGGATGCAGAAATTGTGGTACAAGTACACAATAGATTATTACTCAGCAATGAAAAACAAGGAAATCATGAAATTTGCAGGTTAATGGTGGGACCTGAAAAGGATCATCCTGAGTGAGCTGTCCCAGAAGCAGAAAGACACACACGGTATATACTCACTCATATAGACATAACATAGGATAAACCTACTAAAGTCTGTACATCTAAAGAAACTAATCAAAAGAGAAGACCCTGACTAAAACGCTCAATCCCCATACCAAAAGGCAAAGAAGATGGACAGAAGAAGAAGAAGAAGAAGAAGAAGAAGAAGAAGAAGAAGAAGAAGAAGAAGAAGAAGAAGAAGAAGAAGGAAACAGGAAACAAGTTAGGAATCTGCCACAGAGGGCCTCTGAAAGGCTTTGTCCTGCAGACTATCAATATTTTTCTTAAACAACAGTTTACCCTTTTTTCCATAATTAAAATTCCCAATGACAGTACCATGAATTCTATAGTCAGGTTACTAGCCAAAGACATGCTATTCTCTCTCTCTTTTTTTTTTTTAAGAATTATGTAAGGGAGTCTATTTACAACTAACAAGGAAATAAAGAATACAATAACTTGTTTTAACCACAGAAGTCATAATAATACTTAGTTGAGCCAAACTTTTGGAAAAGAAATTGTTTGTTTCCAATATTATGATATGTACATTGCCATGTCAAAATGAGGTTACATTGTCCCTGGGACAAGCCTGAGATTCCTTAAGGGCACCTCTCCAAACCTCACTGTTCTGTGAAGTCTGTCTTGTCACCACAGAGGGAGGTTATAATCCCTTCCACTGTCAAGGGACATGGAAGGAGCGACCTGTGTTGGCTGCAGGCCTTATTTTAGCATTGGATATCTGATTTTCAAAGGTTATCTTTCCCAAATTAACAGAGAACAAGACAGCTAATGTGAGGGCTCCACTGGACTGACACTCTGGGCTTATATCAGATGCTTCAAGCTTCTCAATAAGAGGCAAACCTCCAAGTAACAATGGATCAGATTCACAGTGTTTTAAAAATGTTGGGGTAGGGAAGTGGGTCAGAAGGACTTTTTTTCTTATTTTGATTTCCAGAATTAGTTATTAGTAGAATATTTTTAAGTTAATGAATTAAAGCAATAGGTTATATTATTAGAATGTTCATAATAATAAACAGAAATACTTGTGCTGTGTCTGTGTTTGTATTTTTAATTTTTTCTTCACAATGTATTCATTATATATCCTGATTGAAGCCCCCTCCCTCACCTTCTCCCAGTCCCACCCTTCCTCCCTCTTCTCCTCATCCCTTTCCCCTAGTCCACTGAAAGGGGGAGTTCTCCACTATCGCCATCTGTCCATAGCTTGTTAAGTCTCATCAGGACTACCTGGCTCCTCTTCCTCCATGGCCTGGCAAGGCTGCACCATCAGGGGCAAGTGATCAGAGAGCAGTCAACTGAGTTTATGATGGAAGCATCCTATGATCTCTAAGAGATCCCTAAGGAGACTGAGCTGCCAATTAGCCAGATATGAGCAAGGGGTCTAGGTCCTCCACATGCATGGTCCTTGGTCAGTGCATCAATCTCTGCAGGACTCCCTGGGCTCAGATCTTTTAGTTTTGTTGCTCTCCTTGTGGGGCTCCTGTCCCATCCATGTCCCTCTAATCTCACCCTTCTCTTCCTCCATGAGAAGACCTGCACTCTGCCCAAACTTTGGCCCTGTGTTTATATTTTTACTAATACTTTTAAGCTGTTGTTTTTTTGTTTTTTGTTTTTGTTTTTGTTTAGTGTTTTCATATTGTCTATCACTTATATCCTATCACTACCTCTCAAATGCAAATGATGTGTGAGTGTGTTTGTGTGATCAAGTCGTATCTTTACTTAAATCCCTTGGCTTGATTCCACTGTAGTGACCCAGTGTACATCTACCTTGTAAAGGGCCCTATTCCTTAGTACCCTTGAAGAACCAGTGTGGACCACCAGTACCTTATTCCAAAGCCTTCATAGAGGCTCAGTAAAAATGCTCATGCGGAGTGTTTCATCCTGACTGGAGATCCTGCCTGAATACAGTGTCCTTTCTGTTCTCCATCATTTTCTCTTCTGGCTAAAAAGATTAAAATCCTGAGTATTTGGGTAAGCTATTGAGGAATGTAAAATTATGAGCACATGATGTGGTTAGAACAAAAACTCTGTTTGTATGTTAGCTTTAGAGATGGGACTTGGCCATTAGGACTCCTGACACTTGGCCTTCATTTGCCCTTGCTGTAACTGAAGGCTCAATCCCCTCTCAGCATCTTCAGCAATAATCATCAATCTTGTCTATCAGACTCTTTCTTTCAAGATCATAAATTGGTTTTACTTCTTATAATAAAAATTGGCACAAAGACTCTGTTTTTCTAAAAATGACCCATGCAATCAGAAAGTAGGTACCCCAAAGTCTACATTACTCACCCTTTATAGACGATTATTAATCCTTTTTGGCTCAAGCAGCTAAGTGTTCCATCATCAGTTTCGTCTTCCATTTTCAAAACAGAGACTCTCAAAGACACCGGGTGAGCACATTGATCCAGGTTCTGGAGTCAGCTGATGCTGACTCTGTCATAACAGGCATTCTCTGCACATTCGTTACCAATTTTTTTTTTCTTTTTCTTCCCTGGGTTTCTTTGTCAATTTATGTGAAGAACCTATTTTTCAATTGCATTGTATTTTTGACTACAGTGGCAAAATCAATGCCAGAGACTGGAAGGGATTTGGGTGACTTGGCTCTGTGTCTTAACACAAACATGGGGTTTTTAACTCTCTCTTTTTCCTTTCTCTCCTTTCTTTATATTCTTTTTTTTTGTCATTTAATAAGAAGCACATTAAACTATTTAAGGAACCCATAAGGACAACTGAACCAATGTTTTTCCTACACTGATAAAACACTGTTTACATTTAAAGCAAACAGGATTCAGAGGGGTTAAATGACTACTGCACATCCCTTTGTTAATCAAGAAATGAAACATGCCTTCCACAGATCCTCAGCACTTCTATATGATTTCATTCTGCCAGTGAAGGTTCAAATCAAAGACTTTCTTTTGCTTTCCATAAGTTTGAAATTTTGAAAAATAACTCATCTTCATAAATAATTCATAATATATTATAATAAGCTAACTAGCTTTATTATAATAAAGCTAACTAGCTTTATTATAAT
>NW_026587759.1:8480306-8535173 GCF_907164565.1 Psammomys obesus
AAGCTAACTAGCTTTATTATAATAAAGCTAACTAGCTTTATTATAATAAAGCTAACTAGCTTTATTATAATATAGCTTTATTATAATAAATATAAAATATATATAAAATAAATTTGTTAACTAGCTGCATGTATATCTGATACTTCATCTTTGACAATAAAAGCCATTTTCATGAAGTTTTTAAGGTTACACATTTGTTAATTATAGAAACTTCCTTAATAATAGCTAGCATATTCCAAGCATTGAACAAACAAAGGTATTCTGATTTACCAAACTCTGATGAACTGGGTATTTAAATAATATTCTTTATGGCAAGAACAAGGTGTATTTGGAAAGAGAATTGAGCATCTTACCCAAAGTCCTCCTTCTTGCTTAGCATCTTTACTTGTACAGATTTTAGTATGATTAGCCTATACTATATGTCTAATATTGACTTATAAGTGAGTATATACCATGTGTATCTTTCTGGTTTTGGGATACCTCACTCAGGATGATCTTTTCTAGGTCCCACCATTTGCCTGCAAATTTCATGATTCCCTTGTTTTTAATTGCTGAGTAATATTCCATTATGTAAATGTACCACAAATTCTGTATCCATTCCTCAGTTGAGAGACATCTGGGTTGTTTCCAGATTCTAGCTATTACGAATAAAGCTGCTACAGACATAGTTGAGCAAGTGTCCTTGTTGTGTCCTTGAGCATATTTTGGATATATGCCTAGGAGTGCTATAGCTGAATCTTGAGAATGCACTATTCCTAATTTTCTGACAAAGCACCAGATTGATTTCCAAAGTGGTTGTGCAAGTTTACATTCCCACCAGCAATGGAGGAGGGTTCCCTTTTCTCCAAATCCTCTCCAGCATGTGTTGTCACTTGAGTTTTTTATCATAGCCACCAAAAATCTGGGCACAGAGGTATTTTCTGAGACTAATACTCCAACCAAGGACCATACATGGAGATAACCCAGAACCCCTCCTCAGATGTAGCCCATGGCAACTCAGTCTCCAAGTGAGTACCCTAGTAATGGGACCAGAGACTGTCTCTGATATGAACTCAGTGGCTGGCTCTTTGCTCACCTTCCCCTGATGGGGGGAGCAGCCTTACCAGGTACAGAGGAAGACAATGCAGACAGTCCTGATGAGACCTGATAAGGTAGGGTGAGAGGGAAAGGGAGGAGGACCTCCCCTATCAGTGGACTTGGGGAGGGGCATGGGAAGAGATGAGGGAGAGAGGGTGGGATTGGGATGGAATGAAGGAGAGGGGTTACAGTTGGGAGACAACGTGAATAAACTGTAATTTATTAAAAAATAAATATAAAAGTAAAAATAAATAAATATATAAACATTCTAAACATCGACTTAAACCAAAACAATTGTAATCTCCCACAACTTCTGTTAAGCTTGAAAAGAGAAACAAATGCAGAAATTGTGGTACATCTACACAATGGAGTATTACTCTGCAATGAAAAATAAGGAAACCATGCAATTTGCAGGTAAATGGTGGGACATGGAAAGGATCATCCTGAGTGAGCTGTCCCAGAAGCAGAAAGACACACAGGTTATATACTCACTCATATAGACTTATAGGATAAACCTAAAATCTGTCCATGTAAAGAAACTAATCAAGAGAGAGGACCCTGACTAAAATGCTCAATCCCCATCCCGAAAGGCAAAGAAGAAGAAAGCAGGAAACAACCTAGGAACCTGCCACAGAGGGCCTCTGAAAGGCTCTGCCCTGCAGACGCTGTGACTTTATGGCCAACTGTTGGGCAGAGTGCATGGAACCTTATGTAAGAAGTGGGAAATAGTAGGTTATGGAGAGGACAGGAACCCCACAAGGAGAGCAACAGAACTAGAAGATTTGAACACAGGTGTCTTCCCAGAGACCCATACTCCAACCAAGTACCAGGCATGGGGATAACCTAGAACCCCTGCGCAGATGTAATCCATAGCAGTTTAGTGTCTAAGTGGGTTACATAGTAATGGGAAGAGAGACTGCCTCTGACATGAACTGATTGGCCTGCTCTTTGTTCACCTCCCCCTGAGGGGGAGCAGCCTTACCAGACCACAGAAGATGACAATGCAGCCACTCCGGATGTGATCTGATAGACTAAGATCAGATGGAAGGAGAGGAGAACCTCCACTATCAGTGGACTTGGGGAGGGGCATGCATGAAGAAAGGGGAGGGAGGGTGGGATCGGAAGGGGAGGAGGGAGGGGCTTATGGAGGGATACAAAGTGAATAAAATGTAAAAAGTAATAAAAAAAAGGAAAAAAATCCTCCTGCAAGAAAAGAAAAAAAAAAAAAAAGAAAGAAAAGAAAAGAGAAACAAGTCTCAACCAACAATGAAATTCTCACTCCTGACAGTGAGAATTCATTTGTACAATTCAAGTATTTTTATTTTTCAATAAACCAGACCAGACCAGAATCATTGCAAAAATAATTATTCTGAAAAGGTACAGGACTGTTTTTACAAATTTCCCGTTGGCATTATGTATCACCAAATCCTGTTCTAAAAATGAAGGTTCGATTGGATTTTAGTGTATGTGGGTTCATTCGTATCTTCTGCGGCTAGGGGCATTGGACGGCGGGGGTGCGCTGCTGAGCTTCAGAGATGCACATTGCTGCTATTCAGCTCTTCTGCAAGTGGAAGAGCCTGTTCTCTGAGTAGGGCTGGAAAAGGTAAGCGTCAGATACTGTTTTCCAATGATGTAGCAATGCTCTATTAGCTGTTTCGCTGTTACATGTTTTACCACAGGCGACTCCTCTTTCGGCAGCATTCCCGCATGTGGCCCAGTGATAAATTTTATCAGTGGTCAGTGGGGCAGGGTTGCAGCCTGGGCAGCAGCACAGTGGCTTTTTATCTAGCTTAGTTCCCTCTCTCATGCCCCCACCCAGCCAAAGCAGCATTTTCTCGGAGTAATTTATGGTGTGGCATGGCTGTCAGTAGATGTGCTGTCAGCGATTTGTGTTCCCAGTGGAAGTTTACATGGAAATGAGACACTTAGCCCTCAGAATAAAGTCAAGGGAAGAAGAAACCAATAAAAATGGCACTCTACCTGCTCAGACCTCTTGCGGGGGAAGGGAGGATGAAGGTTGTCTTTTGCTGGAAAAGCTTGTTTTTGAGTACTCAGGCCCTGCTACAAGTGGAATGTTAAAGGAGCACCATGTCAGCTCTTGGGTTTGCCGTCCAGAGTCAACACAACTATGACACAACACATTTTAAGTTAATCAGACTGTTTCAAAATTCATGGTGCTTCCATCATCATGTATATTATGAACATTTTATAAAGTCGAAAAATTCAGCTGAATGTACATTTTAATGGGGAAACTATTGCAGGATATTGAGAAACTTTAGAAACAGTGGTATGCAACATTAGAAAGTAAATAAAAGCCCATTTAGATTTCTTACCGGAAGACTTCTGACATGGAGTTTATTTAGACTCAGCTTCCCCGTCTGAAAGATGCTGCTAAAGGGCTGGCTCCATATTCATCCTGAGGGGCAAGAGGAAGGCAGGGAAGCAGGCAGAGCTTTCTCACACATCTGCCACCTCTTTTTTTCTCTGTTCTCTTTCTCGTTGAGGAAGAGAAAAAAGAAGAAACTTTTGAAGAGAGCTACACAGAGACTTCCTGACACTTCTGGACAGTTTCCTTACATTGTCACAGGCAGCTTCCAGTCCCAGCCACACTAACAACCTACATGGTCACTTTGTCTTCGTGGTTGTCGAATGTCTTAATGATTTTCCTCAATAACTAAAATTTCCCATTTGATCCATTTACCATAGAGACTCACTCAGTATTTTATAGTGTGGTGTCTGGGCTAGAATGAAATGAGTGGTTTCATACAAAAGATGCTCAGAAAGCAGCTTGACGTTCACAGATGAGACCGAGGTTTTCAGCAATCTTCCTCTAGTCACCCTGGAAAAAAAAAAGAAAGAAAAAGAAAGAAAAAAAAACCCCAATCTTCCTTATTTGAAATTTTTCACACTTTTGAAACAATTAAGGAACTGTCCTTAGCAATTTGCTGAGAAATTAATGTTTTAAATCCAAGCCCTGTACCCAGCTTGTGCCACCACAGTTCTGCTGGGATTTTGAATAGACAGCAGAGCAGTGTGCACAGCGTCCACAGACCAACACGCAAGTATATGTATTCAGCTTTGTAAATACGCCTTAAAAATACCTTGCCATATTTAGCCGCTCCTAAATATGTATTTACACAAGTCTACACAGTGTTTACCTGGGAGACAGGAAAGCTCTCGTTGGTAAATAATATGGGTTTTATAGCCTTACATGAAGGAATTTTTTGTTTACTATGTTAAAAAAAATCAGCTCCTCTCAGTTATAATTTAATAAAAAAAAACTTTCCTGGTAAATTTATGGCTTAGAAGTTGAGGTAAAATTTGCAATGTTTAAAAAAAAAAACTGATATTAGCTTTGAGTAAAGAGTATCAGTGAATCATTTTGCAGAAGACTTCAGAAAACACAAATATGGATGTGATCACTGAAGGCCAAACAGATAAAAATAACCTACCAGATATAATTTAGAGCCAAGCTATCAGGTCATTGACTATTTGCTCAAAATTAACAATTCAGAATCTCTAGGAAAAATTCAAATATTAATAATGTAAGTATTGTGCATTTAGTCTTCTAGAATTTTTACAGTTTATATTATATGTGGAGAAATAGGTAAAATATTCTCAACTCATTAAGCAAATTATTTAAAACCAACATGTAAAATTCTCATAGAAGAACATTATTTTCAATCACCCTGGGCCAAGAACAGAACAGTTTTAGGGCATACACTAACTGATAATAAATAGTCAAGGGTAATTTGGACAATGTTTCGTAATTTATAAGTTAACATATGACCTACTCCAAAATTAATGAATAATGACTCCATATTCAGAACAAAGTACTAACAGAGAAAATACATCTTATTCTAAGATCTACAATTAATACATGGAAATTTTTGAAACTGAAAAGATATAAAGCAAAAAACACTATCAACAGACCGAAACTACAGCCTACAGATTGGGAAAAGATATTCAGCAACCCTACATCAGACAGAGCGCTGATATCCAAAATATATAAAGAATTCAAGAAATTAAACACCAACAAACCAAATAATCCACTTTAAAAATGCATTTGTAAACTTGCACAACCAATTTGGAAATCAATCTGGCATTTTCTCAGAGAATTAGGAATAGTGCTATTCCACTTCTAGGCATATACCCAAGAGGTGCCCCACCATTCAATAAGGGCATTTGCTCAACTATGTTCATAGCAACTTTATTTGTAATAGCCAGAATCTGGAAACCACATAGCTGTCCCTCAACAGTGGAATGGATACAGAAAGTGTGATACATTTACACAATGGAATACTACTCAGCAATTAAAAACAAGAAAATCATGAAATTTGCAAGCAAATGGTAAGATCAAGAAAAGATCATTCTGAGTGAAAGTATCCCAGAAGCAGAAAGACACACACAGTTTATACTCACTTATAAGTGTATACTAGACCTATAATATAGGGTAAAAGTACTAAAATCTACAGTCCTAAAGAAGCTAAGCACCAAGGAGTACCCTAGGGAAGATGCTTAATCCTCAGTCAGAAGGGCAAACAGAAAGTAGGAGGAAGGGCAAATTGGAAGTAGGAGAAGACATGGAACAGGAGAGTAGTCTTCCACAGAGGACCTCTGAAAGACTTTACCCACCATAGTCTTAAAGGAGATACTGAGACTCATAGACAAACTTTGGGCAGAGTGCTGGAAACCTTATAAAAGAAGAAGGAGACAGAAAGACCTGGAGGAGAAGACAGGAATTCCACAAGGAAATCAGCAGAGCCAAAAATCCTGGGCTCAGGGGGTCCTGCAGAGACTGATACTCTAACCAAGGACCATGCATGGAGAAGACCTAGACCCCCTGTTCAAAGGAAGCCCATAGGCTGCTCAGTTTCCAAGTGGGTTCCCTAGTACAGGAGCTGTCTCTGACATGAACTCAGTGGCCTGTTTTTTGATCACCTTCCCCTGGGAAGTACAGCCATGCCAGGCCACAGAGGAAGATAATGCATCCAGCCTTGATAAGACCTGATAAGCTAAGGTCAGACAGATAAGGAGGAGGACCTCCCCTATCTATCAGAAGACTGGGAAAAAAGCATAGGGTAGAAGAGGGATGGTGGATGGGACTGGGAGGAGATGAGAGAAGAGGTTACAGCAGGGGTACAGAGTGAATAAACCATAATTAATTAATAAAAACATCCATGTAGACAAATGGAAGAGAATCCAACACCCAAATATGAATGCTTACAAATTCAGCTATCTAGTATTTGAAAAAGATGCCAAAAAATACACTGAGGAAAAGAAAGCATCTTTAATAAATGGTAAAACCTAAAACAAACAAACAAACAAAACTCAAGTGACAGCACATGCTGGAGAGATGTGGAGAAAGAGGAAACCTTCTCCATTGCTGGTGAGAATGCAAAATTGTACAATCACTTTGGAAATATGATGGTGGTTTCTCAGAAAACTGGGAATAGTTCTACCTAAAGATCCAGCTATACCACTCCTAAGCATATTTATCCTTTTTTTCAAAACCGAAATATATGTAGTAAATTTGGAGATATTTCTAACCAAAGGGCTATTCCATTATTGATAAGTGCTCGCTGCGAATTCAGCACCCTGTCCATGTCTGAGTTTTTCCCAATACAATGAAGAAAAAATATTTAACATTAACCTAATGCTGAGCATACTTCTGAGCTGCTGTTATATCCCAGGGATGGGTACAATTTGGTTGGATGAACTCCTCTAAAGTCCGGCGGTGGGAATCTCTGAAAGGACCATGCTGTGACTGGCTCACTACTTTACAGAAGGTGAGTGTGCATCACTCCTGTGATTGGCTCACTACCTTATAAAAAGTAAGTGTTCAGTTGTACCTTGCAAATGAAAGAATTTGCTGTAGTCATTAAGCACAGAGACCTGAATAAAATAAAAGGTGAGGTCCCTCTGTGAAATCTGATGCTATTTAATAATCCTCTCATTTCTGTTTGTTTTTCATGTCTTGTAGGCATTTTCTCCTTCACCATTTCTCCAGGCATGTTTGTGAGAGAGTGACGCTGTCTCATTTCTGAGGAGGAAGGAGACACAAAGATTTTACCCTAAGCCCATGGACATACTGCTGGCCTTAGTGAAGATGAATAAATGGGTCACAAATCTGGAAAGAGGGTTGGTAGCAATGATGATATGCTGATAGTAATGGAAGGGAGATAAGAAACAATGTGGGACGGGAGTAACGAAAACATAATTATTCACATGTATGAAATTCTCAAACAGTAACATTAATCAACAAAACAGAAAAACACTGTGATCAGTTTCAATAGAAACAGATACATGTACGTTTTTCTAGTTTGTCTTTAAGTGCAGTTGGTTGGGTAAGAAAGAAAAATATATAAAAGAATAAAAATGTCCACATCTGACATTCAAAATGTAAATCTTTTTCTTCTATTTATTCTTGAGATCTTGAAAGATGCATACTGTTATAAAAGATTAAAGCAATTTCTTAAAATATAAAATGTGATATATTTTGTGCTTGGAAGTAGTAGAAATTTAAATGGAATGGTATGTTCCATAGCATGGAACAGGAGGTTTAGGAACTGAGTTTTACTAATTCAAATCAGGTCCAAAAGAATATCAAAAACCTTTCAGCTACCTATTATGAACCTATAAGTAAATCAAAGATCAATATATGACTATCTTATTACATTCTCATACAAGTTTTACAAATGAAAGGGAGCATATTGAATATATTCATAATCTCATGATCTGATTTATCATCTTTCAGTTTAAAATGGCATGTACTTATAGTCATCCAATACTACCTGAACATGTTTGCAAGGAACATACACGATAGATAAACTCCCACATCTTCTGAGAATCAATCAAGATATAACTGTCTATGATTATCTTATATTCTTACATACACAGAGGCAAAGCCAGTTAGACAGAGCATACTTGCATATAGCACACCCTTCCTGGTTACAATGGGTTGCATCCTATGCACTAGAAAAACTCTAATAGATGAGTGAGATCCCTACATTCTAGAAACACTGCTGTCTGTCCTTCAATCCCTTTCCTCTAAGGAAAAATAACTCTACTTCTAGGTACTTAACTCAAACAGCCACTCCACACTTTACCTACTGTAAGACTGGTACAACAGGGCTGGCCTGAGTGACAAACACCTGCAAAGTGAAGGAGTTCCCTGTAACATCATCATCTGTTTTCCTGGAAACAGATGGACTCTCTTCCCTCGGAGTTATTTTCTAAAGTTGTGATAATAGCTCAGAATGTCAGATAGAACTTGAGACTCACATTCACTGAAGAAAGAGTAGGGCAAGAAGTAGCACTGGCTACAACTAAGTCACAGCATTTCAATGCAATCAAAAGTAACCCAGGCTGATACTGTTTGAATTGGTCTTGTAGATGTGGTGTTTGGATCCTAACTCTGAACTATAAAACAATACAAAATTCAGGGTTGATAATAGAAGTGGTAGTGGAAATAAGCATATCCTACAGAATGCAGTTCAAGGAAAGACATAATTAAAACCCTCTTTACATTTCTGAAATATCCTTAGTCTTTCAAGTTCCATCATTTCTGGTTTGAAGATTCTTCACAGTGAATGCTGAATTTGTATAAATATAAGACTCATTCTATTAGCAAATGTTTTACCTATATTCATGAAGTATGTTTGAGGACATGTCATACAGAACCACACAAATCAGGCACACCTATTTTGGTTCTTTCCTGTATAGAAGCTAACTTTCCTGTAGAGAAAGTGATTATTTAAAGAGCATGGGTTCTACAATCAAATATGTAGCAGATCTTTAAGCACCAACAGACAACTACTGCATGGGCTGAAATGAAGGTAAAAAGTCGATTCAGAGGCATTGTGGAAAAGATCCTCACAATTTAGTACATTTTAAATGCAGTCAGCTATGGTTATTTACACTCACCCTTTTCTTCTTCAAAGACTTCCCTTTCCACGTAAGAACTGTCTTCAGTGCTTATTGAATACATTATGATTTTCTCCTGTGGAATAGCCTTCAGTCTTTGTCACAAGTAAATGACCTATCAGTATGAACAGAATTTTGAAGATATGTAGAAACAAGTTAATATGTCAATGTTTGGAAAGCCAAATAAGTTGAGAATAAATGACTATTAACCCCCTCCAAAAAAAAGAATTCACATGTTCCTGTTATTCTGAAAAATAAAGTAGACTATACAATGGCACATATACACATAAAAATATAATTCATGTAATAAAAGTCATACTGATAAACTTTATCAAAACCAAGGAAAGACAAGGAATAGTATTCATTGTTGGAAAAAAAATTCTCCGGGTAGCCCATTCTAGCTGGTAATTATGATTTTCTTCTTCTTTTTTTAAATCAACACAGTTTTTACTTTATTTTTATATATTTTCACAATTCATTTATTATATATCATGATTGAAGCTTCCTACCTCAACTTCACCCTCCCTCATTCTTTCCACCCTCTTCCCTTCCCCTAGTCCATGGAGAGAGGGAGTTGTTCACCATTGCCATCTACCCATCGTTTGTTAAGTCTCATCAGGACAGCCTGAGTCCTCTACCTCTGTGGCCTGGCAAGGGAAAAGTGATCAAAGAGTAGGCAGCTGAGTTTATGACAGAGTCAGCCCCTTATCCCCATACTTGGGGACCCACATGGAGACTGAGCTGCCCATCAGCTACATCTTAGCATGGGGTCTAGGTCCTCTCCATGCATGGTCCATGGTTGGTGCATCAGTCTCTGCAGGACCACCTGAGCTCAGATATTTTTTTCTATGTTGGTCTCCTTGTGGGGTCAAGTCCCCCAAACAACTCTGAAATTCCATCTTAAACCCACCAAAATGGTTGGGATCAAAACCTCAAGTGATAACACATGCTGGAGCGGATGTGGAGAAAGGGGAACCCTCCTCCATTACTGGTGGGAGTGCAAACTTGTACAACCACTTTGGACAATCTGGCTCTTTCTCAGAAAATTGGAAGTAGCACTACCTCAACACCAACCATAAGGAGATGAATAAGATTTAACCTAGATTGGAAACTTTACACACATACCACACCTGGGCAGCATCTCAACAGCTTAGTTACTTTTGGAAACCTGCTTACATTATATAACTTCATGCAGTATCTTAAAATCTTTGACTTTGAACTCATGACTAGGGAGCAATTGGAGTACTCATTCTGGGAATGGAACTGTTCCACACAAGTACATAGGAGCATGGGGCATGGGATACCAAAAGGCTTTGAAAAGGGCCTTGTTTTTCTGCCTTCTTTTCATGTGGCAGAAATGAAAGGCAAATAGCCTCACCTTTATGCATGTAATTTACTTTTCCCCCTAAACACCACCACACAAGAAAGTATGGCCTAGACATTATTAAGAAGAAATCCTTACCTGGCCACACAGTAATTCTCAGGGATGAGTAGTAGAAACGGTCATGATCCTGGCAATAATTTCATTGAAACCATTTTAAACTGAACATTAAAAAGCCTTTTTCAGGAGCACAGTGGAGTCTTAGAGATTGTGAGAGTGATCTCCTCTTGGTAGGTGTGGCCAGGGAATAGCATGGCATCCTTACTCTGACAGCAAGAGAATTTGATGCTGGCAGTTTTTGAAACTAGGACAAAAGAAACATTTGAGTTCTTAACAAATTGCTTAATATGTCAAATATTATCTATAAATACAAACAAAAGACTCAGGCTAAGCTGAGAATGTTTCAGACAGGAAGCTTGGTTAGAAGACAAGGTTCTTTCCTTCGTCAAAAGCTTTATTAAAACATGCTGTGAACAATAAATAGGAAGAGTTAACCTGTGAGATCAAGTATTTTAAATGTTTCAATTTGTTCATAATTTGAAGACCAGTGGGGATAGATAAACTCACATACTTTCTTAGTGTGTGTTTGTCATCAGAGATAAAGGTTTTCTTTATCCTGATTATAGTTCAGCAAATGCCAAGTACCAAATGGGGCAGTAAGCAGAACAAACATGGGCTGATGCTCTGTCTCTTTCTCTCTCTCTTTACACACACACACACACACACACACACACACACACAAAACCTAGCCATAGATTTTGGCTGTTAATCCTCTGGCTAACCGAGGAAAAATGAAAAAAAAAAAGAAATTTAAGAAATTGAAAAGAAAGCTGAATAGACATACAGCATTACCTTTTCCAATTTCTCAGTGTGAGGCTTTGTTCTCATTCTTTCCTCGCCTCATTTTGCTTATTTCCATGGTTGGAGATGTTGCCTCAGATTTCAACAAGGTCAGAGGCACTATTGTTTCTCTTCACCATTGCTACCCTTTTAGCTATTTACCTAAAGAAGATTTCCATCTCCCTAGAAGAGGCTCAAGTCCAAAATAACACAATCCTAATGCATCTTATCTATGGAGCACATTAGCTTATTTCTTTGACATCTTATTATTTCTCAAAAGGACCCAGAGGCTCCTACTAGTAGCTGACACTAATTCCAAGGAACACAGGTGTTGAAAAAAAAAAAAGTGCCAAGTGCTTTAAATTTTGGTTCTATATGTTCAAGGCATTTCATTGTTTGTTGCCCAATTCATTCTCACATAGCACTTGATTTGAAAAATTCAATATTTACTAGATCAAAGACCTAGAGTTGCTCCAACAAAGCAAGGCAAAGACATGAATACTGTACAAAAGTGTGTAGTATTTTTCCTAATATGCCCGAAATGAAGAATCTGTCAATGGGGCTGAAACTGAACGTCTCAAGTTTGCTTAATGTTTATAAATGAGGAAGAGCCAAACCAATAATAATATTGTGGTGCGGATTTTTCATGGTCTCAGCCACACCCACCTCACTTAATTTTTTTTTCTCTCAATATGTGTTCAATCCTTTTAGATGGCCTGGCTGAGAGCTTATAATGCAAGCCAAACCAGATCCCGTTGGATGGACTTGAGGTTGGCTGGACTTTCAGTGACTTCCACATGTTAAGAGTTATTCTCAAAAAAGGCTAAATAGAATAAAAAAGCCACTGTTCTAGTGGCTTTTCTCATTGCTCTGAGCAAATATCTGACAAATTACAAGTTAAAAGAGGAAGGATTAGTTTTGGTTCTAGGTTCCAGAACATACAGTCCATCATGGTAAACAAAGCTTTACAGGGGGAATTGCAAGCATCTGGTCCAAGAGTCCACAGTCAGAAAGCAGGGCAAGATGAAGGCCAGTGCTCCTTAGACTTTCTCTTTTTCCCTCTTCCATCCTCAATGGGAACTTTGTGGAAACAACTATACCCTGTGGTCTGTTTCCTAGATGACTAGAAAGACACTCTAACTGACAATGAATGTTAAGCATCATAATTAGATATCGCACAAGAAATAAATATCAATGTTCATTAGCATTCTGAGAAACTTCACACTGTGCTTAGACCTCTGTGAACAATATGTCACTAGATCTCCGAGAAAAAGTAGCATCAGATCCATTTTACAAGTTTCCCTAAATCACAGCAGTTGAGCAACCTCCAAAGTGCTACAGAACTCCGACAGTGTGAAGGGCTATTCTGTGAGGCTGGACAAGTTAGGCTTCTCATCCATGCAAATGTGAAGAGTAGCTGGGGTTTTCTGCTCCCCTTAGGTGCTACAAGAGATCCAGTGTTTACAAGCATGAAGCCAGTGGCCAACCCTCACACTTTGCCACCACCACATCAAAAGTAGCAATTAAAAAAAATTAGTATGATTGCACACACATACTACAGACCTTTCTTTGATTTTTTTTTATATATATATATAGTCAAGGTACTCTGATGTCCCCAGTATTCCCATACTGGGGCAGAGGTTGTATTAAGTATAAGCTACCTCAGGTCAACCCCAAAATAGTTTTGGTATTCTCACCCCTGAACTTCAAAGCCTACCCCATTCTCCCTGCTTGCTCCCATTGCTCTTGCAGTGACCCTGCAGTGGTCACAGACTAAACAGCCTGGGTGGCCCTCCCATGGCCAAGTATTCTCCTAGCTTGGGAGAATCAACCACAGACCCTCTTATGGGGTGAGGCAGGCAGGGGAGAAAAAGATAGAGCTGATAAATACATCCTGGCTTTGCTAAATTCCCCCTCGGGGAAAGTCAACTATATACAAGTAGCCTGGGCTTCTATAAGGCAGAGCTTTTCAACAGTGTGTCATTGTACAGCATGTGGCATCTCTCGGGGAGTGGACCTTCCACGTCCGTTATCAGTCGTCACTGTGTGTTTTCCTGGGTGTTGGGTCCTGGGGCTTGGCCCTGATGATGGACAAACAGAAAGTTTGTCTTCCAAATCTCTTCATCCCACAACTCTGCTACAAAGCCTTAATTTGCAGCAAGTAAGATTCTGTCCTCACTAGAACAAAAATGAAATCAGCTTTGGCCTCTTCTACAGAACAGACAGATCTCTTTGAGTGTTCATACCTACCTGGGCAAGAGAAAAGATCACTAAACTTAGAAAAGCTTTCAGCATAATAAGGAACTACTCGGTAACATTATCTCAGTTTCCCAGATACTTTTAAACATCATTATCTGCTGCTGAGTCTCCTCTGCAAATCTGTAAACACAAAAAAGCCAACTCTAGATTACCAGCCAACAACATCCCAGCCTAGGTTAGAGTCCCAGATGAGCAGCGGCAGGGGGTCCTTCAACCCATCTGGAAGCAAACCTTCCACCCCAGCCTCTCAGCAGAAACACTGTGCATGCAATCCCAACCAAAGCTTATTCCTTCCGTCTTCTTGTCTACTGAGTTGAATTGGGTTACACATCCCCCACCCCCAAAATCTATAGATTAGTATTTTCCTCTGACACTCTTTCTTTTAGAAATTTTTGGTGTGTGAGAATATAATTCCCTACAGGAATCTGCACAGGAACTCGCCCTGAGCCCCAGGTGTATTGTAATTAGCTTTTAAATGTATTTACAAAAAAAATAATAATAATAAAAAAATTCAAGCTGAAGACAGCTAAAGCAAGGAATAGTTACAGTTTGGGCTAATTAACTCTACTGGCAAAATCCAGTGACTAGACACTACGGTCTTGAAAAGCTACTGTGATGTAGCTACCCAAGAACTCAGCTGCTTTATTCTTTCGAAGAATAAATTAATCTTCTTTTTAACGATTAAAAACCTGAAATTATTTTTAGCTCTGTTTCTTGTTTATTCTTTTACTTCTCGATGTATCTATTCATTTTCCCCCAGTAAAATTACTTAAAATTAATGAAAAGAATTTCATCACTTTCTCTCTCTTCCACAAACTTGCAAACATTCACAGACTTGGGCAATATTATGCCTTTTGTGGCCTGAATTTGGCATTCTCAGAAGCTGGAACAGACTGAAGATAAGTTAAAGAAAGAACATTTTCACACTCAGTCTCACAGAACTCTAAGGATGTTAAGCTGCCCTCTCCATCCCAGATTCTTGGCCTCCCTTAGGGTATACTATTCCCAGTCTGAGCTGATTTGCAGTATAGGAAAAACCACACCTGTGGTTATATGACCATTTTTTTTTTCTGGTCTCAGGAGAGACCAGAGATATAGGTCTTAATCACACACAGCTGTCTAACCCTTTGGGTTATTTTTGTGACACCCAGCAAGTAAGTGTGGAAAAATTACAATAAAAATGCATTTAACCATAGCGACCTCTTCTGCCACCCTGCAAGGTATCATTCTCTTTTAGGGCAGCCTATGTTTTGAGCACCTTACAGTTTACATGGCCTGAAAAAGCTATCCAGAAAACTTAGAAAAGAGATAAGATATTTCTTGTCTTAGCTGAGGAAAGCAAAGGTTCACTAAGAAATCAAAAGAGCTGGACTCTAATCCAGAGCTAGTTTCGTGGCTTTGGAAAAATGCAATCTCTTCACATAGAATTAATCTAGAAGATGCCAGTGGCTCCTTCGAAGAATAATTCTGTGATGAGAATGTGTTCTCTCATCTGCTCCTTTGAAGACAAACTGCTAAGTTTGTGCTGATGAAAGTTATGGGGTCTGCAGTTTCCCTAGTAAGGGCAGCAGGAGCTGTCTCTGCCATGGACTCTTTTGCCTGCTCTTTGATCACTTCTTCCTGGTGGGGTTGTGGTATACTGCCAGGTCACAGAGGAAGAGGATGCAGACAGTCCTAAGAAGACTTGATAGACTGGGGTCAGATGGTAGAGTATCAGGGCTCCCCCTTTCTGAGAAATATGGAAGAAGAATAAGGGGAAGAGGGTGGAAGGGTGGTACTGGAAGGAGACGAGAAAGGGGGCTACAATTGGAATGTAAAGTGAGCAAATTATAAAAAATAAATTTAAAAAGAAAGGTATAGGATCAAACTCAAGGAAACTTATCTTTACACCTCAAAAAACTGGAAGAGAATTTGCAAAGACATGTGTTTACCATTCTTCTGAAATCAAGAGAGAACTGTCAGGGTCAATGCTGCTTATAGTATCTAAGTGAACAGTATCATTTCCCAGATACATGAACTGCTAGTTAGAAGGTTAAGACAAGATGCTTTGGTACTGCAATCAAACAACTCTGAAAACCGAACAAAAATGAATATATATGACGACAACAATAGAAACACCAAATGAACATTTTAGTCCTTGTTTTGTGCCAGACACTGAGCTGGAGATTTCTGCATGTGTTATCTCAGCTTAGCATTATACACATGCTCTGTCCTCTCATTCTGTTCTCCAATTATCCCCCAAGCTGGCCTGCCATCTGCCCACCTCCTGCACAGAGAAGATGTAGGAGGCAAGACCTTTATGTACAAGCCTTCCCAGCCAGTCCTTGTCCATAACAACACTATCAACTTGTTCCTGGTCAGAGTAAAAAAGAAAAAAAAACCTCCATGTTAGGAAAAAAAATTGTCTCAGTGTTTATCTGCCTTTTCCTGGTACTCTTCTTCAAGTCTCCAGGAGTATTCTGTCTATGTAAGGAGGGACACTCCAGTGTCTAGATCAATATCTGAAAAAGCTTTTAAGCTATAATAACTATAGTCTTCAGCACTCAATATATTTTGACAAGATGCACCTCTATGCCAAGTGAAATGGGTAACACTTAGGCAGGACTTCAGACCCATTCCTTGTCTGTCTACAAAGTGCTTTCAGTAGAGAAGTCCATAATCATTACGCCAAATGCAAGGAGCAAAGCATTCCCAAGGACACCCTTTGCATCCGGTGTAAGTCCAAGCAAGTTTAAAACTGCACTGCACTGTTGCTACACAGTGAGTTTACTGTATTCATCACAGCCCACCTCTTCCCCTGACTGAAAAATTAAAATTGGATTTTGAATGGACTAATATTAGCTTTTGCTGGTTTTGTTTCATTGTTTTTGTTTTGTTTTATTTTCATTTTCTTTTAGTTAAACTTCATCTTCGTGCTACTGGGTATTTTGTTATAGCAAAGTCCTCCACCGTTGGTATCTGAATGAAGTCAGAAGAAGCCTGGGAATAACAGTTCCACCTTTCCTTTCACTTGCTTCTCTCCCTTCTGGGATGTGGAGCAGCCATGGACTACTAGGAAATTCTCTGGAGACTCAATTAAAACTACCAGGAACAAGAACAGGAGACATTATTCCTCCCCCCCCCCCCAAGAAGGTCTGCTTCTGAAACCAGTCTTACATAGGAGTACTCTTGTGGCTTTGAATAATACAAACCACGGGAGCTGAACCCCAAACTCACTCATTCAATGGTATATCGCCTCATTTACCTGAGAAATAAAAAAAAAAAAATCTGATGACTAAAACTGGAAGGATCTCTCTATCTCTCACCAAAGTGGGTATTTATGCTTTTCCCCAACTCCATCTTCCTAGACATTGACATTGATGAAGCATATCAATAGTTTTGGGAACCATAATTTTATTGGTGTGACAGAAAGTATAAACTGTTCTCAGTAAGGTAGCTGAGAAAGCCATTCTGTGCCATCCATTTTATTCCAACGTTCTGCATTTAGCATATTTTCATTTAAAATCTCACTATTCTTTCTTCATTCCTCTCTGTCAGAGCCAATTCCAAATATATTGAGAACTTTCATTTTAATTTTCTATGTTATAATCTCAACAGTGCTCTTCCCATTCCTTGTTGTTTTCTTTCCTCAGTGTCCATTATTTCATATTAATATTCGAGCACCATTTGTTCAGTTATGACAAGCCAATCACATTTGTTCTATGTCATCATCCTGACATGTATCCCTTTCCCTCAAATTTTCATATTACTCAATAAAAGCCATCACCAAATAAGCCTTTGTAATGGGTAGAATGAAAATTAAAATTAGGGGTCTCACATGAAAAGTGTGTGTGTGTTGCACTTAAAAGAAAAAGGTTGGTGCCCAGGCAGTTGACAGAAGGTGAAAGTTCCAGTCAACCATGTATTGTAGCCTTGGGCACATTGTAAAAGCACACTGTGCCTCCATTTTTCCCATCTGCAAATTGAAGACAAGATAGCCTAAACATTACAGGCTACTTTTGAAATAAATCCTTAGATTCGTAATATATCTAGATTTTTAAAAAACAGATTAAATTCACTGCAAATAGCCTCTTGGTTAGGGGTGGTACTTTGTGTCCACATCCCCTTCTCCATGCTGGGATTTTGTCTGGTTTGAACTTGTTCAGATCTTCTGCAGGCTGTCCCAGTCTCTGTGAGTTCACATGTGCATGCGCCATTCCTGCTGTGGTTAGGGAAGAGTGTTTCCTTTGGGATATCTACCCTCCCTGGCTCCTAACGCCTTGCTCCCCTCTTTCTGTACTCATCCCTGCATCTTAAAGGAAGGTTGTGATTGAGATTCCCTGTAAGGCCTAGTAGGCCCAGATTTCTGAGAAATACACAAGGTCACACATTGTTGAGTTGTTGGTCTCTGTGTTTACCATCTACTGAAAGAAGTTTCTCTGGTGATGGCTGAGTAAAGCATTGATCTATGGGTATAGCAATGTGTCATCAGGGGTCATTTTATTTCTGTGTTCCTTTAATGAAATT
Organism: Psammomys obesus; assembly: GCF_907164565.1. Taxonomy (NCBI): domain Eukaryota; kingdom Metazoa; phylum Chordata; class Mammalia; order Rodentia; family Muridae; genus Psammomys; species Psammomys obesus. The sequence continues at coordinate 8,498,296 of NW_026587759.1, forward strand.
CTAGTAGTAGCTTAATAATTTTAACTAAAAGTTCTTCCTCAGCTCCAGCTGAAGTTTAAGAATTATATTTTACATATATTGCTGAGTGTGGTGCTGTAGGACTTTATCTCAACAGTTGGGAAGCAGAAGCAGGTAGATGAGTTCCAGGCCAGCCACAGCTACTTATTGAGACCCTGTCTCAAACAAACAAACAAACAAAAGGTACATTTTATGCTAGAATCTGAGGAATACTGTGTGTGTATCTGCACATTTGCATCCATTTGTGAGCTTAAAGACTATTTGCATTCCATAAAGATTCATCTCTAAACACTATAAAAATAAGTAAAAATAAAATTCCTGCTATCTAATAGGGAGGCAAAGTAAGGATAGCATAAAGAAAACGTTTAGAAACTGTGGGCAAGAGCTGGACAGTACAAAGCTTCTTTGGGACCTAGATTCCCAACCATGCTAAAACAAAGCAGAAAGGCATAGTACTAAAAATGCATGAAGGACACAGTAGCTCTAGCTCAGGTTGTGCTTGCTGGCTGCAGGCTGTTAATTTCCCCCATGACCTAAATGTGAGAAGAGAGCTTCCTTCAGAGAGCTGCCTTTGCCCAGGGAGAACATGTGATGATACTGAGAATAGTGGGGTACTTGGCTCTTAGGAAAACAAACATGATTGATTATTAATGTCTGCCATGAGGACAGAGGAAGAAGTGATCCGTGTCTTCTGTTCACCATCCAGGCAATGTAAACAACAGAGGTCAAGGAGGTCAATTTTAGTAATGAATGACATGATAAGAAGATATGGTTTTCAAAGATTGATTTGGCAACAGATCATAGGATTGGGTCCTAAAAAGTCACAAAAACTTCTTTGGAGGCCTCTGGCAGAAACAGTACATTAACAAAACAAACATGAAAGAAGACAGAAAACTTAAGAGATTATAAGGAAAAATCAATGTGCTTAGCATAGGTTGCTTCTAGAAAGCCTTTCAACTAGGCTAAGGTGTGTGACTCTTGAAAAGGCATGGTAGTGGCCAGCACTGACAGTAGCAATGATTAGTTTCTCCCATTCGTGCCGCTTAGCGCAGAGTGCTTTTTGAAGGGATTTGAAATGGAATACAGGTAATCTCTGACAGATGATAGATAAGGAATAGTTTGAAATAATTCGAACAACAGGGCACCATGGTTAAATATATAGAAAGGGAATGAAGTCATTGGCTCTTGGGTGAAGCACTTGCCACACAGTCATGAAGTACTGAGTTGAGAACTCAGAGCACAAGTAAAACATGCAGGTAAAGGAGGGAGATTTATCTACAAGTCTAGTGGACAGGACAAAGAGGAGGAGATCCTTACAGCAACCTGGCTAGGTAGACTAGTGGAATTGGTAAGCTCTTGGTCTCTCTTGAGAGACCTTTTCTCTTCATATAAGATGGGAAGTGATCCAGGAAAATACCCAATGATGTTGGTCAGGCCTGGCTGCCACACACATTTGTCTACACGTGTAAACACACTTTCTTTACACTTTACCCACACACATGTACAGCACACATCTACACATACTACAAAATCACCCTGGAAAACCAGGTTTGCCATAATTGAGTCAATGATCTGCTCTTACCTCTGTCATATTTTCCTCACCATTGTCTTTGTAGCTCATGATGAGGTTGTAAGGAAGTATCAAACTTGCTGCTACTCCAGAAGTAAGAAGTGAAGCCAGATACAGTTTTCAGGTATTTTTGAGATTATAATGTAATTACATTATTTATCCCTTCACTCTCTTCCCTCTAAATCATCCCATATTCCCCTTTATTCTCTTTCACATTCATAACCTCCACTTTAGTACATATTTGTGTGCATATGGATGCTATTAATTAATTTATTTACCCTAAATCCACTAATTATGAAGCCATGATCTAAAATAAATCTAAATTATATAAATGAGGTACTTCTCACATTCAGTGCTTCTTTTAGGAGAAAGGTTGCTACATATGAACCCTGAGGAGTAAGGTGAGAAGTAGAGCATATCATGAACAGCAAGTGCCCCTGCCTTGCGCTGAGAAGAAACCATCTTGTCCGCTTTCTAGAATGTCATCAGTCATACATAACAAAGAGTCCCAAACTGGTCAGGAAAAATTAATTTGGGGTACAAAAATAACCACAGCTACTTTCCAAAGCAAAATGAAGGCTGAGGGAGAGGAAGGATAAATGGGGATAACTGTTGGGTGAAGGACTGGCTCAGACTTTCGGGGCCTCCTTCCTTATGACAAAAATATGTTGATTCTGTCTTTTTCCAGGCTAAGGGAAAGATGGTTGAAATTTTTCCTTAGACAATGGCCCAATTGAGAGAACACTTCCTGTGACTTCCCATGCCCCTGAGGGGGAATCCCATAGTGGTTCCTAATACACAGTAGTGGCTATGTTGAAAGCCAGGCTCTGAATAGATGCCTGGCTGCCAGAGTCATAGGCATGTACTTGAAGGTTAAGAGATGAATTAAAGATAATCATTCAGGCTTAAAGGCCCAGTAAGTTACAATGTAATCTCTGAAAGTTTTCAGTTCACAATCACTGAAAAGTTTCTACCAGTGTTTCCCTATACTTCATTTACTCTATGAGTTTTTATCATTGAGAAACAGAAATTCTTCTCTCCTAAATGAGCAGCATTTAACTCTGACCCTCACATGATAAAAATCTGTGTCACTGAAAAGAAGTATAAAGTGTGTTGTTATGTTCCGTGTCTTCTCTTGAAAGCCATCCAAGGGCTAAAACTGTTGCCTGCATTCACAATGAACACAGCATAGAAAGAATGAGGTATTTTAAACAGAGCCTTCAAAAAATCCATATAAGGGCAAAGAGAAACATTTGATGCTGAATTCTTCCCTAATTTAAGACATTTTGTGTCCAGTTTTTATTTTGAAAAAAAAAAGAGGGGGAAAACTAAAAGGAATTCCAGGGCAAAATCCTCCTGAGATTTCTGTATGTGTGTGTGTGTGTGTGTATAACAGAGAAAGAGAGAGAGAGAGAGAGAGAGAGAGAGAGAGAGAGAGAGAGAAGAGATAGAGATTAACAGAGTAATGACTGCTCATTGTCCGAATCCCTGAAGGAACATAAAGCAATGTTCCCTCTCTATGCCTAGCCAGCCCCAGTTTTCAGGAAAGACTTATCCCTTTCCTTGACTCCTTCCCACACAGTTCAATACTCCAGCATCTTACACATACTTGGCATATCACTTTGAAGTTCTCTGGTTGCTCCGCTGGGACACTGTGTAATCTAATGCAATGTGAAGCAAAGCAGGAAGTCTTAACCTGACTTGTCTTGCGTTTCTTCTGGAAAAAAAACTGGGAGGAGTGGACAGAGAGGAGGCTGTGGTCAGGATGTATTGTTTTAGAGAAGTAAAAAATTAAAAGGGGACAAGAACAAGTCTCTCTCTCAACTTCAATGAAGCTGTTAGTTAGCTCATATCCGTGTTCATTCACAGGCCAGTAAGGGTTTATCATGCACCAATGGTGCTCAGTGTTAAAATCTGATTGGCTGCTCTTTGCTCACCTCCCCCTGAGGGGGAGCAGCCTTAGCAGGCCACAGAAGAGGACAGTGCAGCCACTCCTGCTGAGATCTGATAGACTAAGATCAGAAGGAAGGAGAGGAGGACCTCCCTTATCAGTGGACTTGTGTGAAGAAGGGGATGGAAGGGTGGGATTGGGAGGGGAGGAGGACGAGGGCCACAGGGGGATACAAAATGAATAAAGTGTAATTAATAAAAATAAAAAGAAATATATACTCAAAATAAATAAATAAATAAATAAATAAATAAATAAATAAATAAATAAATAGAAATTAAAAAAAATAATAATAATTGCTTGCCTTTGGGTATTTTACTTTTATGATACAGTTAACTAATTAAAAGAATTCTAGGTAGAAGGTATCAGAATTTTTATGACTGAACAGGACTCATATATTCCACTACTCTATTATGAGTTACCTACCCTTATTATTATCTGGCTAGTAATCACATTATGAAGGATAATAAAAATTATAGTGGAATATGAAAAAAATACAGATTCTAGAGAGGTAACTCAACAATTAGACATATGCACTGTCCTAGTAGAGGACTCGGGCTCATCTTAGACTCCACAGCAAGCAGATCACAAATTCCTGGAGCTCCAGTTCTGTAGAAAGTGGTACCTTTGTTTGCCTTCCTTGAACTTCTGCACAAACATGGTGCTCATAAACTCCTGTAGGTACACGGATGTGCATACAAAGAATGATGATGATGATGATAATGATAAATCCTTTTCAAAAGTTGCAATATGAAATTAAAATTCCCGCATCCTTTCTTGAAATTACTCAATATCTAGTGTCTGTGGGGGAAGGGCTAGGTATCTGCACATTAAAGAGACAATCCTGTGGTCCCAATTCATGAAAAGAATTTGGGATGCTGAAGTCTGTCCTTACCTCCAATGCTGAATATTAGTTCATCACTGACTTTTAGTTATTCATTTCATTTCTGTAACTCAGTCCTTTCAGTCATAACACTGGATTACTGTGAGGAAAAAATATGGATAAGTACTGATACATGCTAAAACAGATATCATGCATGCATGAGTTCCCTAGTTAGATGATAATATCTCAGACACATTATTCTATTTATTTCATAATAGTCAATGTCATATTTATAGCTGGAGTTCTTCACATAAATCATTTTGATTTTATAGAGTACAAGACTTAGAAGCACTTATACTTAATGCCTATAGAAATTTAGTTGGCTGCCAGGAGTCCAGAACAGCAGTTACCTTGATGAACTTGACATTGCCAAGGCTCATCCCTTGGATTTGAAGTTGAATCAACTTAATGACCTGTTTAGCAAAACTTACAAAGTAAGCATGCAAGCTCTGTTTGACAGTAAGTATGAAGCTCTCTTCAGGCAACCTTAGTTTCATTGACTTACTCATCACAGACTTAGAAAATATGAACTATTTTTATTTAAAAAATTATTAAAGATACTTAGTCAATCGTATGTTACAACAAAACATCATAGACTGGGTGTCTTAAACATCAGAAATGACTCTTTAGTCCTGGACACTAACAAGTCTAAAATTAAGTGGAAATCATTTCTGTCTTGGGAAAAGGTTTGACTTCTTGCTGTAACCTCATGTCACTTATAGGTACCTAGTTCCATCACATTAGGTCCTGATATAATCAAATCAAAATCTACTTATTGTCTTAAGAGTCTATTTCCAAAGGTGATCCTGAGTAAGGATTCAGTTTATGAATTTAAAAAAAGGCAGATTCAAACTGTCTTTTACCGAGGACATTGTTCCACTGTGTTATCAAGTCAATGCTTTGATAACTATATAACATCCTTATTTTACAAACAGATTGAATTAAGAGGAAGTTAAATGACTTATACTGGTAACCTGATTTTTCTGTCTCCATGTTCTAGTTAATCATCTATTGCTGTGAATAAACATCATGACTACAAATTTACAGCAAGAGTTTACTGGGGTCTTACATTTACCAGCAGTGGATTCATGACTGCCATGGAGGGAAGCATGGCAGCAGACAGCCAGGCATGGCATTAGAGCAGTAGCTAAGAGTTTACATCTTGGTCCACAAGAAGGAGACAGTAAGAGAGACACTGACATGGTATAATGAAACCTCAGAGCCCACACCCAGTGACACAGCTCCTTCATCAAGGCCACACTTAATTTTTAAATTTATTAATTAACTTATTCATTATAGTTTATTTACTTTGTATCCCAGCTGTAGCCCTCTTCTTCCCCTCCCAAACCTGCTCTCCCTCCCTCTTCTCCTCTCATGCCCCTCCTGAAGTCCACTGATAGAGGAGGTGTTCCTCCCCTTCCCTCTGACTCTAACCTATCAGGTCTCATCAGGACTGGCTGCATTGTCTTCCTCTGTGGCCTGGTAGGGCTGCTTCCCACTCCCGGGCTCTTAATTCTTCCCCAAACAGTTTCACCAACTAGAGAGCAAATGTTCAAATATATGAGCCTCTGGTGAGCACTCTCATTCACACAACCACACTCCATAATAGAGCATATCCCATTGCTGCCCAGGCACCCTTACAGTGCTGAGGGTGGCAACTGGTAGAGACTCACTTCTGTCCTGATCCTTAACAGACCAAGTCCATTTTTTGATTGACTATCTACTTCCTTAAATGTGGTAGTCTTCATTAAGGTTTTCTGTGTTTTTACCTCAAGTCTGTTGTGTCATTTTGTCTTGTAAAAGCAGTATTTCCACCAGATGATTTTATGCAGTAAAATCATGAAAACTATGTTGCCCTCTTAGGTTTTTGTTTATTAGAAAAAATAAGTAAATAGGATACTAAGCAATAATTTCAGGAGCTAGAGAGATAGCACAGTTGGTAAAGTGTTTGCCATTCAAGCAAGAGGACCTGAACTAGTGTTTCTAGCAACCACTCAAAAAGCTGGAGAACCTCCCCTATCAGTGGACTTGGGGAGTGGCATGCATGCAGAAAGGGGAGGGAGGGTGGGATCGGGAGGGGAGGAGGGAGGGGCTTATGGGGGGATACAAAATGAATAAAGTGTAATTAATTAAAAAAAAGAATCACTCCATATACTAACATGTGCATAGATGTTTTGTATGAAAATAGATTCCCAAATAAAATCAATATGCAGATACACATAAAAAAAAAAGCTGGGTGCTAACTGTAACTAATATTTAAAAAATAAATAAATTTGAAAAAAAAAAACCTGGGTGCTGTGGTGCATGTACTCCTGTAAGAGACCATATTCAAATAACTCAGGGAAGATTGAGAAAGATAGGCAATGTCAACCATGGTATACAGAGAGAGAGAGAGGGGGGGGGGAGAGAACACATTTTATTTTCAAAAGTACTATGCTAAATATTAGGTCAATAATTGCAAATGGTGAGCTGATATAGAGAATGAAGTGGGAGACATTGAGTTAACATTTAGATACTAAACTGTTAGAGGTTGGTCTGATGCATGTTACTGGCCCTAAAGATCTGGTTACATCTATCTTTGTTTTGTAAACCTGCCTAAGACAAATCTGATTGGTTGATTAAACAGCAGGGCAGAATGGAGAAGGCATGGCTAAGGTTCCTGGGCTTAGGAGGACAAAAAGGGCAAGGAGAAACAGAGGGACAGGAAGAGAGGATGTTTTGTGTCTGGAACTTTTCCAATTTAATTTCTTTGAGAGATTGAAAAGATCATGTTTTCGAAGCATTTCTGAAGTATTTTTAGGTTTTTCTGCATATAAATGTATGATCTCAAAGACTTTTACTATCTGCATTAGTTTCTTTTTTTTCTTTATTAATTACACTTTATTCACTTTGTATCCCCCCTGTGGCTCTCTCCCTCCTCCCGTCCCAATTCCTCCTTTCCTCCATCCTCTGCATGCATGCCCCTCCCCAAGTCCACTGATAAGGGAGGACTTCTTTTCCTTCCTTCTGATCCTAGTCAATTAGGTCTCATCAGGAGTGGCTGCATTGTCTTCTTTTGTGGCTTATTAATGTTGCTTCCCCCTCAGGGGGAGGTAATTAAAGAGCAGGCCAATCAGTTCATATCAGAGACAGTCCCTGTTCCTATTACAATAGAACCCATTTGGATACTGAACTGCCATGGGCTACATCTGTGCAGGGCTCTTAGGTTATCTCCATGCATAGTCCTTGGTTGGAATAGCAGTCTCAGGAAAGACCCCTGTTGCTCTCCTTGTGGAATTCCTGTCCTCTCCAGATCTTACTGTTTCCCACTTCTTTCCTAAGATTCCCTGCACTCTGCCCAAAGGTTGCCCATAAGTCTCAGCATCTCCATTGATAGTCTATAGAGCAGAGCTTTTCAGAGGTCCTCTGTGTCAGGCTCCTGACTTGTTCCTTCTTTTCTCCTTTTTCTGATGTCCATCCTCTTAAGTGAGGTAAACCAGAAGCAGAAAGACACACAAGGTATATACTCACTTATAAGTGGATATTAGCCATATAATATAGGATAAACATTCTAAAATCTACAGACCTACAGAAGCTAAATAACAAGGAGGATCCTAGGGAAGATGCTGAATTCTCATTCAGAAGGTCAAACAGGATAGACATCGGAAGTAAGAGAAGACAGGGAACAAGACAGGAACCTTCCACAGAGGGCCTCTGAAAGACTCTACCCATCAGGGTATCAAAGCAGATGCTTAGACTCATAGCTGAACTTTGGGCTGAGTGCAGGCAGTCTTATGGAAGAAGGGGAAGATAGAAAGACCTGGAAAGGACAGGAACTCCATAAGGAGACCAACAGAGCCAAATAATCTGGGTCCAGGGGGCCTGAAGAGATTGATGAATCAACCAAAGACCATGCATGGAGAGGACCTTGACCCCTCTGCTCAGATGTAGCCCATTGACAGCTCAGTCTCCATGTGGGTTATCTAGTAAGGGGAGCAAGGGCTGTTATTCTCATGAACTCGGTTGCCAGCTCTTTGATTACCTGCTCCTGAGGAGGTGGCTGTACTAGGCCACAGAGAAAGAGGATGCAGACAGTCCTGATGAGACCTGATAGACTAGGGTCAGATAGTAAAGGAGGAGGACCTCCCCTATCAGTGGAGTAGGGAAGGGACATAGTGGGAAAAGAGGGAGGGAAGGTGGGACCAGGAGGAGATGAAGGAGGGGGATACAGTTGGGATTCAAAGTGAATAAACTGTGATAATAATGATAATGATGATGATTAAAGCATAGAGGAAAAAAGAAAATTCTTGAGTCTAGAGAAAGGAGCCCAATAATGATGTAAAAAGGCCCAGATGAAGAATACAAGCAAGTACCATGGGATTATGTATGGAAGGTAGACCAGAAGAGGAGGATTAAGGTGGATGGCACTGGGTGGGGGCTGGGAGATGGATGGTGAGCATATTGAGACACTGTAAGAAAAATATCTGCCAGGCCCAAGGTAAATAAGGCAATTATAAATCTAACACGTTCCTGTGTTGTATTATTTGTGTTAATCTTATGACGATAATAAATGTAACACAGCCAAACACTTTTACCTTTTTACAACAACACTAAACAGGCACCATCGATAGCTGAGGCAAATTCACTAATGGTGAAGTTTGGGGAAGATGCTTGAAGTTGACTTTGCCTTTTGCTATTATTAGTTTTATAGTTAAACTTTGAGAAAGTGATATTCATGTCTATATTTTCAAGTTCTTCAGGGGGTGCCTCCAAGTAGCTCCTCATGAGCTAACAATATATATGACTTCATTTGATTTTTAAATGCTGATTATGTGACACTAAATCATTCTAAATATAAAGACACTAATAATAGCTACTTTTACTATTAGCATGAAGTATACAATGCTGCATTCAATAACTTCACATGTGCTTTTGTTAAATAGCACGGGTCCTGTGAGGTAGACGTCAACCCCCATTTTTCAGGTGCCAGAACTTACAGTGTGAAGGGGAAAATGATGACTTATCATCCCAAAACCTACAAATGATGGAAGCAAAAATTATATACAAAATTTCCTAAAATATACTGCCAAGTGTTTTTAAATTTTATACATAGCAATATTTCAAGGACAAGTACAGAAAAATTCAAGGCTGTATCAGTGTGCAAATAAGTGAATCAGACTGTAATATTGTTAAGTGAGCTGCTTTTTGGTGGGTGGATGCCACACCCAATATTTTATTTGACTCTGAAGCCAATACCCTTTCCCCTGGAAATGAAAACCGTGTAACCTTATATAAACGTGAGACCCCAGTTTATCCCTGCCAACTAAGGGCAAGCACTCTGCTTACAGCAAGGATAGATGTGATTGTCTTTACTGAAACTGTGAACTGTGGACTTGTTTAAAAGGGGAACGTGTGAATGCAGGTGCCCTGGTAAAGAAAGAATATAAGTTTAGTAGATAGAAAGCACTGACGTGGAGCTGCAGATACATGTAAGTCTGGAAAACAACACATACACACACAGGCACATACACCTCACGCTTGCACGCACAGGCCCTCAGGCACGCTTGTGCATGCACATCACACACATGCATGCACATGCATGCATGCACATCACGTACAAGTAGGCAAATGTGAATGCATGAGAGGGTGGGGTGTTTTGGTTAGCGACCCTGGCAAGGCCCTAGCTCTTCATGTCCGGTCTTCCCTTGAACATTGTGCAGTATCTTCACAATAAATTTTCATGTTTTAATTTACCTAGTCTGATGTAGAATTGTGCTTTTGCATCCAAATGGTATTAAGTGAATAATACAGTTGTAATGTTAGAAAAATTTTTCACTTAAAAATCCACTTCCAACCAGTTGGTGTCAATCCATTTTATTTGCTTACTTACTGAAAATAAATGTATGGCAAATAATCCTGGCTGGCTGTAAATGACAAGGGCACATCCACTGACTGCAAGGTTGTTTAATATGTTTGATAATTGCTTAAATCGCTTTGCATCATAAAGATAGCCATGCGAGAACAATAATACATAGCCACCCAAAAGGGCAGAGTAAGAAAAGATGACCTTTGTGTATAAAATAAAATACAGTTCGTCACATGCAACCTTTTCTGTCCATTTCATCTGTCTTAACCATTCTTACTAGAAACTCCAAAATAACGTTTGGCACAGACAAAACTAGAGGCAGATTTAGCAAAAAAGCATGTCTATTTCAAAACTGTCCCTTGCTTAGCATGTGTTAATACGATGGTACATACCAGAAGAACAAAATAAAATCATCACAAAAGATGACTGCAAAATCCAAGCACTCTGGATAATTCAAACATAAAACTTTGAGCTGGTTCAAACAATTTGGTTTTGATTTCATACAGCACAAAATGAGACATTAAAGAAGCCTCTACACTGAGCCCTTTGTTGTTTTCCCCTGTTTTCCCTTGAGTTTAAGAGGAGGGGAAGGAGAAACAATTTTTTTTCATTGAATTGATTTTTTTTTAAATGAGGTTAACAATTAAAATCAGATTTTTAAAGCAAGAAAAATACATCTGGGTAAAGCACTTACATTAATTTTTTTAGTAGAATGTGTATTAAATTATTGGTTTAAACTAGCCTGAAAAAGAGACATTGACTCTGAAATGGAAAAATCAATAGATCCAAAGAAGAATGTTTCAACAGTTAAAATGAAAGCAACAGCAGAATTTGGTATATATTATTTGCAACTATTAGAATCCTGGGGAAATTCTGAGTATAACGTGTTCCTAGACAATTTTTTTCATTACTTTTTTTCTTTCATTTTATTGAAGTTGGTACCAGAGATTAAACCCAGGGCCATGCCTGTTGTAAATTTCACACCACTAAGCCATATTTCTAGTATTTTGTTTTAACTAGTTACTTCTAGATGATTATAAAAGTTCTATTGAAATTGGTGAGTAAGTACTTCTGTAGATTTGGAAAAGCAAACCCACCTGGGCATGAGTATCCATTTCCTTCCTCTTGAGTCTGACTGCTTGAAAGTTATTATTTTCAATGTGTCTGTTTAAGACTGTCCACAATAGAGCAGGCAAAGCTAGACAAGGGAAAAGGCCATTTACTCTAAAGTGATGTCATGAATGTTGACATATGCAAAAGATCCAAATATTGGAGTTATAAGATATGTTTTTCAAGAAAAACACCCTGATAATAATATACCAGTATTGTCATGTTCCATACTGGAGATGGTTTTCCATATACAAAGTCAACTCTTTGGTGGACAAAAAAGAAGAGGAAGAAAAATCCCAGCATAGGTTGTTTTGAAAGGAAAAATTATTTTTCAAGGTTTAAATTAAACATACTATTTTTTGTTTAATTTTTTAAATTAAACATACTATAAATTTAAACACACTGCATGATGAGTCTGTGGACAATAACAATAAGCAAATTTCTATGCAAAAATGTTCCAGAGACAATGTCTTCTGGCTTCTCAATGGAACCATTTAAAAGTTGGTCAGTGTGGTGAGAAAACAGCACCTTGAGCCTTCTCACAAATTGTTTCTTATGCTTAAAAGACACTGCTGCTTAAATTTTCTGAGAGAAAAAATATATTCATTTCTTTTTGTCTCAGTTTAAATACCATCCCTCCTCTGAAATTTTCCCCATCAATTCTTTCTATTCACCCAGCCTGCAATAAAAGAATTAATAAATTCACCATGTGTCCCTCTGTGTTTCCATAGCATTCTGTGAATACCTACAACATTCATCATGTCTTATTATAATTAAGTCTTGGCACAAGGATCTATAACTGTGCCTCTGCAAACTTTTAAAGTGAGCTTAATGTGCAGTTTCTTCAGGTTTTGTTTATATATGAACTCAGAAAGTGTTCATCTTAAATAAATGAGTTAAATTCCCTGTAGAGGAATTTTAATCCAGCAATATGGCTGCCCTGAGAAGGGATCACATTCAAAGACCTTCTAGGCCTATGTGATCCAGCTGGAATGATACACCTTTAATCCCTCTGGCTGGAATATAGACATGCCCTTAGTATACATCTTTAATCTCAAACAATGAAGGTATGGATAGTTTTGAGAAGGAAGCAGCCATGTTTGAAAGTGATGTCTAACTGAGGGGCAGACAAAGTGATGGATCAAAAAAATATTTAACAAAATGAGTCAGAGATAGCATATGCTCAATGCTCATGAGAACGGACAGGAAAGAGAAACTACTTAGAGTACAATAGAGTAGGGTATAGTAGAGAAGAAGAGAGAAGATGGGCATAAAGTACAGGAAAACAGACAGTACAGGAGAAAGTGCAGTACAGAAATACCATAGAGTTCATGGAGTTCAGGGGCATTTTTTCCAAGTAGAGCAATACGGTAAGAAGCTGAGAGAAGCCAGATGGAATCAGTCAGCTTAGAAAGGATCCAGAAAAACTGAGTTGAACCATCCAGTGGGAGTTCAGAAAAACCTAGAAAGCTTCAGCAGAAGCTTCCAAGAGCACCAAGAAAAGTACATTTATAATTCTTACTAAAAACTTGCCTGTGTATTTATTGTCCAAGTCTTAGACATTCACTCATACATACCTGAATTCAAAAGTGGTACTACTTAGTATATATTTTTATTTATTGGTAAAGGGTAATTTAAAGGTTATTTGAAATGTTTCAAATTCATGATACTATGCAGAAGAGAACAAAGAAAATTCTCCTGCTTAAAATTTTGCCTATATTAGTTTGCAGACAGCAACCTGTTTTCTTAGCAACCGCCTGTGTTGTTTGGGGATATTCATGGAACCTTCTTGGCCAACAGCTAAATTGAATGCATTCCAGTCCCACTAAAAGAAGCCTCCTTTGGTGACATATGATAGCCAATTGAAACACTGTATCCTCCCTTATTAGCAAAACTGAACAGAATCACCTTCATACTTATTAGGAAGTTTCCACTGCACTAAGTTTTAATATCATTCCCCAAATGCCCTCAGTTCCAGCTGTCTCTCCCCATCTTTCCATTTACCCTGTTTCTCCTCCCTTTTCCTTTCTGCTGCTCTCATTTTCATCCCTACCCAATCGTAAATTATTTTTCCCTTTCAGGAAGATCAATGTTTCCCTCACTAGACTCTTCCTCTATACCTAACCTCTCTGGGTCTACAGATTGTAGCTAGCTTGCAAATTACTTAATGGCTAACATATACATACAAGTGAATACATACCATATATATTGTTCTGGGTCTGGCCCACCTCACTCAGTACAATTTTTTCTGTGCCTTCTATTTGCCTCCAAATTTCATGTCATTTTTTAAATACCCAAGCAATACTCTCTTGTGTAAATATATCACATTTTCTTCATTTATTCTTCTTTTCAGGAATTTCTATGTTGTTTCCAGTTTCTGACTATTATGAACTTGACTGAGTAATTGCTCTTATGGGATATGCCCAAGAATGGTAAAACTGGGTCTTTAGGTAGATTGATTCCCAACTTTCTGAGATACTGCCATACTGATTTCCATAGCAGCTGTACACGTTTGCGCTCCCATCAGCAATGGAGGAGTGTTCTCCTTGTTCCAGATCCTTGCCAGGAGAAGCTGTCTCTTATATTACTGATCTTAGAAATTCTGACAGGTTTAAAATGGTATCTCAAAGAAGTTGTGATTTGGATTTCCCTGATGAATAAGGAATTTGAACATTTTTTCTTCTTTTTTATTATTTTATTATTTTCATTTTTATTAATTACAGTTTATTCACTTTGTATCCTCCTTCTACCTCCCTCTCTCCTCCCCTCCCAATCCCATCCTCCTCTTCCCCACCCGTGTCTTTCTCCCAATCCACTGATAAGGGAGGTCCTCCTCCCCTTCCCTCTGATCCTAGTCTGTCAGGTCTCATCAGGAGTGGCTGCAATGTCTTCTTCTGTGGCCTTGTAAGGCTTCTCCCCTCTCAGGGGGAGGTGATCAAAGAGCAGGCCAATCAGTTCCTGTCAGAGACAGTCCCTGTCCCCATTACTATGGAACCCAAAAAGGGCTGAGAAAGAAATTAGGAAAACAACACCCTTCACAATAGCCACAAAGAAAATAAAGTACCGTGGTGTGACCCTAACCAAGCAAGTCAAAGACTTGTATGGAAAAAAATTCAAGTCTCTGAAGAAAGAACTAGAAGAGGATATCAGAAAATGGAAAGATCTCCCATGCTCATGGCTTGGCAGGCTATTAATATAGTAAAAATGGCCATCTTACCAAAAGCAATCTACAGATTCAGCACAATTCCCATCAAATTACCAACACAATTCTTTACAGACTTTGAAAGAAAAATTCTCAACTCCATATGGAATAGCAAGAAACTCAGAATTGCTAAAACAATCCTCTACAATAAAAGATCTTCTGGAGGTATCTCCATCCTTAATCTCAAGCTGTACTATAGAGCAACAGTAATAAAAACTGCATGGTCCTGGCATAGAAATAGAGTGGTGGATCAATGGAATCAGATAGAAGACCCAGAAATAAACCCACACACTTGTGGACACCTGATTTTTGACAAAGATGATAAAACCATACAATGGAAAAAAAATAGCATCTTCAAAAAATGATACTGGTCTAACTGGATGTCTACATGTAGAAAAATACAAATAGATCCATACTTATCACCCTGCACAAAACTAAAGTCGAAGCGGATCAAAGACCTCAATATAAAACCAGACACACTAAATCTGTTAGAAGAAAAAGTGGGGAACAGCCTTGAACTCATAGGCACAGGACACAACTTCCTGAACAGAACACCAACAGCACAGGCTCTAAGAGCAACAATCAATAAATGGGACCTCATGAAACTGAAAAGCTTCTGTAAAGCAAAGGACACTGTCGTCAGAACAAAACAACAGCCTACAGACTGGGAAAGGATCTTTACCAACCCTATATGTGACAGCTAATATCCAGTATATATAAAGAACTCAAGAAGTTAAACAGCAACAAATCAAGTAATCCAATTTAAAAATGGGGAACAGAGCTAACCAGAGAATTTTCAATAGAAGAATATTGAATGGCAGAGAAACACTTAAAGAAATGCTCCTCCAACCAAGGACTATTCGTTGAGATGACCTGGAACCCCTGCACAGGTGTAGCCCATGGCAGTTCAGTGTCCAAGAGGGTTACATAGTAATGGGAAGAGGGACTGCCTCTGACATAATCTGATTGGCCTGCTCATTGATCACTTCCCCCTGAGGGGGGAGCAGCCTTACCAGGCCACAGTAGAGGACAATGCAGCCAATTTTGATGAGAACTGATAGACTAAGATCAGAAAGAAGAGGAGAACCTCCCCTATCAGTGGACTTGGGGAGTGGCATGCATGCAGAAAAGGGAGGGAGAGTGGGATAGGGAGGGGAGGAGGGAGGGGCTTATGGGGGGATACAAAATGAATAAAGTGTAATTAATAAAAAATTTAAAAAAAAGAAATGCTCAGCGTCCTTAGTCATCACGGAAACACAAATAAAAATGAGCCTGAGATTTCACCTTAAACCCATCAGAATGGCTAAGATGAATAAATCAAGCGACAACACATGCTAGAGAGGATATGGAGAAAGGGAAACCTTTCCTCCACTGCTGGTGGGAATGTAAACTTGTACAAACACTCTGGAAATCAATCTGGTGCTTTCTCAGACAATTAGGAATAGCGCTTCCTCAAGATCCAGCCATACCACTCCTAGGTATATATCCAAAAGATGATCAAGTACACAACAAGGACAATTGCTCAACCATGTTTGTAGCAGCTTTATTTGTAATAGCCAGAACCTGGAACCAACCCAGATGTCCCTCAGTTGAGGAATGGGTACAGAATCTGTTGAACATTTCTTTAAGGGTTTCTCAGCCATTTGATTTCCCTCTATTGAGAATTTGTTGTTTAGATCTATATCCCAGGTTTTTTTCTTTTCCCTAGGTGATTTTTAAATTTATTTTTATTATTACTTACATTTTATTAACTATGTATCCCAGCTATATCCCACTCCCTCATTCTATCCCAATCCCACCCTCCCTCCCTCATCTTCTCCCTGCCCCTTTCCAAGTCCACTGATAGGAGAGGACTTTCTCCTCTTTCATCTGACCTTGTTTCATCAGCTATCTTCAGGACTGGCTGCAAAGTCCTTCTCTTGATTACTTGGTTTGTTGATGTTTCTTGAGTTCTTTATATATTTTGGATATTAGTCCTCTATCAGATGCGGTTTTGGTAAAAATTGTTTTCCCATTTTGTAGAATGCCACTTTGTCAGAATGACAGTGTCCTTTGACAAGTTATAGAATCTTTTCTGTTTCATGATATCTCATTTATTAATTAATAGTGTTCTGTTTTTGTTTTGTTTTTTTTTAAAAAAAAAAAAAAAGCTGTCGCCTGTGCCAGTGCTTTTAAAGCTATTGTCCACATTCTCCTCTCTCAGGTTCAGTATATCTTGTAAAAACTTCAGTTTGTTTGTATTTTTGTCATATCTTTTTTAAATAATGCACACCCATTAATTATATTGTTTGCTATTCATGTGCACTTGTTTCACGCCCTTTTTAGTATTGCTCAAAGTATTTCTCAAAAACAATTAACTTTATCATGTAAATGGAATATTTGTCCTTATAGAGAGAAGGATCCTTGATTATTTCTTTGCGAAGACAGTAATCTGCTTTACTGCTCATGTTCATTCTGAAGTCTGTGAAGAATTAAGTTTGATGCCACAGTGATGTGAAACAACAATGGCTACATTAACAGATTCATGGGCTTCTAGGATTGGGAGTGACTTTGGGGATAATTTATTTCAAGTTTTCCCCACTGCAAGAAGCCCTATCCTTCATTCCTAATGAGCCCCTGAACAGAACCAGGGGCAGAAATCATCTTCCTCACAGGGAATCATTTCCATTTCATAGGACGTCTAATTCTTAGAAGGCACTTCCGTTTACTGAGCCAAAATCAGATTCCCTGAACTTCAAACATTGATCCTGGCTCGAGCCTCCAGTGTTTCAAAGATTTAATCTAATCCCTCTTCAAATATTGAAAGGCAGCCATGGTTCCCTCTAGGTATTTTCCTACAGCCTATAAACCTGACTAAATCTGTACCATCCAGCCCACATGTGTCTATTAACCACAAGGACATCATGAGAGATCACTTCAAAGCCCTCAATCATGTATGAATACCAACATTTCTTCAACTATCAATTTAATAAAGGAGAATTGGTCATGATCGCTCCTAAGAAACTCTTGTTGGCGCCTAGCACTCATTGCCTATTTCTGTGTGCACATAACAATCTGTTTAATAATGCAATAGTAACTGTGCTCATTTTCTTTCCAAAATCAATCTTTTTCTGTCTATCAGTCACAGCTAAACCAGAAGGCAAAATTGTTCCGCTTCAGTATTTAAGATTTGAGGGACATGCAATCAAGGATCTGATTACACAAAGACAGAACTCGCTGAACAGGGATCAGAGAGAACAGTAGCAACCCAGTAGAGCCACAGCTGAGGCTAGAGGTGACAAGGAAGGACAGAAGGCAAGGTCACTTAATAGAGTCTGAAATTATGACATGTCTTAGCTAGAGGGACTACCACGGGAGACCCTGCCTCAAAAGCACCTGCCAAGAAAACATTGAAAAACTGACAAGTAAGAGAGTTCTCCTCTTCTGGTAGACCTTTATTCTCCCTCAGGCATCTTGCTTTTCCACTGCCTGGCCCCACTGGAAAATTACATGGCTCAGAAGCCTGGAAGAAAAGCCTTTCGAGAGAGGGCAGAACAAGAAAGAGCGAGATACATGTGCATTGTCACAGTTCTCCACAGGCCATCAAGTCTATAAGCCCCTTGGGTACTTCCAATCCCTTACTATATAGAAACTTAGTACAGTTTGTCTCTGAGGTTGCTTCTGTCCCAGTTTTCTCCAAATATGAATGAACATAGAACCACATTCTGTTATTACAATAGTTTGTTTCATTTAAAACAAATCACAAAACTATAAGTAATACTTCCTTGTTGAGTGTCTAGTTTCTGCTTAGTCATATTTCCATTATTATCTTTAGCTGACAATTGGTTCTAACAGTGAGCTGGAATTTTAAAAAAAAAAATCTAACTTTTCTTTTAAGGAGTTAATTTTCTGCCTGTCTTAGAATGACATGCACCCAACTTTGATGGAGAAGAGCATGAAATACATTAAAAAAATGTTCAAATGCCCATTTAAATGATGCACATTAAATGGACCTCAATATTAAATTTGAATATTTAGAAAACTTTCTACTCCATTTTGATATTTGAGTAAAAGAATGTTTATATGATGTCTCTGGCACAAACATTTTTACATTTAGCAGCCGGTAGCTTTGTTAAATAATGTCAGCTGGCCGAGACCATGGATTTAACTAATCTCAACAAAATAGCAGGTTTTAACAGTAATTGCCAAGACTGAGCAGCAATCAGGCCATTGTGTTGATTCAAGATGCATATTCTGCTTTGTGTATCTAGAGTGAGTCTTGTGCCAGGCATTGCACAGTTTCAGATGGAGATGGATGGATCTCTGCCGTCCCATCCTAGCAGTGGAGGGTGACCAAGTTCTTGAGATACAGTTTATCTGTATTGACATATGCTGTGAGCATGAATTAGAAAACAGGAATTCAAGGCACTGTGTTCACATTCTTATATTGTTGTATATTATGGTGATAAAGATTTATATACATATGATTAAATAAATCTTTTTTTCTGTTCCTTCTACTTCTTATAAGTTTAGTTCCCAGAAAAAAAAATACATTTTAACTGAAATAGAATTACATCACTTTCCATTTCTTCCTTCTATCCAGCCCTTCCCAGCCATCCTTCCATGCCCTCCCACTTTTAAGCTCATAGCGTTTTTCTCTTTTGCTATTAGTCTTACATATAAACGTGTGTACACACACATGTATAGATACAACCTTCTGTGTTTAATGCCTGTCTCCTGGTGTCTCTGCTGGACACTGTGTATCCTGAGCAAATGACAAAGTGACTGCTTGCTGAGACAGACTATTAGAACTAAGGGGAAACCATCTCTTCCTTTAATTACTTTTGTAATTGCAACAGATCCAATGATGGACATTTTAAAGGAGACAAACCTATTCTCCGCACTCAGGCAAAACTCCCACTGTGCTTCCTAAGAGTTCTGCCTGAGTGAGGAGAATAAGATTAGGCCCTCCAACCTCCACAGTTGTCCGAAGCACACATACGTGATCATGCACACATCAGCACACGTACAAAATTACACTTGAGGCTTTAGTATCATGTGTTGATCATTTCAAACCATCAGGGGCAAACACTGAGGTGGTATTTTCTGTCTCCTGCTTGCCAGCATCTACATTTTCCCTCACATTCTAGGTTAAAAAATGGTTCTTTTATAACATGAGCAATTTGTGATGTTTATTATAAGTAAATGTTGATGTCAGTGTTAGAATTAAAATTACTTGTAGTGATAAAAAAAAATTAGGCCCATGATGCCTACTTCATACTAAAACATTTTCTTTTTTTCTAAAACTTTTCTAGTATATTGTTGTCTGCCAGAGTGCACAAGGATGAAAGAACAGCAGAGAAATTATTTGAAAGTGTTGTTTTGAAACCTGTAACTAGTGCTGTCAGCTGCTGGTTCTTTCCTTTTCATGAATTTACATTTCCTGACTGTAGTTTAAGAACATTTCACTGCATGTAACTATCAATCATCCTTAACCCAGAAGTGCACTGTACATTACTAACAGTTAATTGACATATTTAAAGCAAATAGTTACTTACCTTTGTTGTGAAGGTTTTGCATACAAATATGTAACACCACATACTTTGTTTTTTGGTTTTTTTTCAATAACAAACATTCCTATCTGCAGCATTGCCACCTCTGTCAGCACGTGAATAGGGATGCAATCCCACTGAAACACCCAGAACACCATAGGACAGCCAAAATAGCTTGCAACATGAAAGAAAACACTCTGTTGACCAGAGGATGCCCGTGAACGGAGAAGAACACAAGGATGTGAGCTAGAGAGGCAAAGTGGCTCTTTAGAAGAACGGCCACGAAAGGAAGGTGACAAACAATGGAAGTTAAAACCATGTCTATACTTTTTGTACATGTTAATGAGCTAAAAGTGTACTTATTTATCAGGCAGTAATTTGGCCACAGCTATTCATTCAGCAGCAGGTTCACATTCAGTAAGTAGCAGGATTTCTATAATTCATCATTATTCTCTACACCTCTCAGTGTATAAATCACACGGGCCTTCTTGAACAACCAGGAATATGTTAAGGACTTGATAACAGAAGACAAAATGACGATGCTTTCCTTTCAACTGAGAAATCAAAATATCCTTGATAAATGCCTTTAAAAACTCTACTATATTTTGGATAAGATTCAGTATCTCCTGATTCTAGAAATATAGACTATTAACTGAGTAAAAGCATTTCCTTTGCTACCTGTACCAAAAAAATGAAAGAGATCATCTGGAAGAATTTTGTTTGTTTCATCTAGAAGATGTTTGTTTGTTTTATGTTGTTTTGTTTTGTGTGTGTGTGTATGAAGCAACAATACAAAAAGCTATATGTACTGGATATAACCATAGTCCATAACAATCCAGAATGTTTACAAAATGATTGATATAAAATAAGCAATAGTATAATTATAAACTGTAACATTAATACAGTTAACACTAAGAATATTATCAAAATTCTACTGAAAGGTTAATGAAGAAAGCAAGATTTTATGGAACTAATCTGAGAATTAACCACTACCCATTTCTTACGTTGTTAGCAGAGAAAGAGTTTAAATTTTACTTATAATTTTACTTAGCATTATATCATACTGATTATTATCAGTTCTGTAAACCCTATATTTTGCAGAACTAGCCAGAGTAATAGCTCAAAGCTTTGAAAAATGACCACATGACCCACAAAGATATGAGCAGCCAGGCATTTGTCGTTGTTCTATCTATTCCTTCATAGCACAAACCTACTATAGAAAGAGGAAATTTTTCAAGTAGTGTTATCGCAAGCATTGGAAAATATGAAGATGAAAATTTCTCTTTCTCAGTAAAAGTATAGGGAAGAGTTTCCCATCTGTTCTAAATTTCTAATATTGAACTCTTTGGTTGAGACCTACAATCTTTCATGGTTCACTATGAATTTGTAAATAGATGTTTTTCCATTGCTAGCACAAAGCTAAAAAGCCAGAATTATTTTTCTGGCCGGGTGTTTTGAAGACTCCTTGCTGCTGAAGCTGCTGTGTGTGATTCCATCACCCAGGCCGATGTTGGGTGGAGGGCAGTATGTGCCTTCTTGTCATGCAGCCCATTCAACGTGTGACTTCACCCCACTCCCTCACCACCGCAGTGCCGCCAAGATGTATTCTTCCCTCTCCACATCACCAGTGACGCTCCTGAACATGGTTAATATGTAAGTAGATAGTGGTTAGACCCTTCCCTTCCTGGATAGGTTCATTGTCCCTATCTTAGTCCACCTTCAATGGAACAATGAAGTGGTAGACTCCATTTCTCAACTAGGTATCTTCTGATGGGTTTTATTTCATGCAGTCTGAACTGAGCTGATACTTTGTAAATTAAAACACAATGTATTACTTGGTAAAAGACTGCATGCTTGTCTATCAAAGCTGCTCTAAAAGGTTCCAAATTTTGATGCTTTAATTGTCTCATCTCCAAATCTACCAGTTTTCTGACCACCCTCAGTCTCCAGACCACTCTATTAGAAACACCAATGAGCTACTGCCTATAAGATTAAAGTTATTTTTCTAGGCTCATTATTTATATCACTTCTATAGAGACGCTATCATGCTTGCTATGTTCTTATTCACTGGTTTTTACAAAAGACCCCCTTTTCTACTATTTAATATTTTACATTAAAGTGCTTCAAAAATTCTGTATATATTTGATAAAATTGATGGCAAAATATTGATAAATTGGTCAAAGTATACAACAGTAGGATATTTGACAAATGCTGTTGCTTCTAAAAGCACATAGAGAAATAGGAATCCCTCACAAAGACACAAACGCCACAAATACGCACATACAGACACTCACATACATATCATCCAGATCACAGAAAATACTTGAAATGTTTTGCAAAATGGATATAGCTGTACCAATGTTCTTGATAAGATATCAAACTTTTACCTACATTAAAAACACCAATTATTATCAAAAAGTAATGTAGATATAAAGTTTGAGTAATATTCTTCTTTGCTAATACTTTTCCAAATTTTGAAATATTTTGTGCTATATCAACAAAATACTCAGATTTAAATACCTAAATTTTAGCTATATTTACTAATGTTAGTATGTTGCCAAGACACAAAGAGAAATCTCAGCCGAATGCAGATACCTCAGTATGTCATTTGTTTTATAGACAAAAACGTAAATGGCATTGCCCTCATCCACAGGCTCAAAGACCGATAATCAGCCCCTTCCTTCTGGGTTCCATTGCTTCAGCCAGATTACTTTTCATACTGTTTCTTCATATACTTTGCAACACGATCGCATCACATTTTTCTTCAAAACTCTGGCAGATTGTTTGGGCTAGAGATAGATGGAGACAAGAGGCACCATCTGGTGCAAGATCTTTATTCCTTGTTAGCACTACAGGAGTTCTGGTGTTTTACATGGTTCAAGCAGTAGCAAAGATTTCTTTTCTACTGTCATAAACGGAAAAGGTATAAGATGGTCAAATTGCTCTTGGCACTTTCTGATCATATCATGGGCTTTGCTGGTTTAGAGTTGGGGAGGATGGAAGGAAGGTCTTTTCTTTAATTTTTCTTTTCTTTTTCCTTCTTCTCCTTCAACTTAGACAACCAGTGGCATATGGTTTCATGATTCACAAAGATGATCCTGGACTATAGATTTGACGATCTCAACATAACTTCCAGGCTTGCCAGGGCTGTGAGCAAATAACTCATTCTATCTCTCCTGTGATGAGTGAGCTCCAAGTCTCGGGCTTCAATTTGATCTGGAATTGAGAGAAAGAAACCATGTCCTTTAAAGCCAATGTCAGTATTGTTTCTTTTTCAGATGAGAGTGTGGATTTCTGTACTCCTACACCATGACTTTCAGTAACCACACAGAGGTTTAAACTTCATTGATTGACATTTAATGTGAAGTTTTTCATATATTTATACTCTTTGTACTTTTAAGCTCTTTCTGAAATTAAGGTATTATTCTAATAATTTTCTGTTTTCCATTAAGATGTTAAATATAGAAAAATGGCCACATTTCATAATTAACATCTATATTTTCTAATGGAATTAGATAAGCATTAGAAACTAGGAGATTTTCCTGAAGATGTTAAGAAGCTAACTCAGCTGCTTTGTCAGGATAAGGGAAAGATGAATTGGAATAGAGTTTTGGCACTCTCCAGCCCCCAACTACTTTTTTTTTCTACTTTAAGCATTCTTTTCTTCTGCTTTAATATTACATATGTTCTGCCATACCACCCGGCCCTCAAGATGCAGACACATGTGAATACACCTCCACACATATGTGCTCACATACATGCAAATGTGCAAATACATACACATGCATACCATATGCACACATGAAAAATTAAAAATAAACAATTTGTCTTATTGTTTTAAAAATTGATCTATAGGATTGATCTCATCAGAAATAATAAAGCAAAATAATAATAAAGCAAAAATAAAGCACGCCCTCTAGCTGGTGGTGAAAAAATACTCTCATTTAAAATGAGAAAATGAAGCATTTCCCTGAGTAACAGTGACAATAAAGTATTCCAGAAAGAATAAAGAAAAGTAAGTCAGGAAAAAAATGCCAATATACAGAAAAACAAATAATTAACTATAACAGAATTTGCACCAGCTCAAATGTGATATTTACATAGAAATATTGCATAAATTTCTTCTGTCATGGCATCCATTTCCTTTTAGCCAAATGCCTATTAATTCAGTCACCCAACCCATTGAATGGACTCTACCTCTTCAATTAAATGAGTACTGACTAAGCTGACTGCATGCTTGCGTATCAGAAACTTTGTGCGTGAGTTAAAAATTGTCTTACTTTATCTCTCGTTCAAAATAAATAAAAAGAAACTAAAACAAAGCCAACGAACATAACCGCATAAGACCAAGAAAATCTCAAGCAAAGCAAAATGTATTGAAAAAAAAAGTTGAGTGCTCTTTGTGTTAAGAAACTACTGCTGTCCAGGTGTGTGGCTGATATATGTAGTGACATTCCACTGGGAAAAAAATTACATTTTCCTTCCCCAGCGGCCATCAGTTGTAAAGAGGATTCACAGGATTTTTAGCTTTACTGCCATTTTCTAGGATTCAATAACATATAGCCTTGTACCAGTGATCCCTACCTCTGATAAAGATGTTTCCTCCCCTGCACAGTGTAGACTTGCTCCTGGAAAGTGGCTGCTCAGCTTAGGGCTCCTTGCCTTCACTTGATACCATATGTCTAGTCTTTGTGCACAAGAACTGAGTTTAAGGTGAGCATGCCCAGGAGAAATGGACAGGTCTTTCTGAGTTCAAGGCCAATCAGAGCTATACACTGAAATCTCATCTCAAATACATTCACACACACACACACACACACACACACACACACACACACACACAAGAGCTATTTGAGGATGAACTGGCTAAAGAAAACGTCATGTTTTTCAAAATTCCTCTGTTCCTGTGTGCCAGGCTTTTCTTCACATGCCTAAATTATTGCTGCGTACCCATCACGGCAGCTGGGAGAGAATCCATTCTAAGAGAATATTTCTTTCCTAAATCTCACATTTGTTCATTTCTTTTTTTTCCCCCACTCAACTCTTAATAGAAAACCTAGTAAAAAGGTAATTATCAAGTGAAAACTGGGACCACTAACTATAAGAAATAATTCAAGGTTTGACTTTAATAACAGTGATGATGGTAGTGATGATAAGGAAAGATGATAATGTTTACCTTTAAAGGAAAAAACATTTAATTTAAAATTTTTTAAAGAAATAATACATTCTTAAAGTATGTTTTTAAATAATATGTTTTTTAAAAAATAATAGCTTTTCACTTTAGCCTTTCCAAGGGGAAGAATGAGTTCAACCGAATTTAAGAAATCATCCTACAGCCAGAAAATGAAGGTTCTTAAAACCTATTACAATTTATCCCCCAAGGTGTTCATTGTAAAGACCTTCGGGACATTAGTGTAGCCTAGTTTGAAACATACTGACTTGAACCACAGCCTATCCAAGTCAGCCTGCTTCTGTGCCCTTGCTATTGTGCAGTGCAAAGAATTGTGTTGTCTTCCTAAATATCTGATTTAGAATGAATGCACATGAACTCTTAGCTATTTTTTGTGGTCTCCTAGAAGTGACAAGATCACCCAGAAGCTGGAATGGGGAATAGTCCAGAGTCAAGATATGAATTGGATATTAATGTGCCCAAATGATCTTGGAAATTAAGTACCATTTGCCTAATTATTTTACAATTTCTTTAACTGTTTGCTAATATTAGCATTTACCATGGAAATATGCAGTAACATAGGGAAAATCTCGTTATTTTAAACACGTACAACTTCCCTTTGGTAAGAACTGATTTTTTCTCTTTCCCCTCCAACTTGTGCTATTATTTGGGGTTAATAAATACAATAAGGTTTTTGGACATTCTTAATTGCCCCTTAATGGGTGCTAAATATGAGGATGTGTGCAAACATACAGCCTCCTAGCCTTTGACTGTTCCTTGCCTCTGGCCTCTGTCAGGGAGGCTTGCTAACTGCCTCTCAAGGGAGCAATCACATAGCTTGACTCAGACTGTGACTCTGACTACTGGGACTCCCTGAAGTCACAAGCACTTTGGCGTCCAGAACTGGGGCACAGCATGTCTACTCTTCACAAAAGGCAGAGGTTGTAAGGGAAGTGTGAAGTGTGAGAGTTGATTGGGATGCACCTTAAATGGTATCAAGGGAGCCTGTTAGCAATGCAAAATATGAGATAATATAATAATATTCACCGCCTGCCAGTTGATCACTCATGTGAGCACCATAACAAGCAAAATAGGAGGAAAAAAAATCCAAAAGTCATCAGCAACAAATGCAAGCCTTTCTCAAAGATAATTTTTCATAAAGTTCAGTTTCACAGACAAAATGCATAATAAAACATGTACAGGCAGAAGATGATATATCCATTTGTCTTTCTGGAATTTGCTTATCTTTGCTCACTCTAATGGGTACATCTACTTCTTTCATATACATGCCTTTTCCTTAGTGCATATCATTGAATTGGCAGAACTTACAGCAAAAAAAGAAACAATTATTTTGGCTACCTTGAACCTTCTTTGTCTACAATGGAGTGATTTACAGTTTCATTGGTTTAAAAGTTAAAATAATTTTAATTCAAGATATTTTTTAAATCATTGATTTTTAAGGACGACAACATCATGACTAGCAGATGATTCCTTTTGTGCTTGATAGTCGCATACAACTATTCTCCTGTCAACATAGGCTTTCACAGAGGGGAGGGAAAAAAAGTCTTTCTAAAAGCCTTGGCCTAATTAACAAGAATGAACTAGATTTTATGATGAACAATTTATAGGCAGTTAATAGACCTCATATACAGTAGCCAGGAGCTAGATAATTTATCATAAAAAGAATCTCACTTACACTCTAATCCCTGTCTCTGAATGTTGCAGCCAGTGTAGTCACAATTGCCAGATTTCCAAGCTTTGATTTCCTGACTAGTGGAGATGTGTACTTTATAGTCAAAACAAAACTTATAAGCACAATAAATAGTTATATCTGTGTCCATTTGCTTCAAAATACTTGCCAAATAATTTGCTCTTCTAAATTGTTGTCTCTAGACAAACACAAATTTAAGAGTCCCTAAGGCTCTTCATCCTGCTACAAATGAAAATAAAAACAATGGCAAATTATGTATTAAGCACCGTATTTGTTACCCTTAAAGAGCACAGCAGCTGCTGTACTCAGCTATGAATGGGGAGGGTAAATACATCTCCAAATTGTGAGTGGGATAATGTAACAAATGTCCCAAAGAAATCTAAAGGAAAATTTTCAACTGTGTGTCACAGTTGCTGTCCTATTTCTATCCATGTTTTAAGGTTCAGAGAAACTAGAATGCACCTTGGGTAGTGTTCCAGGGCTTGGGGTCTGTAATTCTTCACGACAGCTTTAGCTCATTCATCTGTTCCTCTCCAGTGGGAATTTGTGAGACCTTTAAATTCAAAAGTACCTCCCCCAGGAAGGTACACTTGACCATTTACATCCTTCCCACGTGCCTTCGTGGTGATATTCTTCTCCCAACTATGAATCTACATACTACTGGGTGGTAACTGTATGTTAAAATTCATATCTATGTTGACTATAATAAACTCCAAGACAGAAAAGGCTTCTGTTCCAGGCAGAGTCCAGCCTGTCTACATGTCAGTGGATGTTGTTCCACTTTCCAAGATTGGCAATGGGAACAGAACAAAAAATCCTAGAGGTACATTTTATCCATAAATATGTTTTCTTGTGGAAAGCAATGGCAAACCAGTATTATTTTGCACCATGGAAAATTAATTCACAAGTTAAGAATTGCTTAGCTTCTTTCTCATAGCCAACTTTATAAATACTTTTAAAGATTATGTTCATTTTAGGTATTTTACATTTTAAAAAATAAATGTTTTGGAGCAAAACAGAAATAAATAATAAATAGGACAAGAATAAAACTTCAGATGAAAAACTCAGAGAAATACAATTTTTAACCTAAAGCAGATACATAAGCTGTTACACGAAACAGCTTATCTCTGGAACACACCAAAAGCTACCCATTCTTTGAAGAGACAGAGTGATGAACCTTGAAAATTTATTTCACCCCAGAAGTAACAGTTTCCTGACCTAACATTCATGAAATCTAAAGACTGTCCCAATGGGTCCACTAAGCAGACTATGTTTCAAGTGATTAGGTATTTAGTTCTGTCTTTCAGGCAACCAGCTTTGTAGAGTTGATCAGATTATAAGCATGTAGTCAAGTTGGTTTTATCACCAACTATTCTCAAATATCAAATGTATTTCTCTTCTATCCAAGTGTTTTGAAATCTCTTGTGTAGACGTTATGAAGATGAATTACATTGTTTTTTATAGGAAGATGCCTTTCTAGTAGAAGAAGGAAGGAAAGAAGGAAAGAAAGAAAGAAAGAAAGAAAGAAAGAAAGAAAGAAAGAAAGAAGGAAGGAAGGAATGAAAAAAGGAAGAAAGAAAGAATATAAAATGTCCTCTTCCCTTTCAGATTGTCCCAAACACTACAGCGACTGAATCCCCAATAGCTGTACCAGAAGTCAGGCCCACAACTTCCAAAGCACTCACAAGAAAGTGCATCTTTAGCACAAGCGGAATGACTCCCTGGAAATGCAGTGGGAAAGTGTGTCTCTTCACTGTCACTTTTCCTATTTTGCTTGATGCCACCAAGTGGGAGAACCAGCAGAAATGCTTCCACCAAACTCTACCAAAGATGCCACCTCAGCAGAGTTGTGCCAGCCCAAGACACCTAGAAGCAGATAGAATAAACAACACTCATCTCTGAACCGGAAAAGCCCTGAGAATGCTGTCCCTGGGACTCCTGATGTCAGCTAAAAATAGCAACCGGGGGTACTTGACACCTCAGTTTCACCTGAGAGACTTTCCCTAATCATACATATTCCCCCAGAGTGTCTTTTTTCCAAATAGAATTGGTCATTGACGTGTGCATGTGCTCCTAATAGCAAAATAAAAATATTCCCTGCCTGGAGCATTATAATAAAGTTGTCTTTTTCCATTTTGGTGTTTCAGAGCATTTAATCAATTGACATGATGCCTGGGATAGGTCAAAAGGAACCACTTTATATTGCAACTTATAATTGCAATAGTCAATAACTTTAAAATGGCATTTTAATATTACTTTAACTTATTTTGTACAGATTTTTCTATTTAAGTTAATTAATATCTTTGTTTCATACTCAGTGAGGTTTTCAAGAAGTATAGATACTTTTAAAACTTGGATCAATATTTGAGAAAAAAAAATCAGCCCTACAAAAAGATCAAAATTGGAGAAATTTTGTCCTGAAAAAAATTTCAGAATTTTCCCTATTACCTTCTTTCAGTCATATAAGATCGTTCATTACACTTTCATCTAAGCTTAAAATTAAATGAGAATCTAAAATATGTTTATTATAATAAAGAAACAGCACATATTCAAAACTCAAAGCCTATTAGCACTTTAATTTTTCTAGTCCAGAGGAAGGAAATCTATTATCTGTTGTTTTCAAATCCATAAAAACATCAAACAAAATATAACTGTGTATAGTATTACATCTTCTCTAGTTACAAAACTTAAGCTTGGCCTCCATAAGCAAGAAAGCATATGTGATGTTTGTGAATGTGCTCATACGGTGAGTTGGGGAGGAGGATGTAGGCATATACAATTAAAGATATTAAACAGACACATATGGCTATTAGCTCCACCCACAAGTAAACCAACCTTGGCTCCTGGGCTCTTCCCTCGGGGTCTAGGCAGGGTCCTGCTTCCCTGTCTTTATCTTCACAGCTAACAGCAGAAGCCTGATGGGCCTATCTCAATTTTGACAGCAGCCAGTCCCACTGACAGTGTAAGGCTTGTCTCAGACAGACAAGGGGAAGGAGATAACTGTTAAAAAGGCTTAATTCCAAACATGGAAATGAATTAGCTAAACTGCTTGACAATGATTTTCACAGATAACAAATAGCAGGAGGAGAGGCATCCCATAGTATAATGGTATATGCAGCAAGTTCATTCACTTAACCCCTCTTTCAAGAGTTGTGAAGGATGTCTATTAAAAACAATAGAGTTTTCATTTTATTGTGAATTGGTTATATTTCAAATATGGGAGAACATACCATACAAGCCTTCTCCACCCAAATACCACAAATATTATTATAACTACTAGCTAATTTGGAGAATCTGCATTCCATGTTACTTTTCCCACTAAGTTGTGAACAGTGTGCGCATTTGCATTCACATGCGAATTCTTTGCTGAACACAAGTATACTCACAAGGCCATTGCTTTTTTTAATTATTTGCTTAGGATTTGTTTAAACAAGAAATAAATTCTATGTACAAGGCATCTTTGAATGGTGCAACCTCTTTCCAGAAAGTGGGTCACACATCCTGGCATTCTAGTATTTGATGTAAGTCCTGTCAAATAGAAGATTCCATGCAACCAGATACACTTCTTTTGAAAATGTCATCCAACGTATAAATTGATTTTCTGTCTCAAATGCAGCTGCTGCTCTGAGAAAGCTTCCATCCTGTTAAAAGTGGCCCCATTCCCCCATCATGTAGACATAGAATATATGATGGATTTGACATATCTGTAGAATGCAAAGTCCTCACTGATTCATCCTTTTATTCAACAGCTATACAAAAATACTATTCTTTTTAAATCAATTTTTTAATTTTTTATATTAATTACAGTTTATTTACTTTGTATTCCAGCTGGAGTCCCTTCCCTCCCCTTCTAATCCCAATGTCCTTCCTTCATCTCCTCCTATGCTCCTCTCCAAGTCCATGGATAGGGGAGGTTCTCCTCCCCTTCCATCGGACCCTAGCTTATCCTGTTTTATCAGAACTGTCCTCCTCTGTGGCCTGCCAAGGCTGCTCCCCCATTCAGGGAAGAAGGTCAAAGGTCTAGCCACTGAGTTAATGTCAGACAGTCCCTGTTTCCCTTACTAGGGAACCCACTTGGATACTGAGCTGCCATGGGCTACATCTGAGCAGGAGCTCTAGGTTATAGCCATGAATGGTCCTTGGTTGGAGTATCAGTCTCAGAAAAAGACACCTGTGCCCAGATATTTTTGTTCTGTTGCTCTCCTTGTGGAGCTCCTGACTTTTCCAGGTCTTACTATCTCCCCGTTCTTTCTTAAGATTCCCTGAACTCTGCCCAAAGTTTGTTTGTGAGTCTCAGTTTATGCCTTGATACAATGCTAGGTAGAGTCTTTCAGAGGTCCCCCATGCTAGGCTGCAATAAGGAATAGCATGATCCAGCTATACCACTCCTAGGCATATATCCAAAATATGCTCAAGTACACAAGATGGACATTTGCTCAACCATGTTTGTAGCAGCTTTTTTCATTATAGCCAGAACCTGGAAACAATTCAGATGTCCCTAAACAGAGGAATGTTTACAGAAATTGTGGTACATTTACACAATGGAACACTACTCAGCAATTAAAAACAATAAAATCATGAATTTTTCAGACAAATGGATGAAACTAGAAAATATCATCTTGAGTGCGGTATCCCTGAAACAGAAAAACACACACGATATTTATTCACTTATATATGGATACTAGACATATAATAGAAAATCTGTACACCTGAAGAAGGTGAGCTAAAAGGAGGACCCTGGGTAAGATGATCAATCCTTACTCAGAAAGGCAAAGAGACGGACATCGGATGAGGGAGAAAACAGGGGACAGGAGCCTACTACAGAGGGCCTCTCAAAGACTTTTTCAAGTTATGCAGCAGATATCACACACTCGTGAAGTTATATACTGTCCCACTGGTTTCAAAAACTTTTAAATTTCACACCTCTGCCAACACATTAAATGACCCAAAGCTGCTGGAGGATGGTTGTGTGAGGTTAGAGTGGCTGTCTTGAAAATGTCTTTCCTTGCATAGCTCATAACTGATGTCTTCACCTTTATACCTGTGAGTTCTTCACTTGACTTCATACATTAAAGTGTGTTTAGGCTGTTCTAAGTCTTACTCTGAACTAGATGGTCTTCACACTGTGAACACATGGATAGGCTCAAAAATAGTTTTGGACTGGTTGTTAGGAAGGACCAAGACTAAATTAAAAGGTGAGTCAGACACAGGTAGGTAAACAGTACACCCACAGGTCAGTGTCTACATCCCTGGTGCTTTCCCAATACCCAGTATCAAATGCCTGTTTACAATTACAGACTCAATCCTACCTCTTTCAAGGTCTTCTTCCCTCCTTTTTCTACTCTACTAACCTTTTATAATATAACATTTTACTGTCAATGACTCATATTCCCTTTATAATTGCTTTATATTTTATAAGAATGAAGTCTTAAGCCCCTCTAGAAAATGTATTTAAGGGCTTGTATTTTACTGTTATGCCCCTATAGCTTTTCAGAAATTAGGCTAGGATTTGGTATACAGGCACACTTGGAAAAAAAAGCAATAAAAAAACTGATTTCAAGGTATCTTCTTGCTGAGAGCTATAGGATTACAGTTTTATTTAAATCATAGGTTCATATGTACACAGCAGGTTCTCCAGGGATGAGCCAACCCACACACACACACACACACACACACACACACACACACACACATACATTTTTGTGCAAGAGAGAGAGAGAATCAGACTGGTTTACAGGTTGTGCTCCAGCTAGTCCAATATTGGCTGTATTGTGAAGAGGTCCAAGAATAGAAGAGTTCTTAAGGCCACCAGGCTGGATGTCTCAGTATGCATTGGAATCCTGAAGAAGTAGGTTCTGATACCAGCAAAGGAGTGCCTCAGCATCAAAATAGATTAATTTGCCAGCAAGAGTGGAGGCAAAAAGCACAAGCTTTCTTCTTTTTTTTTTTTTTTTTTTTTTTTTTTTTTTTTTTTTTTTTTTTTTTGTCCTTTTAACAAGGAGAGCAACAGAACCGAAAAATCTGGGCACAGGGGTCTTTTCTAAGACTGATACTTCAAGCAAGTACCATTCATGGAGATAACCTAGAACCCCTGCTCAGATGTAGCCAATGGCAGCTCAGTATCCAAGTGGGTACCCTAGTAAGGGGAACAGGGGCTGTCTCTGACATGAACTCAGTGGCTGGCTCTTTGATCACCTCCCCCTGAGACAGGAGGGAGCTAGCCAGTCCACAGAGGAGAACAATGCAACCAATCCTGATGAGACCTGATAGCCTAGGGTCAGATGGAAGGGGAGGAGGACCTCCCTGTCAGTGAACTTGGGAAGGGGCATGGGAGGAGATAAAGGAGGGAGAGTGGGATTGGGAGGAAATGAGGGAGGGACTACAGCTGGCATACAAAGTGAATAAACTGTAATTAATATAAAAATAAAAATTAAAAAAGAAGGCTGTCAAAAGAGTGTAGCCCAAATTAGGGTGGGTCCTCCGACATCAAATGAATCAATCAAGAAAAATCTCTCACAGGTTTGCCCAGATATTTGAGTTTTAGTTGATTCCAGAGATAGCCAAATTGACAACCATAATTAGTTATATATGCATATACGTTGTATTACATACTAATATATACATTAGTTATGTATGAAAGTAATTTTTTGTTTGTTTGTTTTTTAAGACAGGGTTTCTCTTGGTTGTTCTACACTCACTTTGTAGACCAGGCTGACTTCAGATACACAGAGATACACCTGGCTCTGCCTCCCAGGGTGCTAGAATTACAGGTGTGTGCCACTGCGCCCAACTAAACTAAAATTTTCGTTAAAAATAAATAAATGAATAAATATTTTCTAAAATAAGAGACAAAGGAAGAGGTTGGATTTCTGTCATCTTTAAGGAAGTATCTCTGATGATGTAACTTCTCATTAGATCTAATTTCCTTAAGTTTTAATCATCTCACAGTTCTACCAGGCTGGAAAACACAACTTGAATACCTGTGCTTTAGGAGAACTTTTAAGATCCAAATTCCCATACTTATTGATACTCCTTTTTTGTGACAAGGTAAGAAATACAACAAAAAGTAAGTTGATCAATACTGATTTTTCTCTTAACATGTATTATAAATAAAAAACGATGAAAGATAGAGACAGAAAATATGCTGATACCAGAGAACCCACCTTGAAGTGCTGCTGCCTAATGGGACTGCATTACCCTTCACAGGGGCACTAAACCAGGATCTTTGCATCTAGCTCAGTGGAAAAGCAAGTCAGGCACTCATTCAGTCTTCAGCACCATCAACTCAACAGATGAATGAAGAGACGCTGCTTAAGGACAGTGCTTCCAGATCTAACATGCACAGCAGTCCCTTCAAGAGCTGGTTCATGAGCTTTCCATGCTTGCCATGTTAAGGCAACTTCAACATGATGTGACTTTCCCATCCTTCCTCCATAGGCCTGCTGGGAAAATCTTCAGCTCTTGAGAACACATGGAGTTCTGAAACAAGCCAGAACTTCTCTGTTCATACTCCCTTTTCATACCCCCAAGTGTGCAGCCAGCCTTGCTCATTCCTCTGCTGCAAATCCCTCCCAACCAACTACTATGATTTTAAATGTCACATTTTCCATGAAGTCTTTTCATACTCTTCAAACTGTTAAATTTCCACATTTAGTTTTCCATTTTATTCATTTAGTTCTTTCCTCCAACAACTGCACAATCTACCTAGAGATTTTGTTTTTTCTCCTACTTATCAGCCATGAGGTTTCAGCTCTTTTACTTATATTACCTGCAGTCAATAGCTTACAGTAGATATTTGTTATTTAAAAACTTACTTTACCAATGAAAATATCATTGATAAAGTTTATATATTATCAATTTTTATATTGGCTCAGACAAAACAGCTCTTGGCCAGCTTGACATAAGGGAGGACCCCCTGAAAGCTAAAGGTCATTGACCCTACATGTATTTTCTGAAATAGTATAATTTCTGTTTCACTCACATCTCCTGGTAGACTTGGTTTACAAATCTAATAAACATAAGCTAAAATGAACATTAAAATGAAGGACATTGGTCATATTCCTTATCTAGTTCAAACTCCAATATAAAGTATGTACAGTTCTGCAAAAGTGCTCCTAATCCCTGATCTAGTTGTAACTAGATTGAAGAACATTTCAATGCAGTAAAAAGCAGTATGCCTCCTTTTTCATTCAGATTATGATGCTAAAATCTCTATCCCTAGAATAACATGAGTCACATGTCTGGAAATCATGATAAACTATGCTTCAATGACTGCATCTTAGTTCCCTCATTCAGTGTCCCTCTCTCCCTAGTAGCTCAAGATCCACAGGAACTGATCTGCCTTTGTCTTTATGGTAGCTATAATCTTTAGGTAGTGAGTCTTCTGGGGTCCCTGACTTAAGGAATCGCATAAGCCCTTATTGGGTTCCTTTCTGTATGGCTAAGAACCCGTGGCTCAGAATCTCTTTTGATAATCCACCCAAGGTAGAAACAGGTACCATTGGGCTAACAATCTCTTCATTATTTATTCCTTAGTTATTGGTGCTTAAGATGTATCACATAGGATAGGCAGTCAATTGAACTAGTAAGTTATAGAGTTTTGATAAAAGAGACACATAGGTTCCTTTGCACTGGGGAATGAGGTCCAGGGAGACACATCCTCATTCTTTCAATTTTCCAGATAATTTTTAGTGACTAAGAAAACTTTCTGAGTAAGGATCCATAGAACACAAAGCTTGTTTTGATGTCAAATCCCTCTCTGCTAAAAGCAGGAGCTGAATAATTCAAGCTCTGACAAAGAAGATGGAAGTGGGCAGGAGGAAGCCCCTAGCCTGTCTTTCTCTTGAATTTGTAGTTAGTCATCTATTAGAAAAAAACTATGAGACAGGTTCATAAATAGTATGGCCCTCTAGTAAAAATCATGTTACAGAAAACAATTTTATCAGGAATATACTTGTATCGCTCACCATTTAAAAACTGACTTACAACAATTGCCCCTTAGAAATTATAGTTTTGAAATGTGAAAACATCTTATTTCTAACAGCAATAAACTCAGGCAGTAATATAATGTTTTTTTTTTATTTTCCTTTCCATTTTTTCTTTTGGATTATAGATTATGAAAGAAGGTTTTTATGCAGCAGTTGATGACAAAATATATTTCTTATTAATGTGTAATATTTGCTACATTAATAATTTTGTCATTAATTATTGATGCAAACTTAATTGTGCCCCATGTCCCTTTTTCTTGCAGCTCAATAAAAACTATATATTTCTTTAATTAGGCTTCACTTGAAGACTGAAAAACAGTGTAGGAGTGGTGCTTTGCTAATTCACCTATATACAGCCAGGAAAGAAATGAAATTAGTGTCTTAAATGTGATCTAGCAAGGAAGCATTGGCAGCTTTTCCAAAACAATTAACCTCACCCAGGGGCCAAGGACTTGAAGGCAGCTAAAGCCTAACACTGTAGTTGGAGATGGTTTCCTTCCTGATATGGAGAGATATTCCATTGATCTCAACAGAGATAGAAAGAGAAATTAGAGCTACGTGTCTCTCACATTGTCTTCTTTCTTTATAGTCTGTTTCACTAGACTTGCAACCCTGCCTTTACTGCTTGATTTCTGTATGTTGTGATGTTCCACTTGAAGTCACTGGGAATGTTGTAACCACTTTATGCTGTTTCTAAATGGTATATTTAAAAGAAATTAACATTTGTTAAGCATCTATCCCAGGTTAAGAAGAGGTGCTTCTAATCATTTTTTTAATCTTAAGATACCAAAAGAAAGAAGGAAGGAAGGAAGGAAGGGAGGGAGGGAGGGAGGGAGGGAGGGAGGGAGGGAGGAAGGAAAGAAAGAAAGAAAGAAAGAAAGAAAGAAAGAAAGAAAGAAAGAA
>NW_026587759.1:8535183-8537991 GCF_907164565.1 Psammomys obesus
GAAAGAAAGAAAGAAAGAAAGAAAGAAAGAAAGAAAGAAAGAAAGAAGGAGGGAGGGAAGGAGGGAGAGGGAAGGAGAAAGAAGCCACACTGGGCTTGAGAAACAAAGAACCATCTGGGCTCTATCTTTTCTTGTCTGCCTATGATGGAGGAAAAATACTGGTTTTCTGTATAAGAATAGCAGGAGAACATCAACAGTAGCTGGTGGTGAGAGCCAGGCTGTCGGTGGGGAACATGGGTCTGTGTTAAACCGGAAGGCGCACGGCACATGTACATGGACTTCCCTCCTAGCCACATCGCCATCTAAAATGTGAGCTTTACATGATAGATTTCACATGAACAAATAAGATGGAAAAGTTGGGTTTGGGTGAATGTGGCTCATTTTTAAATGGCTGTTTCAATTTTTCTTAAAACAGTACAAAACAGCCATAGTTACGAGTGGCCTTTGATCTATTGGTCTGATATCTCTGTATTTGGTCTAAACGCAGCTAAATCCCGTGGTTGTATTTTACTGCATTCCAACGATCTGACAACTTCTGTTAGATCTATTTTAAAACTACCTTAAGTTTATCCTTAGAGTGCAAAAGTTCTTAAATATTAATTTATTTGGGAAATTTTATGAACATACATTTTGTTTTCTAAAAATTATTCTTTTTTTAATTTCATGATTGATTCAATCAGGTAATTCCAGGGGAGGGGCAATCTCTGAAACAAACCGTCTACCATCTGGTGCATCCAATTACATGGCATGATGGAACAAAAGCAGTTACAAACTCATGTCTGCACATTTGCACTGTATACTCACAACTCGCAAGTTAGTTCACGCTAAGTGGGGAGATGCATGAGCAGAGGAGTTGAGCAGGCTTCCACTGCTCACTAGGAAGAATGAGTCAGGATCCCAGTGGGGGAATACACAAGTGAGGCACTTCTGAGGTCAGGAGAACAGAAAGCAAAACGGAATACACACTGCAAATGTTCACACAAAAACTTGCGCGTCTTCAATGCAAAGGCTTTCGATTAGATTACTCTTGAAATTTTTCAAAAAATTAGCAACCTTTGCAATTTTAGCTTTTGGTGTAACAATGGATAACATTAGTGCATCAAAGCAACTGAAAGGTTTCTAGTTGCCCAGCTGCTGGGCGACAGGCACTTTGATGTGTATAGTGCCATCTAATTCTTTGGGCGAGTCTTGCTTTTCCTCTCCCTTAACTAAGTGGCACACAGGTATTTCTTAATGCCATGTCGGTCTTCAGATTGCAGAAAACATGCACTTTCCTTTAAATGGGCAATGTAAAGAACTATATGGATCTTTCTTGTGTTGAAATCAAATGTCTGATTATATTTGCAATATGTAACTTGGATTAATGTGTTTTAAAGTAATTTTAATTGTAGTCCAACAGTGCATTAAGCCAGTGTAACCTTTTTCTGAAAAATAACTTGGGAGATCTTTAGTTAACTGATAAAACCAATTCATCACTAATTGTTGCTCTTACTCATGATTTGACTTCCAGAATTACATTTGTAAATATTAGAGGAAACACGACAAAGTAGTTATAAATTATAATGGAGCCATGGGTGTTTAATGGTGAGTCAAACTAAAAAAATTTAAAACATGCCCACACAGACAGGCAGAGGTGATCTATGCAACCCAAAATGTAAGCAGAGAAGGAAGGAGAATTAAACTTATTCTTAAAGCCATACACATATTCTTAGACTATGAAAAATGAAGAACAAAAAAAGGTATAACAAAATATTACAATCCTATCATGCAAACACAATCACTATAAACAGTGTCATACATTTCCATCCAGGATTTTTAATTTCACTGGTATCTTGTGGTATTTAAATCACACATTACATGCAATTCTGCATAAGTGTTCTTTAACTTTCTCTATTCAGAATAACCACATGAATTTACTCTTTAATATGTTTAAATGGCTATATAACATGTCACTGAAAAGTTTTATACTAGTATGCTAAATCAACCTGATTTAGGTTTTGTACTTGAAAGAAAATTTAAATGTGGCAAAAGACCATTTTTTCAATAAAATAGTTTATATATTAAATCTTGAATATAGACTTTAAAAATGTAATGTTCTGCTATTTACCCAGGTATCCAAAGCATAACTATGATATACTAAGTCACTTTTTATCAAAAAAGTATTACAAATTGGCCTGGAGAATATCAATCTCCAGGTGTTAAACTATAAGCAAAGACAGTTTTTTTTTTAAATAGTTTATAACTTTCATATGATCAGTATAGAAAAAGTCAAGTCTTTTCAATGCTAATTGTAAACACTTGATATCCACTCAGTTGATTCTTTGTCATTAATTAAATTTTTATCCCTGATTAGTAATTTTTATGAATGTGATTGATTTTATTTTTAGGAAAAGGATCTATAAGTGATAAGACTTACATAACAGTTGATCCCATACAGTCCAATACAAGTGATGATTCACAGAGATGTTCTATACAATTCTTCCTCCTTTGGAGACCTTTGTAATTTAATAAAAGGAAAAATTCATGTTGCCTACCCCATACTGATCTATGATGAGGATATAAATATAAATGTAGGTGAAGAATTATGTATAAGCTAAGCATAGTGACACACACCTTTGATCCCATTACTTGGAAGGCAGACATAGACAAATCTCTGTGTGTTAGGGGCCAGCCTGGTCTAGATAGTGAGTTCTAGGAGAACCAGAGGTACATAGTGAGACCCTGTCTTTAAAAAGACACAGATAATGATAGATAAAGAGATAGATAGATAGATAGATAGATAGATAGATAGATAGATAGATAGATAGA
>NW_026587759.1:8538001-8585965 GCF_907164565.1 Psammomys obesus
AGATAGATAGATAGATAGATAGATAGATAGATAGATAGATAGATAGACAGACAGATAGATAGACAGATGATAAAAAATTAGAATTGCAGATAAGTTGAAAGCACAGATTAACAAAAGCATAATGCATATTGAGAAAGGTTTGCATCATTTCATACACGTAAAAAGTGAATGAGGGTGGAAGACTTGAAGGAACGACAGAAATCCACTTGCCCTCTGGATCACTAACAAATGAAGCCCTATAGTCCAGAGTCACATATAAACTTGTGTGTGTGTGTCTGTATGTGTGTATGTGTGTGTACCAGAATAAGAACATTTCTGGTTAATAATTTTCCCGTAAGTTTCATGTACAGCCTCATGTATCCATCCTATCAGCTGTTATTTTTAACTCTGCTAATTTTCTACGGTGTGTCCATGCATTCAAAATCCTTGACTAGAGCTCACCAACTAAGGTGAGTAAGTAAGCCACAAGATCCTGCCATCTCTACTTTCCCTGTACCGGAATTCCATGCATGATATACACCCATTATTTTTAACACTGCTCATGGAGAACAAACTCACTTTATCAACTGAGCTACCTCTCTAGACTATGATTTTATCCTTGACTCTACAACTGCTCTGTCCACATACAAACAATAACCTTTCATATGTTTGTATCCCATCATCACAGAAGTACATTCCAGAATTTAGTGGCTTAGCACACAAATTTATTATTATTTAGTGGCTTTAGCACAAATTTATTGCCTTTCTCTGGGATTTGAACCCAAGTTAATCAGGTCTCACCTTGAATTATAGCAGGGACAGCAAACCATGTGTCCTCCTCCAGGATCCCAGTTAACTCAGTAGTTACTAGCAGGATCTGGTTCCATGTATTCCCTTGAAAGTATGTTTTTCTTTCAGAGACTACCTGCAAATCCTTGCCCTGTGGGTTTCAGCATAGATGCTCTCATCACATAGCAGTCTGCTTTGTGCAAGCAACCAGGCTATCGAGATAATTTTTTTGTTGCTTCAAATATCTCTACCTCCTTCCCCACCTGACTAGGGTAAAAACCTTCACTTTTGCCTCCCTTTGCATTACACTGAGATGATTAGAGATTCACAAAACCTTTCCTGCTGAGCAATATATGTTAACACAGTTTCAATCAAGACAGGGGATTATACACCAGGCGATGAGAATCTTGAGGATCTCTCAGGATCCTGCCGACCATAGGCACTTTTCTTGGGCTTCCCACTAAGATATTGGGTTCCTCTCAAAACAAGCGGCCAGATAGTCTCACTTTCCTGACAGCTTTTCAGTTGTTACAAATGCTATGCCCTCTCAGCACTGTCTTACCAAATTATCTGATTGGTCCAGTGCCCACTGCCTGCAGTGCCTGCCAGTGTTTTCAAAGAGTCAGTGCTGGAGCCCTTTTCCTGCCATTTGATAAGTATAATAAATACTTGTCACAAATGAAACTTGCACAAAAGCTGATTGTGTGATGTCAGTAACAGGTATAGTTTTTGTACCATTAATGTAGGTTGATTTTTGAAATCTTAAATTTGTTGTTAGTGCATGCTATTCAGAGGGTCTTAACTCTTGATATTTATAGAAAACTCAAACTTCAAAGCATTTTAGAAAAATGACAGGCATCTGAGAGTCCTACTTTTTATTCCAATGAAAATACCTTTTACCAAGAAGTTAAAATTTCCCACAAAATGTAAAAGGACTAAAGAAAATAAAGGGAATAAAAAGTGCTATTATTCTCAGTAAGACACCACATAAGCCTGTTGATTTGGGAAAATCTTTGCGCCTTTACCCTCTCAGTTGCAAGGAATTTTTGATTCTCGCAGTGCTAGAAAAGGCTTCAATTCATTTCAGTTTGTTTTCTTCTTTGCCTAGGAAGCTATTTCATGTCACTTTTTCATACTATTTTTAAGGATAAACTATAAGAAATATTTAGGTCTGGAGATGAAATCCATCTATAGGAATTCAAATTTATTTTAGCAACAGGTAAACATTCCTATAAATGAAATCAGTGCTATCCCTGGGTGCTTTTTAAACATGAATGAAAACTAACTAGTTCTGCTGTCTTGCTGGCTGCTTGAACACTGAAGATCAATGTACTGTTAACTAAAGAATGGTTGTATTATTGTATATCTTACAAAGCACAGTACAATATTTCATGGCTTACAAAAGAACTTCTTAACTAAGGAGCTATTTTTCTCTTTAGCTCACTTCATGCATGGAAGACATTTCTCCAAACTCGCTCATTTCAATAACCTTCCGATTACATAAATGATAAGTTTACATTTCAAAGAAAATTTCCACCCTCCCATGACTATTACTGATGCATCTTGTGTTCATAAATTAGCAATGATTTGTATAGTTGGTCAGTTCAAAATAGATCAGTTTACACTTTTTGTAGTACATTGGTTTACTTACATCAATTGCATTAATTACTCTGTTTATTTTCTGCACACTGTACTGCTTAACAACCTTATAGAGAAATGTTTTTGTAGATACCATTTACAACTTCGGAACACTATGAGTTTATAAAAAAATGTGATCTAGCCTGAATGCTTGATGTAGAAATTAACATTTTTCTATATTTCAGTTGGGCCACGCATGTCCCCAACTATATGAGTGTCATTACTCGTATAGATTTTACATCCTTTGATTAAAGTGAATAAGATTATTTCAGTAGTCCCTTTGGTCCACAGGAAGTCTGACATGTGATGGGAAGTAGAGCTGTCAGTTAGCAACATGAGATTAACTTGATTTGCTTTTGCCCATTTGCTGTCATTTCTGGAATTGTCAGAGCATGGGAGTAGATCTGAGGTAAGGTGCTTGTGGAAGAATGACACTTTAATTTTGTGTGCTGATCACTTTATCTAAGCTCATGCTAATGATACCAGGCCACTATGTAATTAAAATATGAATATTTTAATGTCCCCAGCAGTGGTTCCCAACGCATATTTTTTTTTAAATCATTACTCCTCAACTTTTGTTTTTGGCTTTTCAGTAGTTCCCCCTACCCCAGCTGTTATTCAAAGCTTTGTTTTTGTTTCCTCGGGGTGGGAGTTAGATTGGTTGCACAATATACCAAGAGTCATGGATTTTTTTATTTTTTATTTAATTTTTTTATTATTAATTACACTTTATTCATTTTGTACCCCCCATAAGCCCCTCCCTCCTCCCCTCCCGATCCCACCCTTCCTCCCCTTTCTGCATGCATGCCACTCCCCAAGTCCACTGATAGGGGAGGTTCTCCTCTTCTTTCTGATCTTAGTCTATCAGTTCTCATCAAAAGTGGCTGCATTGTCATATTCTGTGGCCTGGTAAGGCTGCTCCCCACTCAGGGGGAGGTGATCAAAGAGCAGGCCAATCAGATTATGTCAGAGGCAGTCCCTCTTCCCATTACTATGTAACCCACTTGGACACTAAACTGTCATAGGCTACATCTGTGAAGGGATTCTAGGTTATCTCCATGAATAGTCCATGGTTGGAGTATGAGTCTCTGGGAAGTTCCCTGGGTTCAAATTTTCTTGTTCTTTTGCTCTCCTTGGGGAGTTCCTGTCCTCTCCAACTCTTGCTATTTCCCACTTCTTACATAAAATTCCATTCACTCTGCCTGACAGTTGGCCATCGGGCTCAACATCTGCGTTGATACTCTGCAGGGAAGAGGTTTTCAGAGGCCCACTGTGGCAGGTTCCTAGGTTGTTTCCTGTTTTCTTCTTCTTCTGATGTCCATCCTCTTTGCCTTTCAGGATGGGGATTGAGCATTTTAGTCAGAGTCCTCCCTCTTGATTAGTTTGCTTAGATGTACCTATTTTAGTGGGTTTATCCTATGTTGTATGTTTATATGAGTGAGTACATACCGTGTGTGTCTTTCTGCCTCTGGGACAACTCACTCAGGATGATCCTTTCCAGGTCCCACCATTCACCTGCAAATTTCATGATTTCCTTATTTTTCATTGCTGAGTAATACTCCATTGTATAGATGTACCACAGTTTCTGCATCCATTCTTCAGTTGATGGGCATCTGGGCTGTTTCCAGCTTCTGGCTATTACAAATATGCTACAAACATGGTTGAGCAAATGTTCTTATTGTGTACTTGAGCCTCTTTTGGATATATACGTAGGAGTGGTATGGCTGGATCTTGAGGAAGCGCTATTCCTAGTTGTCTGAGAAAGCGCCAGATTGATTTCCAGAGTGGTTGTACAAGTTTATATTCCCACCAGCAGTGGAGAAGGGTTCCCATTTCTCCACAACCTCTCCAGCATGTGTTGTCACTTGAGTTTTTCATCTTGGCCATTCTGATGGGTGTA
Organism: Psammomys obesus; assembly: GCF_907164565.1. Classification (NCBI taxonomy): domain Eukaryota; kingdom Metazoa; phylum Chordata; class Mammalia; order Rodentia; family Muridae; genus Psammomys; species Psammomys obesus. Next base: position 8,542,308 of record NW_026587759.1, read on the forward strand.
AGGTGAAATCTCAGGGTTGTTTTGATTTGCAGTTCCATAATGGCTAATGAGGTTGAGCATTTCTTTAAATGCTTCTCTGCCATTCGATATTCCTATGCAGAGAGTTCTCTGTTTAGCTCTGTTCCCCATTTTTAATTGGATTACTTGGTTTGCTGCTTTTCAGCTTCTAGTCATGGATTTTTAACTCAGGAAACGGAACAATTTTTTTCACCATCAGTTTTCAGAGACCAGATCATTCAACTACATTTAATCAAAAAAACTCATAAAAGAAGTCCAGCGAATGAGTGCTGAGGACCACTGTAAAGCAGCCTGGCTGTTTGCTGCTCAGAGTATCCCAGAGAACAAAGGAAAGTCCCACCACAAACACTTCCAGGAAAATCCAGGACATCCCGATCATATTTCATATACATCATCTCACTACTCCTGTGATTTATCATCTTTTCTTGATATTCAAGACATCCATGTTTTACAATTATGGATTCCAGGACCGTGAACAACTTTTGATCAAAGCCTACTCTTTTTCTTTTGAAAATATTGCTTAATATTGGTGAATCTCAGACAAGAACTTCTTCAGCAATGATAAAATATGTAATGTTGTCCATCAACAAATAAAAGGCCATGGAAGAGCAGAATCAAATCATCTTGAGGTTGATCCCTGTACAGGCTAGTTTGTGTATTATCTTGACACAAGCTAGAGTCATCAGAGAGAAAGGAGCCTCAGCTGAGAAAATGCTTCCATGAGGCCCAGCAGTAGGACAGTTTCTCAATTATTGATCAACAGCAAAGGGCCTAGCCCACTGTGAGTGATGTCATCTATGGGCTGTTGAACCTGGGTTCAATAGGAAAGCAGGGTGAGCAAACCATGTAATGCAAGCCAGTAAGCAGCACTCCTCCATGACCTCTGCATCAGCTCCTGCCCACAAGATCCTTCCCTGTTTGAGTTCTTGTCCTGACTTGCTTCACTGATGAACAGCAATGTAGAAATGTAAACCAAATAAACCCTTTTCTCCACAACTTACTTTTTGGTCATGGTGTTTTGTCACAGCAATTAAAAAAAACAAAAAACAAAAAACTAAGGCAATCCTTACTATTGGTCCATACATCTTTAAGGTCTCCTTTATTATTAAACCTTGAAAAAAGAGAATAAATAAGAAAAAAATGTACTGTAGTAGTAATCTTTGATGTTGACAACTAAATCTGTGCTTGAGAGGATGTAGGATGCCTCTCTAGGCTAAATTCAGTGTCCGTACGGGGAAAGATTTCATTTACGCGCATTTCTATGTGCATGTGTGTAGTGGTGTGGTGCACATGGACATGTAGTTTCCAAGTAGACTAAAGTGCTTCAGAGACCTCAGATCATATTAACAATATGACAGTCACCATTTACATGGAAGATGAATTATTACATGTGGTTAAAGTGGTAGAGCAGAAGAAATCTTTACCACTGAAATTCTGGATGTGACCGGCTTTGGTTCATTGTGGAGAGGATTTCAAGCAGAACTTTTTTTTTTTTAACGTGAAACAATTAAATGGTTCTGACTAGGACTAAAATTGAATATTTAGTCACTAAAAGAAAACTTAAAATTTACGTGGGACATCTGATTATATACATATGACATAGCTAAGAAGAATGAAATTTTTAAAAATGAATTATATGCCTTCCCCAAAGTTAGAGAGTTAATTACTGACAAAATTATTTTCAGAAGACAGGAGACTATAGACTTTCTAAAACTTGAATGAAATGGTTCTATGAAGCCTTAGTAGAAGCTGCACAGCAAACTTTAGAGAAATCAGGCTTTAATTTTACTACAATATTATTGCTTGCTCTTGGTAGTTCTCTCATCTCTGAGCACAAATGTCTACATGATCTCCATGACAGGTCTGAAAATATGCACACTAAACAGATTTTAAACAGTCAAGAAAGGCATTTACATACTTGGCTTTATGTGTTTGCTCTGAGACAGTGTCTTCCAATGTATGTCAGGCTGGCCTGGGCCTCGAGGCCTCCTGCCCTGGCCTCTTGGGCATTGTGATTACAAGTGTACACCAGCATGCTCAGATGCTAAAATGGTCTTAACTTAGAATTTCATCTCAAATTGGTAGCCAGAAATATTATAATTATTTCATCTCACTCATCAGTTTTAGAGAGTCTGTGAGAAAATAAAATAGTCCTTGCAATGCTGGTTCTCAGCTAGTCAAGAGTGCAATATGGATAGTCCCTATCTATTGCTATTCATAACACTGAACAGCTTCACATCTGCACCTAGGATGCAGAAAAGTTCAAAGTTACTTAAGAGAATGTGCTTATGAGAGAATTTTAGGGCAAAATTATGAATGGCATGGCTGGAACTTGTTTTCAGAGACATAAATTCCTTTTATCTTCATTCCTCTCAATAGTCAGTCTCTTCCCTTTTGGCCCTATTAAAGTATGCTTTTAGGAAAGACTGATTTTAATAAGTTACTTTATTATCGTTCTATGTAGCAGACCTTTTTAATTGTTTTAATATTAGTCCTGCAAGACTGGATGCAAAAACCGTGAAGGCTGCCTCTGTATTGAATTAGATCATCATGCCTGTTCAGTTCAGAGGTGGTCAAAAAAGACTCTACTCCACAGTGAGAAGCACTTATCTTTAAAAATTTGAAACTGAGGGATGTGTGAATATCTGTAAGAAATAAGATGTGTACTATGAACGTAGTTTCCTGATGGGACTTGTAGATCTGTAGTACAGCATCTGCCTACCTGTGTGAGGACTTGGATTGAACATCCAGTACTACAAAATATAGTAGATATAGAGGTAGATAGATAGATAGATAGATAGATAGATAGATAGATAGATAGATAGATAATGTCAGAATGGAAAAAATTGCAATTAGAAGAGAATAAGGAAAAAAGAGATTTAGAGAGGGACAAAGGAATAGAGGAGGAAGGAAGGAGGCTTGTCAACATAGAGAAAATAGAGTCAGCCCAGCAATGAAGAGAGGAGCCTTTGCACAGGCCCTATTTGTGGAGAGCCTGATGATTTAGATAGTTGCCACACCCTATTTCTTCAGAACATAGCATGGAGTGCATAGGGACAACCTCAAACGCATGACCAGTGAAATAGCTGTTGATACAGGCCTCGCAAACATCTGTGGTCAGTTTCACAGATGTTTACAGTTATTGTTACTAATTTATACTCAAATTCAGCTCATAACCATCTTGAGCCCTCATTTATTGGGAGAAACAATGGGATTCAAGACGTTGAAAGTGAAAACATATACTTTGAGGTCAAATATATTTGAAATGAAATCTTCAAAAGTTTATAATAAAGAGGCAACTAAAATGGGAGTGACAAGCACGAACCATATCTGAGGGTCACAGGATCTGAAACTCTGAATTTGGTGAGTGGAGGGGTAGCTGAAGCCAGGACACTGACACTGAGGCTTTCTAGATGAGAAGGGACAACCCGTGAGCTGGAACAGTTTGGATCCAGGTCACTAGTGAGTCTGGAGCATGAGAGTGATGAATATTTCACCCTGCTGCTCTTCCCCTTGCCCAAATATGGGCCTCCAAGCTCCAGGGAGGAGAAGGAGGTGGCAGCTCTCCTAAGCAGGATCCTCCTTGCTCAGTGGCTGAAACTGCAGAGGCCACTGCACCAAGTATGGGTCTCCTTGCCTGGAGGCCAAATAGCAAACACAATTGAGCTGATGGATCTCCGACATTCTCATTTGCCCCTATAGGCCCAAATCTGATAGTAGAGAACAGGGGGAGCCACTGTGCTTTCTGATTAAGCCTGCTAGCAAGTGAATGCAGCTTCAAGTGAGTGTGCAGAGCCTCAGAACAAGGCCCCTCTACACTAGCAGCCAGACATCACATCCCTCCCACCCAATGTGGGCAGCATAGGGATCCTTGGGACAACGTTTTCAACATTAAAGCCCCTGTTCTGTGGGTCTACCAGTAGAATCCAGGCAAATAATTCCTGGAGCCCAGACAGATCTGAATACCAGGAGGACAGTACAATAGACCTGTAGGCCACTGAGGTATTCAGGGAACCTGCACATGCTCATTGAGCCTGCAAACAGCACCAGTACCCACACCCCCTCCTGCGCCTAAGCCCCACAGTACAGGGATCTACGAGCACTAGCACCCTGTCTTTCAAGGCACAATTCCACACACACATGCAAACTTGCTTTCTGGCACTTGTGCATCTGCACCTCTGACCTTCCTCCCTTAACAACAGCTGAAACACCAACATACACTCTCAAACCAGTGGACCTCTCTCATCTTCCTGAAGAATACTCCAGACCCCATAGAAAGACAGACCCAGTCTGAAGTACAGACTCCAGGAACAAACAGTGAAGGTTACAGATAAGCAGATGGCTAGAGGTCACCATAAAAGCAGCAAGTGAAAAAGGCCAAGTAACATAAAAGGTAGACCTATCAGAATCATACCAGAGTTCTCAACAGAAACTATGAAAGCCGGAAGGCCCAGGGCAGATGTCATGCAAACTCTAAGAGACAGTGGATGCTAACCAGACTACTATACCCAGCAAATTTTTCAATAAACATAGATGGAGAAAACAAAATATTCCATGACAAAACTAAGATTAAACAATGTCTACACCGCAACGTAGGCCTTCAGAATATATGAGAAGGAAAACTCCAATCCAACAAAATCAACTACAGACAAAAAAACACAGCATATAGGTAATTTCACAGCAAAATTTTAAAAGAAAACAAGCATTGACACACCACCAACTCCACATTAAAAGGAACTAACATTCATTGGTCACTATTATCTATCAACATCAGTGGACTCAACTCTCTAATAAAAAGACACAGACTAACAGAATGGTTTTGGAAATAGGATTCAACATTCTTCTGCATCCAAGAAACATACCTCTGCAACAAAGATAAACACACCTCAGAGTAAAGGGCTGGAAAACGATGTTTCAAGCAAACGGACACCGAAAACAAGCTGGGGTAGCTATCCTAATATCTAACAAAATAGACATGCAACCAAAATTAAGCAAAAAAGATAAGGCAGGCACTTTATTTTCATCAAAAGAAAATTCCACCAGAAGGACATCAAATCCTCAACATCTATGCCCCAAATACAAAAGCACCTGCATTTGTAAATGAAACATTATTAAAGATTAAATCACACATCAATCCCAACACCTTAATAGTGGGAAGCTTCAGACTCTACTGTCACCAAAGGACAGATCATATAGAGAGAAGCTAAATAGGGAAATAATGACACTTACAGAGGTTCTAAATCAAATGGACCTACTAGATGTCTACAGAACTTTTCACCCAAACTCAAAGAGTATACCTTCTTTTCAACACCACAAGGAGCCTTCTTAAAAGCTGACCATATAGTAGGGCAAAAAGCAAACCTCAACAAATGAAAGAAGCTCAAAATAATACTAGTATCCTATCAGACCACCATGGCCTACAACTAGACCTCAACAGAAACACAAATAACAAAAAGCCTACACACGTATGGTAACTAAACAACTCTCTATTCAATGACAGCTGGGTCAGGTCAAATATGTAAAAAGAAATTAGAGACTACCTAAAATTCAATGAAAATGAAGACATAACTTACCCATGCTTGTGGGACACAATGAAAGCAGTAAAAAGAAGAAAGTTCATAGCACTAAGTGAAAGAAGTTTGAGACATCTCATAAAAGCAACTTAAAGGCACACCTAAAAGCCTTAGGGAAAAAGAAGAAGAAAAAGAAGACACACTCAAGCGAGTAGATGATTGGAAATAATCAAACTCAGAGCTGAACTCAATGAAATAGAAACAAAGAAACCAATTCAAAGAATCAAGGAAATCAAGAGCTGATTATTTGAGAAAAATCAACAAGATAGACAAACCCTTAGCCAAACTAACTAAAAGGCAAAGAGAAACTACCCAAATCAGCAAAATCAGGAATAAAAAGGGAGGCATAACACCAGACACTGAAGAAATCCAAACAATCATTAGGTCTTACTACAAAAGTCTATATGCCACAAAAGTTGAAAATAAATGAAATGGATAATTTTCTTGATAGATTCCATTTACCAAAATTAAATCAATATCAGGTAAATAGATTAAATAGTCCTATATTCCCCAGAGAAATAAAAGCAGTCATCAAAATCTTCCTTCCAAAAAAAGCCTAGGGCCAGATGGTTTCAGTTCAGAATTCTACCAGACCTTCAAATAAGAACTAATTCCAATTTTTTTCAAACTATTCCACAAAAGGGAAACAGAAGAAACAGTAAAAAATACATTCATACATACGTACAAACATACACACACACACACACATATATATATATATATGTGTGTCTGTATACATATATATGTATATATGTATATATATATATATATATATACATACATAGTAAAGACAATATAGAGCAAGCCTATTGCTAACATCAAAGTAAATAGAGAGAAACTTAAATTAATCCCACTGAAATCAGGGACAAGGCACAGCTGCCCACTATCTCCCTATCTCTTCAACATGGTACTTGATTTCCTAGCTAGAGCAATAAGACATCTAAAGAAGATCAAGCAGATACAAATCAAAAAGGAAGAAGTCAAAAGTATCACTATTGGCAGATGATATAATAGTATACATGAGTGACCCCAAAAATTCAAACAGAGAACTCCTTCATCTAATAAACACCTTCAGCAATGTGGCTGGATACAAAATTAATTCAAAAAAATCAGCCCTACTGTACACAAAAGACAAGAAGGCTGAGAAAGAAATTAGAAAAATAACAGCCTTCACAATAGCCACAAATTACATAAAGGGCTTTGGTGTGAATCTAACCAAGCAAGAGAATGACCTGTTTGAAAACACTTCAAGTCTATGAAGAAAGAAATTGAAGCAGATATCAGAAGATAGAAAGATACCCATGCTCATGGATCGGTGGGATTAACATAATAAAAATGGCCATCCTGCCAAAAGCAATCTACAAATCCAATACAATTGCCATCAAAATAACAACACAATTCTTTGCAGACCTTGAAAGAACAATTCTCAGTTTCATATGGAAAAACAAAAACCCCAAATTGCTAAAACAATCCTGTACAACAACAGATCATCTGGAGTTATTTCCATCCCCGATTTCAAGCTGTGCTATAGAGCAACAGTAATAAAAACTGCATGGTATGGGCATGGAAACAGAATGGTGGATCAATAGAATCAAATAGATGACCAAGAAATAAGCCCACACACCTACAAATACTTGATTTTTGACAAAGAAGTCAAAACATACAATAGGTAAAGATTACGTCTTCAACAAATGGTGCTCCTCTAACTGGATGGCTACATGTAAAAAAGTGCAAATAGATCCATATTTATCACCCTGCACAAAACTAAGCTCCAAGTGGATCAAAGACCCCAATATAAAGGCAGACAAACTAAACCTGTTAGTAGTAAAAGAGTGGGGAAGAGCCTTGAACTCATTAATCCAGGAGACAATTTCCTGAACAGAACACCAACAGCACAGGTTCTAAGATGAACAATCAATAAATTGGCCCTCAGGAAACTGAAAAGATTCTGTAAAGCAAAGGACACTGTCATCATAACAAAATACCAGGCTAAGACTGGAAAAGGATCTTCACCAACCCTCTATCTAACAGAGGGCTAATATCCAGATATATAAAGAATTCAAGAAGTTATTGGAATACTACTCAGCAATTGAAAACAAGGAAATCATGAATTTTGCATGCAAATGATGGGTACTAGAAAAGATCTTCCTGAGTAAGGTATTCCAGAAGCAGAAAGATGCACTTGGTATACACTCATTTATAAGTGGATATTAGACATATAATACAGGATAAATATACTAAAATCTGTACACCTAAAGAAGCTAAACAAGGAGGTCCCTGGGTAAGATGATCTATGCTCAGATAAACAAATGGGATGGACATTGGAAGAAGGAGAAAACAGGAAACAGGACAGGAGCCTACCACAGAGGGCCTCTGAAAGACTCTATCCAGCATTGTATCAAAGCAGATGCTGAGGCTCTTAACCAAGCTTTGTGAGGGAGTGCAGAGAATCCTATGAAACAAGGGGGAAATAGTGGGACCTAGAGAGGACAGGAGGTCCACAAGGAGAGCAACAGGACCAAAAAATCTGGGCCAAGGGTTCTTTTCTGATACTCCAACCAAGGGTCACTCATGGATATAACTTAGAACCCCTGCTCAGTTGTAGCCCATGGCAGCTCCATATCCTAGTGGGACTCCTTAGTAATGGGAACAGGGACTGTAGAACAGGGACTGTCTCTGACATGAACTCTTGGGTGGCTCTTTGATCATTTCCCTGAGCCGGGAGCATCCTTACCAGGCCACAGAGTAAAACAATGTAGCCAATCCTGATGAGACCTGATAGGCTTGGGTCAGAGGAAGAGTAATAGGACCTCACCTATCAGTGGATTGGGGGAGGAGCATGGGAGGAGATGAGTGAGGAAGTGTGGGATTGGCAGGGGCTGAGGAAGGGGCTACAGCTGGGAAACAAAGTGAATAATTTGTAATAAATAAAAAGTAAAATTTTAAAAGTTTATAATACTTTTCATGTCTTTAGTAATTTGTTTTTGTTGTTGTTTGTATATTTGTTTCCATGTTTGAGCCAGGGTCTTACTTTGTAATTTTCATTGGCCTGCAATGCTCTCTGTAGACCAAACTGGCATTGAACCCCCAGTGACATACCTGTTTCTGCTTCCCAAGTGCTGGGACTAAAGGTGTGTGACAGCATACCCAGATTCAGTAACTTATTTTAATAAAAGCTTCATGTCTATGTCAAGTGGACAATTTATCTAATCCAAAATTATAGAATTATAGTATTTATTTTCCAGTAAAGTCAGGAAGATTCTACTGTAGCTCTAGATATTTGACTATACCTAATTCCCCCTTTTTTTCTATATTATAAATGCCATGAGCCAAAAGACAATTCTTTATTTTCTTGATAGTTTCAAGCCTTTTATTTCAGAAAGGAAAGAGATTCAGATTAGAACTACTTCCTAGTATCCCCACACCAGTTTCCTTTTGGAGTGGGCTATCCAGGCACTATCTGTTGTTCTACTCATTTAAATATGCCAGCCGAGGTATAAGAAAAGCTAACTTCCATGTTAAAATCCACATCTGCTTATGCTAGAATGAAAACCCATCTGAGAATCAATGAAGCACATGGAGAGGGTCTAATTAAATCCCCATGCCATTTCCTTTAAAACTGTCAAATTGAAATTGTAATCGTGTATTCATTCACCCCCAATGGTGTAGTGGTAATTTTAGAAGTGGGAATATTTAAGCAATGAGACCCAACAGTGTGTGTTTTGCTAAGATATCAACAATGGTGGATATTTCCTGGGTATTCAGCCAGTAGTCTGGAAACAAACCTCTCCTGAATAATGAAGCACAAAGGCTTTTCCAAGTATACATCCTCACTAATAAAAAAACACAGAATTCTGTGTGAAGAATAAGAATTCACAGTGAATGTACTTATTAAGCAATAACAAAATAATTCTTACTAATGAAAATTATACAAGGGATGGGCTTATGAAGTCAAAGTGATGATACATATAACAAACCAAAAATCAAACTGAAGATTTCTGGCACTGAAGTCACACACACACACACACACACACACACACACACACACACACACACACAAATCTTATTTTTGCCTGTTATTCTTCATGTCATTCTTGTCTTGCCTTAAATGGTTCTCAGCTAAAATCTAATTGAGTAACTACAGGAAGAGTACTGCTTTGTTAGTTGATGTTGAACTGACTCCCGCCTCATTTAGAGAACAGCACATATTTGAGGATGAGGCTACTTGGAATATTAATTAAAGTAGTCTCATGTTCTTCTCATACACAAAACTCAGACTTGCAATTGTCTTAAATAACAAATAACAGGCTACAGCAACACATGATACAGGTAGTTCATGGGCTGTATGCGGTCAGACACATAACTTAGAATCAAAACTTTATTCTAGTCTTTATGGGAAAATCTTTATTTTCTTGCTTCTGAGATACAATATAGTTTACACAACCTAAAGACAAAGACAAAGAATACTTCTGCTAAGAACTGTTAAGCGTCTTTCCTTGATATGCTCACTGACTGAAGACTTGAATAGAAACAAGAATATAAGAAAGCATGGCGGTATTCTAAGCACCTACATATAAAAATGTCATGTTTTTACTCATTTCCTATTATTTTAAACACTTCTACCCTGCATTGTTCTATAGGAATAGGAGTCTGTGTGTTCTGTAAGTATAGACCAGGCAGGAAAGGTCATTGCGATGGAGCATCAGCATAAAACAAGGCATACAGGGAGCAGCTTTGAGCTGCTGTTCTCCCATCACTACACCAGTCCCCACTCCACACAAGTGCCTCTCCACAAGCTCTTCTCAGTCAAGCTAGGCCACCCTTCAAGGTCACCATGTGAAAATGCAGGAACAACAGAGACAGCTGAGGAAGGTTCCATTGTCCTGTGCATCTAGGGTAACCTTCAGAAAAGAAACAAGAAAAGTAAAGTTGTCGATGAAAAAAGGTAAAACTTAATAGCACTTCTGTGTAAAAAATGGAGTAGACTAAGGCTTCATACAAACCAGAGGAGTAGCTAGGCAACATGAGGACTACTTCCTAGATTCCTCTCTGTTTTGCTTACCCCTATCCTCTTTGGTTCCTGGGGATAGAAGTTGGGATGGATGAGCACTCAGGAGAATGGAAGCAGTCTACTTCTTTCACTAAATTAATTTCTCTCCTCTCATCCTTCTCTCCTGATACATTTAGACCAACCACACACGCCTACCAGAACACAAGCTCCACAAGAGTAAGACACATATTACATCCTGTACCCTACTTTAGCAACCCCCCATATCAAGCAACAGAATTTAAAGATGACTTAATGAAATAGGAAACTCATGAGTATCTGTAAGTTTTGAAAAACCACTGAAATACTAGGAGAATCCATTAACTGCATCTTTTCACATTATATCACAACCCCTAATTCAAAGTTCATCACAGGGAGAACATGAGCAAGGCTATAACAAAAATCTAATGTTAAACTCAGGTAAAGAATTTAAAACAAAAGAGAGAGAGAGAGAGAGAGAGAGAGAGAGAGAGAGAGAAAGGATAAGTATTATGGGATGTTTCAAGTTAAGATTAACTAACATTCAAATTAAAAGAAAAAAATTCTTTGGGCTCCTATATTTTTTTTTCCTGTTCTTATTTTTTCTATTCAACAAAGCACATTTTTTTTAATATGCATTTACTCCTGTACTTTCAGATTAGTGATAAATTTCTAAAATCTTGCAAAATCTTACGCAAACATTATTGTGCTCATTGAAATAAGTGCAGAATTACTCAATATTTTGTCAAATACATGACCCAACATTAAAATAATGATTGTCTTACATCTCTTTGTTTCTAAAAGCTAATTTCACAGATATAAACATATTATCACTCATTAAACATAGTTTGTGGTATTTTTTCTTCTTTTTTTTTTGGAATGTTATGCATCAAACTAAAAGGCTCATGGGTACTAGGCATGTACAATCTACTGAACATGCAGCCTTACGTGTTAGTTTTTATACAGACCTATATAAGTAGGTTCTAAGAGTATCTTTTCTTTTCATTAGTATAGAAAATAATATATGTATATATGCACATATATATGTATATATGTACATATATGTATTTATACATATAATATATATATGTATATAATAACCTCTACATTGAGAGGTGTGTCTCCATTAGAATAAATGACCTGGTCACCAACAAATTAAGAGGCAGTGATTTTATAACATTCAGATGATTCTTTCTTTCATATATATGTATGGATGTGTGTGTGTGTGTGTGTGTGTGTGTGTGTGTGTGTGTGTGTGTACAAAAACTGAACTGGGTCATTGGTAAAGAGAAAGTATCACTATCAGCCTAAAATATATGATTCTGCTACAGTATAAATGGATTAATAATAGAAAATGCAAGTCTAGGCATTTCAGATAACACCTTACTTATCTTGAGAGAAGAAAAAAGCATAAATTTGTTAAGATGGTCACTGTTTTAATTAGGGATGTATTGTCATGAAATACTTATTTACTTTTTATCCTTGATTTGTGGAAAAATCTTTGCCCATCATCTAATCCTGTTGATGCTCAAATGAAGATATTAAAATATAGCTTTGTCAGCAATACTTCAAAATTAAACTTTACAATCAGAACAGTGGTTTAACGAGGAAATAATGATACAAATTTCCCTAGTAAAAACTTACTGTAAAAGTCCAAATGCATGGAAGGTAGCCCACTTACTGTGGGTTTGTCACATCTGCACTTTCGTCGACACAGCCCTGCTGAGATCACAAAGGGGGGATACCATGAAAAACAAAGTCAGGGCTAAGAAAATTAGCCTGGCTGTAGCTCTAGCCTCATGGAACTCAACGGCCATGTTTAAGAGGAAATGGCAATCTGGACTGTGGCTTATTGGCGGGAAAGGCTGATGGGGAACGTGATCCATCAGGTGGGTCTCGATGCCAGCAGTGCTCTGGAGTTTGTGAGCACATTATGGCTAGAGATAACTACAATTCAGATTAGGAAGACACAAACCTTGGGGGAGGTCATAAAGAGAGAAGAAGGAGGAGATGAGGGAGGGGGCTAAAGCCGAGATACAAAGCAATTAAATTGCAATAAATAATAAATCAATTAAAAATAAAGACACAAAGCTGTCCAAGCAGGTAACAATTTCAGGATGCTAAGGCTGCTACTAAATCAGTGGGATGGCACAGACATGACTCACATTTCTTTCTAAGATTTAGCGCTTACTGGCTCTAATTTATATAGAAATGTACCTACAAACTGCAGGTTTGCAATAACTAATGCGAGATAAGGCTAAAGAACTGAGAAACCTACCTTTCAGTGTGATTGATCCAATATTGTGAATACACAAACATTCAGCCAGAGTCATGAACTTTTTATTGGTCTATTATGAATGATTTCTTTTTTCAAATGTGGGTTTTTCATTGGTCTAAATTTATTGCTATCAAGTCTTGAAATATGAGAAGTCAGGTCAGCCCAGTGGTTTATGCCTGTAATTCCAGCATTTGGGAGCTTGAGGCAGAAAAAAACAAAAATCTGCAATTTCAAGTTCAACTTGGGCCCAGTGAGTTTCAATCCCATGTGGGCTGCAAGTGGAACAATTTCTCAAAAACGTGACAAATAGTAGCTCATATGAAATAATATAAATTGTATTGTCTCTGACCATTGACATTAAGTGTATAATCTTAAATGTTCAAAATTAATATCTTACTTAAAAGGTTCATGATAATCAATCATGAAAGTTAGTGGAAAACAGAATTATGGAATATCCAGGGAGAATAGACACATTTCCAAATCTGATTTTCCTAATTTTAAGCCCTTCAACTCTTGATTTAGTAAATAAAAACCCTGAACTCCCCAGTGGTATTGTTTCTTAAACACAAGCATAAAAAGAATTGTGACATTCTGCATTGTTTCATTGACTCATGAAACAGGTGGAGAGAACAATGATGCTGCCTTTCAGGTGACTGAAGAAAATCACTGTGCAGGACGTCTGGCTTCTCTGGGGGGTTGTGCTGGTGCTCCTCATTATATTAAATGTTTTCTGCTAACAAGAGGAGTGTGTTCTAGGTTTTGAGGAAAAAAATTCATAAATCCTAAGGAGCTCTCAGAAAAAAAATATAATTTAGGAATTAACTTTTCTAAAAGGAAAGCATGCAAGTAATCATTTTAATTGCCTAACTTCTCAAAGATTTTAAATAGATGATAGATAGATAGATAGATAGATAGATAGATAGATAGATAGATAGATAAAAACATAGATACATAGATGGACAGATGGCAGATAGATAGATATAAGTGTTCCATAAAACTTTCAAAAATATAAATCTTCATAGTTATAAGAAAATTAACGTGTTTTTTAATTATAACAAAAATAACATGGTTTTAAAGGTCAACAGCTGAAAAAAAAATCAGCATCTTTAAGGAGTTCAAAACATCATTTGAAGATGTTTGACACATTAATCCTTGGGAAAACTGTTTGGCTTCCATAATGGCTGAGTGAAAAATATCTGTGATGGATGCCCTGGAATTTTGCACACACTGACACAGAAAGCTCCACATAAAGCCAGAGTGCACGACAGAGTGTTCCACACCACAAGCTATCTTGACACCTCTGCGTTTTTGTGTAATTCCTTTTCATTCAGAACATACAAATACTCCTATGATTCTCATTTAGAAATCACATTAGGGTAGATCCAAGATGGCTTCCACAAGCATGCACCATATCTGAGTGTCACAGTATCTGAATCTCTGAAATTGGTGAGTGGAGGGACAGCTGAAGCTAGAACATCCACATTGAGACTTCCTGGGTGAGAGGGGACAACCCGTGAGCTGGGAGAGTTTGGATCAAGGTCACCCATGGATGTCTCCAGGGACTGAGAGAGTTAATATTCAGCCCCCCTGAACTTCCCTTTAACCCAAGCATGGGCCTCCCTACTCAGTGAAGACTTCAGTGATTGACCCAAACACTAGCTTCCATGTTCTGTGACTGAAACAACAGAGGCAGGCCTCCCAGAGTTGTAACTTCAGCTGGGCAGCAGTTAGCCCAAGCAGGAACCTCCATGGACTATGATTAAGATGGCAGAGGCAGCTACTCCAAGTACAGGCCTCCCTGCCCAGTGGATCTATCTATGAGCTGATAGATCTCTTAGACTCTGATATGCCCCTGCAGGCCCAAATCTGAGAGTAGAGAACCTCTGTGCTTTCTGATTAGGCCTACTAGTGAGTGTGTGCACCTTTAAGTGTGTGCATGCAGAGCCCCAGTTCCAGGGTCTGTCATGCTAGCAGCCAGACATCAGATCCCTACCACCAGCAATGGCTAACATAGGGATTCTTGGAACAACGTTCTTAACATTGAAGCCTCTGTTCTAGGAATCTACCAGTGGAATCCAGGCAAATAACTCCTGGAGAACAGACAGATCTGAATACCAGGAGGACAGTATAACAGGCTTGTAGGCCATTGAGGTATTCAGGGCACCTGCACATGTGCCCACAAAAAGTGCCAGCACCCACTCCCTCTTCCACACTTTAGATCCACCCTTCCAGGCATCTACAAGCTCTAGCACCTTCTCCCTTAAGGCACACTGTCACTCACACTCCTGAGCTTGAGCATATAGGGCTGCGACTTTCCTCTCTTAGCTACAGCTAAAACACCAACATCCACTCTCAAACCAATGGACCTCTCTCATCTTCCTGAAGAATATTCCAGACACCAGAGATAGATGGACTGAGTCTGAAGTACAGACTCCAGGAACAAGCAGTGAAGGTTACAGATAAGCAGATGATTAGAGGTTGGCTTAAGAACACATCAAACAAAACTCAGGACATTGTGGCTTCACCAGCAACCCCCAAAATCAACGGATATCAAAATTCAATGGAAACACAGGAGAAATACTTTAAAGTTATGCTTATCCAGTTATTAGAGTCACATAAATAGAAAACAAACAAAGCTCTCAAAGACAGGCAAATACAGCCAAACAAATAGAAGAACAGGTAGAGGAACAGAGAGAGGAAACAAACAGAAAGAAAATAAGGCATCACAGAAAGACAGGAATCCACATTCAAACAGATGAAGGAAATGGTGCAAGACATGAAAACAGAATTAGAATCAATAAAGGAAACACAAAAAGGGCTGGAGAGATAACTCGGTGGTTAAGAACACTAACTGCTCTTCCAAAGGACCCGAATTCAATTCCCAGCACCCACATGGCAGCCCAATTTCAAGAGATCTGATACCTTTATACTAAAGAACATGAAATAAAATTAAAATTAAAAAAGAAAAGAAAACACAAATAGAGAAAACCCTAGACCTGGAGAACTTAAAGAATAGGTCAGGAAACACAAAGGTAAGCATACCAACAGATTACAAGAGATGGAAGAAAGAATCTCAGGCGCTGAAGATATAATTGCAGAAATTGATACATCTTTCAGAAAAAAAGTGAAATCGGAAAAGTTCTAAACACAAAACATCCAGGAAAACAAGGACGCCATGAAAAGATGAAATCAAGAAAAATAAGATAGACGAAAAAGATTCCAGGCTCCAAGGTCCAGAAAATATTTTCGAGAAAATCATAGAGGAAATTTTTCCTAACTTAAAGAAAAAGATGTCCATTAATATATGAGGTCTACAGAACACCAAACAGATTAGACCAGAGAAGAAACTCCTAACTTCACATAATAGACAAAACACTAAATCTACAGAACAAAGAAATACAATTAAAAGCAGCAAGGGAAAAAGGCCAAGTAACATACAAAGGTTGACTCATCAGAATCACACCAGACTTCTCAACAGAAACTATGAAAGCCAGAAGGGCCTGGGGAGATGTCATGCAGACTCTAAGAGACCATGGAAGCCAACCCAGACAATTATACCCAGAAAATCTTTCAATAAATGTAGCAATAAATGTAGATGGAGGAAACAAAATATTCCATGACAAATCTAAACTTAAACAATATCCACACAGCAACGCAGCCCTACAGAAGATACTAGAAAGAAAACTACAACCCAATGAAATCAAGTACACCCGAGAAAACACAGGATATAGGTAAATTCACAACAAAGAATTAAAAGAAAATAAGCATTGAAACACAGTGACACCAACAACTCCACAATAAAAGGAATGAATGTTCATTGGTCTCAACATCAATGGACTCAACTATCCAATAAAAAGTCACAAACTAACACAATGATTGAGGAAACAGGATCCAACATTCTGCTCCATCCAAGAATTAAAATGAAGACACAACTTACCCAAACTAAAGGGGACACAATGAAAGCCGTGCTAAGAGGAAAGTTTATAGCACTAAGTACCTTCAGAAAGAAGTTTGAGACATCCCATACAAGCAACTTCATGGCACACCTAAAAACCTAGCAAAAAAAGAATCAAGCACACCCAGGAGGAGTAGATGATTGGAAATAATCAAACTCAGAGATGAAATCAATGATTTAGAAACAAAGAAAACAAAACAAATAAATGAAATCAAAAGCTGATTTTTTGAGAAAATCAACAAGATAGACAAGCCTTAGCCAAACTAAAAAAGACAGACAGAAACTATCCAAATCAACAAAATCAGAAATGAAAGGGTGACATAACTGCAGATATTGAGGAAATCCAAAAAAGCATTAGGTCTTATTACAAAAGCTTATATGCCACAAAATTTGTAAATTTAAATGAAATAGATAAGCTTCTTGATAGATTCCATTTACCAAAATTAAATCAAGATCAGGTAAATAGTACTATATCCCCCAAGGAAATAGAAGCAGTCATCAAAATTCTCCTTTCCAAAAAGAAGCCAGGGACAGATGGTTTCAGAGCAGAATTCTACCAGACCTTCAAAGAAGAGATAACTCCAATTGTCTTCAAACTATTCCACAAAAAGGAAGCAGAGGGAACATTACCAAACTCATTCTATGAATACGAGGTCACCTTGATACGTAAACCACACAAAGACCCAACCAAAAGGAGAACTTCAGACCTATCTCCCTTATGAACATTGATGGAAAAATACTCAATAAAATACCTTCAAACTAAATCCAAGAACTCATAAAAGATATCATCCACTATGACCAAGTAGGCTTCATCCCAGGCATACAGGGGTGGTTCAATATATGGAAATCCATCAATGTAATCCACCATATAAACAAACAGAAGAAGAAAAACCACATAATCATCTCCTTTCTTGCCCAAAAAGCATTTGACAAAAATCCAACACCCATTCAAGTTTAAAATTCTGGAGAGATCAGGGATACAAGGCACATACCTAAACATAGTAAAGATAATATACAGCTACCATCAAAACATAGTAATGACAAAACTATAGCCCCCATCAAACTAAACAAAGACAAACTTAAATAAATCCCACTGAAATCAGGGACAAGTCAAGGCTACCCACTCTCTCTCTATCTCTTTACATAGTACTTGATTTCCTAGGTAGATCAATAAGACAACTAAAGGAGATCAAGCAAATGCAAACAGAAAGGAAGAAGTCTAAGTATCACAATTTGCAGATAATACGATAGCATACCTGAGTGACCCCAAAAATTCTAGCAGAGAACTACTTCAGCTGATAAAAAAAAAAAAAAAAACCTTCAGCAAAGTGGCTGGATACAAAATTAACTTAAAAAAAATCAGTAGCCCTCCCTCATATAAAAGACAAAAGAGCTGAAAAAAATTAAGGAAACAACACCCTTCACAATAACCACTAATAACATAAAGTACCTTGGTGAGACTCTAACCAAGCAAGTGAAAGACCTGTTTGAAAAAAACTTCAAGTCTCTGAAGAAAGAAATTGAGGAAGTTTTCAGAAGATGAAATTATCTCCCATGCTCATGGATAGGTAGGATTAACATACTAAAAATTGCCATCCTGCCAAAAGCAATCTACAGATTCAATGCAGTTCTCATCAAAATACCAAGACAATTCTTTACAGACCTTGAAAGAACAATTCTCAACTTCATATGGAAAAACAAAAAATCCAGCATTGTTAAAACAACCCTGTACAACAACAGATTGTCTGGAGATATCTTCATCGATTAATCTTGAGCTGTATTATAGAGTAACAGTAATAAAAACTGCATGGTACTAGCATGGAAACAGAATGGTGGATCAATGGAATCAAATAGAAGACCCAGAAATAAACCTACATACCTACGGAAACTTGATTTTTGACAAAGAATCCGAAAGAGAACAATGGAAAAGAGATAGCATCTACAACATTTGGTGCTGGTCTAACTGGATGTCTACATGTAGAAAAATGCAAATAGATCCACATTCATCACTCTGCACAAAACTAAACTCCAAGTGGATCTAAGACCTCAATATAAAACCAGACACACTAAACCTGTTAAAAGGAAGAGTGGGGAAGAGCCTTGAAATCATTGGCACAGGAAACAACTTCCTGAACAGAACAGCAACAGTACAGGTTCTAATATCATTAATCAATAAATGGGTCCTAGGAAGTGGAAAAGCTTCTGTAAAGCAAAGGGCACTGTCATCAGAACAAAAGGACAGCCTACAGACTGGGAAAGGATCTTTACCAATCCTATATCTGACAGAGGGCTAATGTCCAGAATATATAAAGAACTCAAAAAGTTAAACAACAACAAATCAAGTAATCCAATTTAAAAAAAAAAATGGTATACAGAGCCAAACAGAGAATTCTATATAAAGGAATATTGAATGGCAGAGAAACACTTAAAGAAATGCTCAACATCCTTAGTCATCAGAGAAATGCAAATCAAAACAACCCTGATATTTCACCTCATACCCATCAGAATGGCTAAGATCAAAAACTCATATGACAACACATTCTAGAGAGGTTGTGAGAAAGGGGAACCCTCCTCCATTGCTGGTGGGAATGAAAACTTGTACAACCACTTTGGAAATCAACCTGATGCTTTCTCAGACAATTAGGAATAGTGCTTCCTCAAGATCCAGCTATAGCACTCCTAGGTATATATCCAAAATATGCTCAAGTACACAACAAAGACATTTGCTCAACCATGTTGGTAAAACATGGTTGTAATCGCCAGAACCTGGACACAACCCAGATGCCCATCAACAGAAGAATGGATACAGAAATTGTGGTATATTTACACAATGTAATACTACTCAGCAATTAAAACCAAGGAAATCATGAACTTTGCAGGCAAATGGTAGGAACTGGAAAAGATTATCTTTTGTGTGGTATCCACTCATGGTACATACTCACTTATATGTGGATATTAGGATAAATATACTAAAATCTGTACACCTAAAGAAGCTAAGCAAGGAGGACCCTGAGTGAGATGATGAATCCTAACCCAACCAAGGTCCATACATTGCAATAAACAGAACCCATGCATAGATATAGCTGATGGCATCTCAGTATCTAAGTAGATACCCTAGTAAGGGGGACAGGGACTACCTCTGTCATTAACTCAGTGGCTGGCTTTTTGATCACCTCCTCCTGAGGAGGTAGCAACCTTACCGGGCCATAGAGGATGATAATGCAGCCAGTCCTGAGGAGACCTGATAGGCTAAGGTTAGAGAGAAGGAGAAAAGGACCTCTCCTATCAGTTGGCTTGGGGAGTGGCATGTGAAGAGATGAGGGAGGGAGGGTAAGATTGGCAAGGTATGAGGGAGGGGGCTACAGCTGGGATACAAAATGGATAAACTGTAATTAAAAAAATAATAATTAATTAAAAAGAACAAACTAGGAAAAAAATCACATTAGTCCTTTTCTAATTGATAAAAGACAAATCCTGAAAGGAAGCAACTGAAGAGAGGCATGGTTTGTTTTGGCCAACAGTTCCAGGAAGCACCCTCTCACAGTGAGAGCCACAGGTCCTTGGTGGCAGGACCTTGAGATCCCTAGCCACATGAGCACATTGCATCCACAGTCAGGAAGGAGACAGTAGTACAGTCTCTGCTCAGCCTGTTTTCTCTTGTATTGAGTCCAGACCCCCAGCCCGGGATGCTCCCCACAGTGGAGACAGTTCTCAGCACACCAACAAAAATAAAGATCATCTCTTCTAAGCACATCAGCAGCTAACTTAATCTAGATAGTTGTCATCGTCATGTACTGTAGACTGTCAAGTAAACATGCTGTGATAGCTATTACAGTGTCTGTTTAAAGATATTCAAGTTATGAAGTTTATCCTTGCAGCAAGAAGCTGTGGTGTTCACCAGGAGGTAGCGGTACATGATTTCATCCCAGGACTTTGGAGAGCTGTGTGAGTTCAAGGCCAGCCTGGCCTATAAAATTAGTTTTAGGAGAGCCAGAGCTACACAGAGAAACCCTATCTCAGGAAAAAAAAAAAAAGAAAAAAAAAAAGAAAGAAAGAAAGAAAGAAAGAAAGAAAGAAAGAAAGAAAGAAAGAAAGAAAGAAAGAAAGAAAAAGAAGCGGTTGTAAAGGAATCCTTGCTGAAATACTAAAATTTGGCACAAGAATATGAGAAACAAAATTATTAATACAAGTGAAAATTATCATAGCTCATGGATGGATGATAATCACTTTTTTCACCTTATCCTTTGCAATGACAACAGTCAGGTGTTATTCAACAACCTGGGAGGTGAAATGTCCCAAATCCAGAGAAGGATAATGTGCATTTCTTGAAGGGTCTAAGCCAGATGAGTGAACATATACAGCCCCAGCAACTAAGAGAGACACAGTTTCACAGAGTTAAAGCGCTATTAATGACAACATTGGCTTTTCCCTGGTACCATATTTAGAATCTTAGATTCAGACCTTTGACATACGTGGCCTGATGTACTTCAATAAACTGAAGATACTTTAAAAGTCCCTGTTTGTATATAGATATTATTTTAATAATTTTCAATAATGACTTTTCAAACTTGTATTCAGTACTTTTTTCAAGATGATCATCAAAGAAATGTTAACTCAAGCTCAATGTCAATAAAAATTCTATTTCTAAGAAAAAAAATCTCCTGTTTGGTCAATTAATTAGTTAAATAAATTAATTAGTTAAGTAGGTACATTTATTTGGTAAGTTACATATACATATTTACTTATCCCAACTGGCCTGAAGAGTTAGAAATATTTTTTTTTCATCTCTTGCAGTAGATTTTCCTGCTTAAAATGGAGATGATAGGCTGAGGAGACGGCTTAGCAGTTGAAAGACGACAAGGCCAGAAAAAACAACTGCAGGTAATTTTTAAAGATAATACATAAATGTCATTTCCATATAAACACTGATATTAGCATAAAACTTAGAGATTTTCTGATGTCAGCACTGGAATACAAATCCACTCAACAAGCTTGGTAATAGGAAATCAAGCTTGGAAATATAAACCTGGGGAGTTGGTAATCAGTTAAGTCCTAAGTCACAATCAGCTCTTCACTACAGCAACATCATCCCCACTACTCCCTAATGATGAGTTCTTAGGCCCACAAAGAGTATATAGTCTCCATTCCTCCTTATGGAAGCTTCTCTTTGCAACAGACCAAGACCATAGCAGAAAGACACGTCCAATCAAATTGTTGTGGAACCCAGTCCCAGAGGACACATCTCCAAAACAGCTTCCAACCTAAGGCTCAGTAAACACTGTGGAAGAGGGGACAGAAAGATTGTAAAAGCCCAAAGGTCAGGAAGTTTGTTGTGAGACTGCATCTTGGAATGTTAGAAGCTACACCCATGTCTCATCAACGTGACTTCCTACAGATGAGCTGGTCATGGAAGCAATAGACATTCAAAACTGACAGGGATAAAGGCCAGGAGGCCTTAACCCTTAACCCTACACGGAGAACTAAAGGCCGCTGAGGCAAGCTGAGGATGGGAGAAATAGTCTTCCTCTGGGAAAACAAACCAATTGGTTATCCAAATGTCAGCCGCCCTGAAAGCAAGGAACAGGAAAACTGAGAAGGTTGTATTTATATAGTTAGTGTATCTACATTCATATATGTGCATGTAACAACAGTTAATGAAAAACAAAGGCAAATAGGATAGACATTGGAAGAAGACAAGGAACGGGACAGGTGCCTTCCACAGAGGGTCTCTGAAAGACTCTATCATGGTATCGAAGGAGATGCTGAGACTCATAGCCAAGCTTTGAGTAGAGTACAAGAAACCTTATGGAAGAAGAGGGAGACAGAAAGGTATGGAGGGGACAGGAGCTTCACCCTCAACAGAACAATAAAAAAGAAAAACCTGGACCCAGGGGCCCTGCAGAGACTGATACTCCAACTAAGGACCATGCATGAATAGGACCTAGACCTCTGCCCAGAGGAAGCCGATAGGCTGCTCAGTTTCCAAGTGGGTTCCCTAATCATATGTATTGTATTAGAACAAGTAAGCAGATCATGACAGCCTAGATTCCATGTATGCCACAGTCATTTTCAAAGGTAAATTAAGTGGCGGTTGGGTCATATCAGTGAAGTATAATCTATGAAGCTATTGCTGCATTAATACAACTTCCAAAGATGACTCAGAAGCAATGATTTGATTAGTCCTCAGAACAACTTGACTCACTATATTCAGATAAAACTTTTTCAAACCTTAAACACCAGAAGCTAATGCTGACCTCAAAGGAGATTTGGGCATTGTGAATTTAATTATATGTGAAACCTACAGAAGTTGAAGTCATTCACTTCCCATTGATGCTGATGCAGGGTAACTGTACAAAAAGCTGTATGACATATAACCCTCATGGCTCATAAACATACATACGGCAGTATCATAGAGAGGGCTTATTTTGCTCTGTGATTCGTACATCGTTATGACACTATCCAATATGTTATGGCAATTGTAATACTTTGTAGACTGGTTGAAAATACATCTAAAAATAACTGTGCCATTTCTGAGCAAAAGCAGAGGTAATTGATGTTTCCTAGAAAAGTGATCCCACCTGGCTTTGTAGAAGAGCAGCATGAGCGATTCTGTGCAGGTAGGTCTAGAGCAGAGCTTTGTCCTCGTGCCGTGGCAAGTCTCTGAAGCCCCAAAGCAAGGCTCATAGAGTTTCTTTAGAATGCTCCACTTGAAACTCAGATTACACTATTTAAGTGGCCTATGGAGTTCTGTACTAAAGGCTCCCTGCTGCTCAGGCATTTTCCCCATTATAATACATTGCTGTCCATATAACACTGTGGATGCTCTGTCATTTAAGTAATACAGCTTAGATTTCCATCACTGTGGATGCCTCTAAATTAGATCATTACAAATAAGCCTTGATACCAAAAGAATGTTTATTTAGCAAAGAAATCAAATGTCATATCAGCATTAAAGTACTAGTTCTGTATTTCAAGTTCATCCATAATATGGACGCTAAGCAGAAATGCATCAGACATATCACAAATGTAAGCAGCACTGGCAGCAAGCGCATTCATAAATGTACATTTGTAAACTTTAATGTATGCTGCAACATACACCCTTCAGAAGTCAGATGTTTAAATATTAGAGAAGGGGTAGTCATTAGCCAGCTTTTCCATTTCCCTTACATGAAGTTGGTAATCATCCACTGGGATGTTTTCTCTTGCTTAATGTGACCTGTAAAGCAGGAAAAAACACTCAAGGCAAGGCAGTTTCCAGAGGGGAATAGACAAGTCTCTTGGTTAAGTCTTATAGGTCTCACAGCTAAATTGTTTGAAGACATTTTTTTTTCAGTTGTCCTCTGAAATCGAGGTTAAACAGGGTGCTAAAACTTACTTGAGAATGGAAGTTATTTTCCAAGCATTTTCCTGTCCCCTTCATTCATCTGAGAATGTCCTCACTTTGTAAGATGTGTTACCTGCTTCGGCTTCACAGCCAGAGAAGCCTGGACTCCACATTGGCCTCAACATCATGTCTTATAAGCTCTTAGACAAGTTGTTTGGCTAAAACTCCTCCCGTGTTTTCTTATGTCTAAAACATATTAATCTTTCTGGTTTTAAGTTAATAGCTTTTGAGCTAGAAAAAGCATATTTTTAAGCCACATTCTGCCAGGAAGGAAATTAAGACCCGATGAATTTAGGAGATTTGTGCTATATTAAACATAGAACCGTAACAGAACCGAGTACAGATTTACATGACCCTTGGCTTCTCACTGCCAGCTATTTCTATCCCAATATCCAGTATTCTCAACATGCTTTGTTTTTGCTGAGTATTCTGACCTTACTAATGTAAAGAGTTATTTTCATTTTTAACCCAAACAAATCTTCATTTAATCCAGGCATGTTAAAAAGTGAAGAGGAAAAATATGTCAAACAGCTCGTCAGGTCAAATATGTCTTACATCTGTTATTTTGAAACTTTGTCCTTAGTTCTCTTATACTGTTTCTACATTTTTCCTGTTCTTTATGTATTTCATTTCTGAGCTAAAAAAAAAAAATGTGTCCCCTGGAGTACCATGGAGGATGCACAGGATGAAGGAAATCCTCTATAAACACAATTCCCTTGTGCACTAGAGTTGTCTAGGAACTGTTTTGAATGACACATACTTCCCATACTTTTCTCTCTGTAATTTACTTGATGATAAAGATCAGAGCATTTATAGTGAAAAATGTGTTTACAAATTATTGTAAAGTTTTAAATACAGATTGCACTAATTTCAATCATAATATGCCATGGTATATAAGCTTTGTTTTTCTAACCACTTGCACTATCACTAGAAACAAAATACAGAATTCAGTAAGTATTGTAGTTCTAATTATCCACTAATACTTAGAAAAAAATGTCAGGATTATTGGCACTTAATAACGTATGTTGAATGAGTGAAAGAATGAACGAACAAATGAATGATGCTTCTTTTGACCAAATTACATCTCTTTATGTTCCTCTAGTCTTACAGCCCAACAGTGACTATCAGTATGAATTCCTGTCTAATGATAATGCAGCTACTTTTACACTGTACCATCCTTTCCCAACTATATAATAGTCATACCTAGTTAAGACAAATTCTCCTAATGCCTGCACCATCTATTATACTGTCAGATAAGTTTTGTAGCCATACAAAGATGTGTTAAAATCTATCAATATGAAACAAATCTTGATCCCATAGATTCTTCAGACTTTATCTTCATTTTTTTTAGTCTCACCATTTTTTACTGGAAAAAAAATTTCATGCAATGTATTTTGATCATTTTCCTATTCCCTAAATTCTCCCAGATCCTCCCCATTTCCATAACAACTGAACTTTGTGGTTTTTTTTATCTCTCACTCTTTCATTTTAAAAGGCAAACAAATAAAAACAAACAGAAAAAGGAACACACATGCACACACACACACACACACACACACATACACAGGCATGCATACCTCACAAGAGCAGAAAAACAAATCAAAATATGCACAAGATCAATACAATAATAACAACGGCAAATGCCCAAGCAAAGCAAAATGAGACCAAAAATCTACAAAAATAGCACTGATTTCATTTGAGTTGACCAAATATTCCTGGGCATGGAGCCTATCCTAAAGTGTAGTTAACCCTTGCACCTCACCTCCTTCCCTTCTTCCCTTGGCCTCCCACTTTTTTATGGAAGCAAAAGTTTTATCTGATTTATGGTTCCAGAGGATTAAGAGGCCATCACAGCAGAGGGGGCATGGTAGCAAGGCACTTGCCTAGTGACAAGAATATGAAGCAGAAAACCATTTATTTCGTAATTACTTCTTTTATTTTTTGAGATTTTAATATAATTGAAACACTTCACCTTTCCTTTGCTCTCTCCACAACCCCCCACACACTCCTTCTTGCTCTCTTTCAAATTTATAGCTTCTTTTGTTCATCTATTATGGTTATATGTAAATATGTATATACCTACCCATTCTTAAATATAACCTGCTCAGTCTGTATAATAACTTGTATGTATGTTTTCAGGGCTGACCATTTGGTGTTAGATAAACAATCGGCATGCTCTTCCCTGAGTAAGACTATTTCTCATATACTCAGCATTTCTTAGTTATTTGTAGTTTTTTGTTGTTGTTGTTTTTTGTACAAAGTTGAGGCATTCTGGGCCTTTCCCCCTCTATTTTGGCATGTTTATTATTGCTGTCCTTGTTCAGCTAATATTTGGGCAGTCATACTGGAAAGACTTCCTGGGTATAGCTCTGATATTTCTAGGAGGCACAATCTCATACTAAACTCCCTGATTTGGTGGTTTAGCTAAGTCTAGAAAATCCTCCATTTGTTTTAGGTTTTCCAGCTTAATGGAATTCAGGATTTTAAAGTATTCCCTTATAAATTCTGAATGTCTTTACTATCTCTATTCCCTGTTCCTTTCTTGCTGTGTTAAATCTCTATTTTTTTTTCCTAAGGTTTGCCAGTCTTGCTTATAGTCTTAAAGAAGCAGCTCTTAAACTTCGATGATTCTTTGTATTGCTTCCTTTGCTTCTATTAATTGATTTCTGCTCTAATGTTTATCACTTTTTGCCATCAATTCACTTTCAATTTGGTTTGCTCTTGTTTTTCCCAATTTTTTAGTTGCATCATTAAGTTATTTGTGGGTTTTTTTCTTATTTTTTTTTTAAATGTAGGCACTTAGAACTATAAATTTTCCTCTTAGAACTACTTTCAGTGTTGTCTCAGAGCTTTTCTTTATTGTGTTTTTATTTTTTGCTAGTTCCAGAAGTTGTTTTTTTTTTTAATTTTTTGCTTGATTTCTTTCTTTGACTCATTCATCATTCAGTAATGAGTTGTATTTCCTAGAGATTTGTCTGCTGTCAACCTTAAGTTTTACTCTAGGTGGTTAGATCAGATACATGGATTGATTTATTTTTCTTTTTTCTTTTATTGAAAATAGATTTATTTTCTCACATAATATATTTTTCATTGTAGATTTTCATCTCTCTTACCCCTCTTAGCTCATCCCCACACTCCTCTCATCTTTCTCCATCCTTTTTTCGGACTCTTATTACAAAGAAAACAGGCTTTCTATTATCCTACATTTTCTATAGGATAATAATAAAAGATGAGATAAAATTAAATATAAGATAAAACAAAAACTAAAACATTAGAATTGAACAAAACAAACATAGAAGGGAAACGAGGCCAAGAGAAAGCACAAGAAACAAAAACCCACTTATTTGCACAGTCAGGAATCCCATTAAAACAAACACTAAACTGGAAGCTGTAATATATATATTATATATTATATATATATATTATATATACATATACATATATATACATATTATACATATTATATATGTATATGTATATATATAATTTCTTTAGGATAAAAAGAAAAGAAAAGAATATATATATATTTCTTTTCTCTTCTTTTTATCATATATATATATATATATATATATATAAAAAGGAAGAAAGAAGAGTCCTGATAGGACATTAAAAGACAAGGAACCTAAAAAAATCCTGTAGAGTTCATTTGCTGTTGGTCATGTACTTCTGGGCATGAAGCTTACACTAATGAGTAGTTTATTTTCCCAGTGAGATTCCCTTGAAAAAAAGTAAATTTTCATTTGCAAGCGGCTGTACAGTGGAGATACTTTCTGGGTTAGGCATGGGGGCATGTGTCCACTTTTTCGTTTGGAGCAGACCAGTGCAGGCCCTGCACATGCTACCACAGTCTCTGTGAGTTCATACATACATAGATCATGTCGGTTTAGGAAGCCCAGTTTTCTGTACTTTTTTTTTTTTTTTCTGGGATTCCCTAAGGCCTGAGAAGAGTAATTTGCTGGTGAATTCCCATTTAGGGTTGAGTGTTCCAAAGGTCTCTGGCTTTCAGAACAATGTCTGTATGTGGAAGTCTATATTTACTCCCATCTACTCAAGGAGGAAGGATCTCTTATCATGTCTGGATAAGGCACTGATCTGTGAGTAAAGCAGAATGTCATTAGGAGGCATTTCATTGCTACTTTTTCTTTTTTAAATTTACTTATTTATTTTATTGATTGCAGCTTATTCATTTTGTATCCCAACTGTAGCCCCCTCTTTCATCCCCTCTAAGTGCCACCCTCCCTCCCTCATCTCCACCCATGCCCCTCTCCCAGTTCACTGGAAGAACAGGGGCTGTCTCTGATATGAACTCAGTGGCTAGCTCTTTGATCACCTCCCCCTGAGGGGGGATCCACCTTGCCAGGCCACAGGAGAAGACAATGCATCCACTCCTGATGAGACTTAATAGGCAAGGATCAGATGGTAGGCAGGAGGACCTCCCCTATTTTTCCATTTTTTGAGAACATTAGTATTTGGTTTCTCCCCTAAATCCTTTGTATATCTAGTCTCAGGTTCTTGGGTATGGGTTCCATGTCATGGAGGGAGCCTTCAGTCAAATCAGTATTGGTTGGCTACACCTATGAACTTTGTGTCTCCATTTCACTACACTGACTTCAATCTTTTTGAATTTGTAAAGATTTGTTTTGTACCCCAAGATGTGGTCTATTACAGGAAATCCACATGCTTCTGAAGAAAATGTGTGATGTTAATGAATTCTGATGTTTCTCTGTTTCATGTTTTCTTATTTGGATGACCTGTTAGAGAAAATGGGCCATTGAAATCGGGACATCCTGTTGATTTTTGGTGGTGTTGTTTGCATTATCATTGATACTTTGTGTTTTAATAATAATGGCTTCATATTTCTTACCTCTGTGTCTCTGCTTTGATCAATTTCTCTTCAGACCAAAATATTGCTTCCTGTATTTTCATTAGGGTTGCTTTGTTTGACATAAATCTTTTAGGCTGTTTGTGTCATCAAAAGTTTTATTTTTTTTCAATTGGGTCATAAAGTTTTTGCAGGTGTATTATTCTAGGCTGACTTTCACAGTCATATAAAACTCCAAATATATTGCACCGGATGTTTTCTGCCTCTCAGACTTTCCACAGAGAAAGAAAGTAGGTGCTGTTCTCACATGTTTTCTTTTAAGTGTGACACATTTAATCTCTTTTAGTGATTATATATACTTAGTGTTTTTACTATGATACGATGCGTGGGTATTCTGTTATTTTTGTTTAACTTTTATTAATTATACATTATTCACTTTGTATCCCACCATGAACCCCTTCCTCCTCCCCTCCTAATCACACCCTCCCACCTCCCATCTTCATGCATGCCCCTCCCCAAGTCCACTGATAGGGGAGGTCCTCCTCTCCTTCTTTCTGATCTTAGGCTATCAGATTTCATCAGGAGTGGCTGCATTGGCACATTCTGTGGCCTGGTAAGGCTGCTTCCCCCTTCCGGAGGAGGAGATCAAAGAGCAGGCCAATCAGATTATGTCAGAGGCAGTCCCTCTTCCCATTACTAGATAACCCACTTGGACACTAAACTGCCATGGGCTACATCTGTGCAGGGGATCTAGGTTATCTCCATGCATGGTACTTGGTTGGAGTATGAGTCTCTAGAAAAACCCCTGTGTTCAAATATTTTGGTTCTGTTCCTCTCTTTGTGGAGCTCCTGTCCTCTCTAGATCTTAT
Source organism: Psammomys obesus (assembly GCF_907164565.1). NCBI lineage: Eukaryota > Metazoa > Chordata > Mammalia > Rodentia > Muridae > Psammomys > Psammomys obesus. The sequence continues at coordinate 8,572,233 of NW_026587759.1, forward strand.
TATTTCCCACTTATTTCATAAATTTCCATGCACTCTGCCCAAAGGTTGCCCATAAGTCTCAGCATCTGCTTTGATAGTCTGCAGGGCAAAGCCTTTCAGAGGCCCTCTGTGGCAAGTTTCTAGCTTGTTTCCTGTTTTCTTCTTCTTCTGATGTCCATCCTCTATGCCTTTCAGGATGGGGATTGAGCATTTTAGCCAGAGTCCTCCCTCTAGATTAGTTTCTTTAGGTGTACAGATTTTAGTAGGTTTATCCTATATTATATGTTTATATGAGTGAGTATATATCCTGTGTGTCTTTCTGCTTATGGGATACCTAACTCAGGATGATCCTTTCCAGTTCCCACCATTAACCTGCAAATTTCATGATTTCTTTGTTTTTCATTGCTGAGTAATATTCCATTGCGTAGATGTACCACAATTTCTGTATCCATTCTTCAGTTGAGGGGCATCTGGGCTATTGCCAGCTTCTGGCTATTACAAATAAAGATACTAAAAACATGGTTGAACAAATGTCCTTATTATGTACTTTAGCATCTTTTGGATATATGCCTCAGAGTGGTATAGCTGTATCTTGAGGAAGAGCTATTCCTAGTTGTCTAAGAAAGTACCAGATTGATTGCCAAAGTGGTTGTACAAGTTTACATTCCCACCACCAGTGGAGGAGGGTTCCCCTTTCTCCACAACCTCTCTGGCATGTGTTGTCACTTGAGTTTTTCATCTTGGCCATTCTGATGGGTGTAAGGTGAAATCTCAGGGTTGTTTTGATTTGCATTTCCCTGATGGCTAATGAGGTTGAGCCTTTCTTTAAGTGTTTCTCTTCCAGTTGATCATCCTCTATGGAGAATTCTCTGTTTAGCTCTGTTCCTCATTTTTTTTAATTGGATTATTTGATTTGCTGCTTTTCAGCTTCTTTAGTTCTTCATATATACTGGATATTAGCCCTCTGTCAGATAAAGGGTTGGTGAAGATTCTTTCCCAACCTGTAGGCATTCGTTTTGTTTTGATGATGGTGTCCGTTGCTTTACAGAAGCTTTTCAGTTTCATGAGGCCCCATTTATTGGTTGTTGCTCTTTGATCCTGTGCTTTTGGTATTCTGTTCAGGAAGTTGTCTCCTGTACCAATGAATTCTAGAATCTTCCCCACTTTTTCTTCTAACTGGTTTAATGTGTCTGGTTTTATGTTGAGGTCTTTGATCCACTTGGACTTTAGTTTTGTGCAGGGTGATAAGTATGGATCTATTTGCATTTTTCTCCATGTAGATATCCAGGAAGACCAGCACCATTTGTTGAAGATGCTATCTTTTTTCCATTGTATGGTTTTGGCATCTTTGTCAAAGATCAGGTATCCATAAGTATGTGGGTTTATTTCTGGGTCTTCTGTTCAGTTCCATTGATCCACCATTCTGTTTCTATGCCAGTACCATGCAGTTTTTATTACTGTTGCTCTATAGTAGAGCTTAAGATCAGGGTTGGAAATACCATCAGAAGATCTTTTATTGTAGAGGTTTGTTTTAGCAATTCTGAGTTTCTTGTTATTCCATATGAAGTTGAGAATTTTACTTTCAAAGTCTGTAAAGAACTGTGTTGGTAATTAGATGGGAATTGCATTGAATCTGCAGATTGCTTTTTGTAAGATAGCCATTTGAACTATGTTAATCCTGCCAAGCCATGAGCATGGGAGATCTTTCCATCTTCTGATATCTTCTTCAATTCTTTCTTCAGAGACTTGAAATTTTTTTCATACACGTCTTTGACTTGCTTGGTTAGGGTTACACCAAGGTACTTTATATCATTTATGGTGATTGTGAAGGGTGTTGTTTCCCTATTTTTTTTTCTCAGGCCTTTTGTCTTTTGTATACAGGAGAGCAACTGATTTTTTTGAGTTAATTTTGTGTCCAGCCACTTTTCTGAAGATTTTTTCTAAGCTGAAGGAGTAGAACTTTTGGGGTCACTCAGGCATACTATGTTATCATCTGCAATTAATGATACTTTGATTTCTTCCTGTCCAATTTGTATCCCCTTGATCTCCTTCCACTGTCTTTTTGCTCTAGCAAGGAATTCCAGAACTATGTTGAAGAGAAATGGAGAGAGTGGGCATCCTTGCCTTGTCCCTGATTTGCTTTAAGTTTCTCTCCGTTCAGTTTGATGTTGGCTATAGGCTTGCTGTATATTGCCTTTACTATGTTTAGATATGTGCCTTTCATCCCTGATATCTCCAATACTTTAAACATGAATGGATGTTGGATTTTGTCAAATGCTTTTCAGCATCTAAGGAGATTATCGTGTGTGTGTGTGTGTGTGTATGTGTGTGTGTGTGTGTGTGTGTGTGTGTGTTTCAGTTTGTTTATATGGTGGATCACATTGATTTCTGTATATTGAACCACCTCTGCATACCTGGGATGAAGCCTACTTGGTCACAGTGGATGATCTCTTTTATGTATACTTGTATTCTGTTTGCAAGGATTTTGTTGAGTATTTTTGTGTCAATGTTCATAAGGGAGATTGGCCTGAAATTCTCTTTGTTGCATCTTTGTGAGATTTAGGTACCAAGTTGACTGTGGCTTCATAGAATGAGTTTGGTAGTGTTCCTTCTGTTTCTTCTTTGTGGAATAGTTTGAAGAGAATTGGAGTTAGCTCTTCTTTGAAGGTCTGGTAGAATTCTATGCTGAAACCATCTGGTCCTGGGCTTTTTTTTCAATGGGAGACTTTTGATACCGCTTTTATTTCTATAGGGGTATAGGACTATTTAATTGATTTACCAGGTCCTGATACAGCTTTGGTAAGTCGAATCGATCAAGAAAATTTTTCATTTCATTTAGATTTTCAAATTTTGTGGCATATAGACTTTTGAAGCAAGTCCTAATGATTGTTTTGGTTTCCTCAGTGTCTGTAGTTATGTCCACCTTTTCATTTCTGATTTTATTGATTTGGATGGTGTCTCTCTGCTTTTTAGTTAGCTTGGCTAAGGGTTTGTCTATCTTGTTGATTTTCTGAAAGAACCAGCTCTTGGTTTCATTGATTCTTTGAATTGTTTTATTTGTTTCTAATTGATTGATTTCAGCCCTGAGTTTGATTATTTCCAGCCATCTACTCCTCTTTGGTGTCTCTGTTTCTTCTTTTTCCAGGGTTTTTAAGTGAGCCATTAAGTTGCTTGAATGAGCTGTCTCAAATTTCTTTTTGAAGGCACTTAGTGCCATGAACTTTCCTCTTAGCACTGCTTTCATTGTGTCACACAAGTTTGGGTATGTTGTGTCTTCATTTTCATTGAGTTCTAGGAAGACTTTAATTTCTTTCTTTATTTCTTCTCTGACCCAGCTGTCATTTAGTAGCAAGTTGTTTTGTTTCCATGTGTGTGTGGGCTTTTTGCTATTTCTGTTTTTGTTGAAGTCCAGCTTTATTCCATGGTGATCAGACAGGATACAAAATATTATTCCAATCTTCTTGTTTCTGTTGAGGCTCGCTTTGTGATCAACTATATGGTCTATTTTGGGGAAGGTTCCATGAAGTGCTGAGAGGAAGGTAAATTCTTTTGTGTTTGGGTGTAAGGTTTTGTAAATGTGTGTTAGGTCCATTTGATTCATGACTACTGTCAGAGACATTGTTTCTTGTTTAATTTCTGTTTTGTTGACCTGTCCTTTGTTGAGAGTGGGGTGTTGAAGTCTCCCACTATTAATGTGTGGTGATCTATGTGTGGTTTCAGTTTTATCAATGTTTCTTTTACAAATGTGGGTGCCCTTGTATTTGGGGCATAGATGTTCAGGATTGTGATATCTTCCTGGTGGAATTTTCCCTTGATGAATATGAAGTGTCCTTCCCCATCTCTTTTTATTAATTTTGGTTGAAAGTCTATTGTATCAGATATTAGAATGGCTCCTCCTGCTTCTTCTTGGGTCCATTTGCTTGGAAAGTCGTCTTCCAACCCTTTACCCTCAGGTAATGTCTGTTTTTGTGACGTAGGTGTGTTTCTTGTATGCAATAGATTGCTGGGTTTTGTTTAAGCATTCATTCTGTTAGTCTGTGTCTTTTTATTAGAGAATTGAGTCCATTGATGTTGAGAGAGATTAATGACCAGTGGCTGTTAGATCCTTTGATTTTGACGTTGTCTGTGGTCATAAGATTGTGTGTTTGTTTTTTGTTTTACTCTAGTGAGGTTAATTATTTCCTGTGTTTTCTTGAAAGTAGCTAGTTTTCTTGGGTTGTATTTTCCCTTGTAGTGTCTTCAGTAACGCTGGATTTGTGTGTTGTTGAAATTTGTTTTTGTCATTAAATATCTTGTTTTCTCTGTCTGTGAGGCCTGAGAGTTTTGCTGGGTAGAGTAGCATAGGCTGACATCTGTATTCTCTTAGGGTTTGCATGACATCTGTCCAGGCCCTTCTCGTTTTCATAGTCTCTGTTGAAAAGTCTGGTGTGATTCTAATGGGTTTGCCATTATATATTACTTGGCCTTTTTCCCTTGCAGATTTTAGTATTTTCTCTTTGTTCTGTATACTTACTGTTTTGATTATTATGTGGCAGGAGGATTTTCTTTTCTGGTCTAATTTATTGGGTGTTCTGTAGGTCTCTTGTATTCTTATTTGCCTCTCCTTTAAGTTGGGGAAATTTTTTTCAATGATTTTGTTGAAAATATTTTCTGGGCCTTGGAGCAGGGAATCTTCTTTTTCCTTTATTCCATTATTCTTTGGTTTTGTCTTTTTATGGTGTTTTGGATTTCTTGGACGGTCTGTGTCAGGAATTTTTTAGATTTAACATTTTCTTTGACAGATACATAGATTTCTTCCTTTGTATCTTCCACACCTGAGATTCTTTCTTCCATCTCTTGTAGCCTGTTGATTAAGCTTACCTCTGTAGTTCCTGTTTTCTTCCCTAAGTTTTTTCTTTCCACAATTTCCTCCATTTGTGTTTTCTTTAATTTTTCCAATTCTATCTTCAGATCTTGAGCCGTTTTGTTGATTTCTTTAACCTGTCTGACTGTATTTTCCTCTTTTTCCTTCAATTCCTTCAGCTGTTTGTTTGAACAATCTTCTGTTTCTTTTATTTCTTTCAGTGATTTAAGCATTTCCTCTCTAAAGGCCAAAAACTGTTTGGCTGCAACTTCCTGTATTTCTTTATGGATGGCCATAATCTCTTTGTTTTTATCTTCCTCTATTTCTTTACCGATGGCCATAATCTATTTGAGTTTATATTCTTCTAGGTCTTTACGCATTTTATTTGTTTCTTCTATTATCGTCTTCAAGAGCATAGATGTTAGGTTATCTTCTTGAATTTCAATTATGCTGAGGTGTCAAGGGCTGGTTGCCCCTGGATAACTTGGTTCTGGAGTTGCCATATTGCTCTGTCTTTTGCTGATTGAGCTTTTACACTGGCCTCTACCTATTGGGCTCTCTTAGGTGTTGGATGTTAGTTTCTGGTGGTTCCTGGAATCCTATGGCGGAGAAAATCCCCTTGGCAGGAAGATGGTATTTCCTGAAGGAAGCCTCCTCAGCTTTTTGGGTATGGTCACTGAATGGCTGGTGTTTTTCAGGATTTGCCATAGCTCACCTCAGGTGTACAGACCTGAGTGGTAACTGTGGTCCTTGTTAGTCAAGAGGGCTTTCCTCTCACCCGAAGTCCTGGAGACAGCTGCCCTGCTTCTGGGTTTTTTGCTGTAAATTTAGTAATCTGCTAATGTAACCTGTGTATCCCATTGTTTGGTCAGTTTTGTTAGGGACAACTGGTTGCCCTTTGGAGAAGTATTAGGGGGTTGATCTCAGAGATCCCAGGCTTCTGTTGGTCTGAGGTTGGGGCTCTGTGCCCCAGTATCCAAGAGGTAATCATTGGCAGGTGAGTACCTCTCTCCTGGGAGCAGCAGGCAAGCTGGTGCACAGGAGGTCCCTGGGTTGGCTGGTCTGCAGGACCTTTCCCAGGGATATTCTGGGTGGCCTAAGTCAGTCCCCGTTTGGTTCCTTCCTTGTGGAGGTTTCTCCCTACAGGGACTCTCAGTCTCTGTTGCCCTGTGGTGCACAGTTCTGTCTGTGATGGAGAGTTGAGCATGCAACAAGTCTCTGTTCTTGCAGCTGGAGCACAGTTCAGTGCTTGCGGTGCACACCCGCCTTTCTGTAAGACCTTTTCCAGGGAAATACTGTGTGACCTGAGGCCAGTCCCGTTTTCGTTTTCTTCCTTCCGTGTGGGTGTGGGTTTTTCTTGCTACTAGGACTGCAAATCTCTGGTGTTTTTGTGCCCACTGTTCAGCCTGGGAAGGTAATCAGGACACAGAGGTGTGGGCTCTGCTCTGGCAACCTAGTTTCTGCACAACCCGGGATCTCTTCCGAGTTCTGGCTTGGTGACCTGAGCGTGGACCCAACTGATTCCCAGACCGTGGGGATTTCCTCTGATCTGGCAAACACAATCGCTGTTGTTTTAGGGTCCAGAGTTCAGTCTCGTGGTCACTGTATGGAATATGTTGTCATGCTCCTCAGATGCAGTGTTCTCCTGGGGCTGCCACCTTGTTGAATCCGATTTTCTGTTCTTATCTTTTTCTATTTGGTGTTTAGTTTATTTCTTGTATGTGTATAAGTGTGTCTTTCCTTAGTTTGGGGAGGATTTTCCTGTGAGCTTATTGAAGGACTGGTCTATGCCATTGACTTGGGATTCTTCTCTCTCACCTATGCTTAAAATTACTTTCTTTTTTAATATGGTGTCCTATATTTTATGTAAGTCCCTTTTCTGTATTTTTAATGTTTCATATTTCTAATTATTTGATCTAGATCCTCTGCTCTAGTTTGATAGTTTATCTTATGCTTGGTTCATTCTACCTCTAAGGCATTCTTTTGAGTTTTCTAGTTGACTTAATGTGTTTTTCAACTTCATCTTTATCTCAATTTGCATCCTCTCCAAACGTTTCCATTTCCTTATTAAGTTTTGTTCTCAAGTCTGGGATTACCTTTGCCATTTACATCAGCATTATGTTTGTGTTTATCATGCATCAACAGATTATTTATTCTCCTAACTTTTTTCTTCTTAATTTATTGAGCTGTTTCTTTTGTCTTCCAAAACTGTGAGTTTTTTGTTGTTGTTGTTGTTTTATGAAGTTTATAAAAATTTTTAAATATTGTGTTCTGGCATTCATCTAGGTCATTCTCATTAACAAACATTACCACAGGTGTGGCACATTTGGGAGAGAATATGTTGACTTAATCTTTTATATTGTTTAATTTTTGTGATGAAACCTGGGCTTGTGGATTTCTTTTCTTAGTTCTAAATTTGGTGGGAATAAGAGAAGTTTGGGACAAAAGAGAGGTTGAATGGGTGGATTGGTCCAGACTAGACCCTGAAGAAGTATCCTGTCTAGTCTCTTTACATGAATTTTTAAAAGAGAATTATCTGTACTTCATGAATATACTTCATTCCTCCTGGTTCTTTCTCTTTTTTCCTTCTAACCTAGAACAAAAAGATTAAGAAAGCAGCAACACTGTCTAATTTTTAAGGTTATCCGCCAATTCTAGGAGAGTTCACTGTCTATAGTTGATACTTATCTTATATGAACTCAGTGAATCCTCTAAATTATGAAAATATAGGGGAAGAACACAATATTATTGCAGGCAAACTGATGTTGCCTTTTAGTCTGTATAGAAACTGCACAGAAAAGAATGATAAAAATTTACTTATGTTTTGTGTGAATGCTAAAATTTAGGGCCAGGTAAGTATAACATCAGATTTCATATAAATCAAATCATTTTCAGAAAAACATTTCTTTTTAGTCCTATAATTACTGGAAAGTATGTTTACAAACGCCTCAAGATGATAAAATTCAGAATTTAAAAATCTACAGTGTATGGTGAGCAAAAGTCCTACAGAGCTCCTTCTCACAACAAAAATAGTATAAGACATGCACCATTATATGATGTACCATTGTAAAACTTTTCTAAATGCATGCAACGAAACCCATCTACTTAACAAACTTAATGAAAAAAAATAATGAAATGATCATAGATGAAATTAACTCATTACAGGGCCAAAACTGCAAATTTCCTTTCTTCTCCCTTCTTTCCTTTTTGTTTGGCATTTATGAAGCTTCTCAAAAGTATAAAGTCGAATATCAGTGAACTCTAACATGAAACAGAAAATGAAAGAGGTATTCTATTTTTGGAAATCAGAAAAAAACATGTACAGGTTTCATTAAAAAAAAAAAAAGAGGTCTCATTTAGAGTTACTGAGATCTGCTATTTTATATGGACCACGTTGAAATTCTCATATTCTCTCCAGGATCTTTTTGTTTCATTTGAGCATACTTTTTTCTCTTAAAACAAAAGTGTCATTTAAGATGAACCTAATTGTTATTTAAAGAATTGTTTAACTGCCATTTCAGATTGCACCTGTTTCCTTCCTTCCATGGGGCCTCATTTAGAGGTGAGCCAATGCAATGGTGGATGTTCTTTTCCTTCTATTTTTATGATTATTTGATTTTTAATTTTTTTGTGCACTGGTGTTTTGCTGGCAAATGTGTGTGTGAAGATGCCTGAACTCATGAAGCTGAAGTTATAGAGAGTGGTAAGCTATCATATGGAAGCTGGGAATAGAACCAAGCTCCTCTAGAAGAGCAACCAGTGCTCTTTACCACTGAACAATCTCTCCAGTACCTGGATGCTCTTTTTCTTTTTTACACACAATGTGGTTCAGTTTGTTGTGTGTTAAGGAGAAAGAAGTTATGCAGATGTGCTCAGTCACCATTTGAGATGCATGTCTTTACCTTTACTCATTTGCCTTCATATTGATTATAATGTTGCTATTTCATACAAAATAGTCTTCTGCATTAATATGGTTTTTTCTCACCAACTTGAGCTCTGAAATACTTGAGCACTAATAAATCCTGATTGTAAGGATTTCAATTCATAATACTTACATTGTCCAGCACACTGAAATATTTCTAATGTGTTGGAAATAAATCATGAAAAGCCAACATTTTAGATTTATTCTCTGGTGAATTTCAATTCTCACTTCATCATATTTTATTAATTCATATCAAGATTTTATATTTCAAATATTTTATGTTTATATATCCAACCACAGTCAGGAAAGAAAATTTAAACAAGAATGAAATACCATTTCATACATCTTGTTAGTGAAAAACAGAATCAAACAATAGCATCCTACCAGAAAAAAAAGAGCCATTTAGAGAAATACATTGGCAGTACATAGTTAAACTCCTGATGGAAAATGGGTACATTCTATAATAAAAGTTTCCTAGCTGATTCAGCTTTTACTGCTTAATAAAATACAGCAGACTGGGTGGGTTGAATAGCAGACAATCACCTTTTTAAAATATTTCTGGGGAATGGAAAACCAACTACTGGGTCACTGTCTGGATTTGATTCTAGATGAAGGCCTTCTTTATGGTTTATCAATAGTTAATACTTCATTGTGTATTCATATAACCTGCTCTTATAGATGAATGAGGAAAGAAAGGAATAGCATGGAGAAAGGGAGAGAGGGACAGAGGGAGAGAGGAAGAAAGGGAATGAGGGGATGAGGAAAAGAGAAAGTTGAAGGATCTTTCTTTTTTCATTTATCTATCTATCTATCTATCTATCTATCTATCTATCTATCTATCTATTTAACTAGCTATCTGTTTGTTATAATGTATTTAGTCTGTATCCTGGCCATAGCCCACTCCCTCTTCTCCTTTCAGTCCCACCCACCCTCCATCTTCTCCTCCTATGCCCCTCCCACAGTCCATTGAGAGGGGAGGACCTCCTCCCCTTCTATCTGACCCTAGCCTCTCAGGTCTTGTCAGGACTGTCTGCATTGTCTTCCTCTGTGGCCTGGCAAGACTGCACCCCCAAAGGGGAGGTAAATATAGAGCTAGCCACTGAGTTCATTTCAGAGACAACTTCTGCTCCCCTTACTAGGAATTCCACTTGGAAACTAAGCAGTTTATGGGCTTCCTCTGAGCAGGGGGCCTAGGTCCTCTCCATACATAGTGCTTGGTTGGAGTATCAGTCTCTGCAGGACTCCTGGGCCCAGGTTTTGTTGTTGTTGTTGTTGTTGTTTAGTTTAGTTTATGTTTGTTTTTTTCTTGCACTGTTGCTCTCCTTGTGAATCCCCTGTCCTGCCCCCCCAAAGTCTTTCTATCTGCCCCTTCTTTGACTATCAGTCTCAACATTGGCTTCAATATCCTAATGGGCAGAGTCTTTTAGAGGCCCCTTGTGGAAGGCTCCTGTCCTGTCCCCTGTCTTCTCCTGCTTCCTATGTGTATCCTGTTTGACCTCATGAATGAGGATTAAGGCTCTTTCCTAGGGTCCTCTTGTTGTTTCGCTTCTTTAGATTTGTATATTTTAGTGTGTTTATCCTATATTGTACGGCTAATAACAACTTATAAGTGAGTATATAATATATGTGACTTTCTGCTTCTGGGTTACCTCACTCAGGATAATCTTTTGAGTTCCATCCATCCATTTGCCTGCAAATTTCATGACTTCCTTGTTTTTAATTGCTGAGTAGTATTCCATTGTGTAAATATACAACTTCTGTATCCATTCTTCAGATGAGGAACATCTAGGTTGCTTCCAGATTCTGGCTATTATGAATAAAGCTACCATAAATATGGTTGAGCAAATGTCCTTGTTGTATGGTTGAACATCTTTCGGGTATACACCTAGGAGATGTATAGCTGGATCTTGAGGAAGCACTATTCCCAGGTTTACGCGACAGCACCAGATTGATTTCCAAAGTGGTTGTACAAGGTTACATTCCCACCAGCAATGGAGGAGACTTCCCCTTTATCCACATCCTCTATAGCTGTGTCATCCCTGGAGTTTTTGATCTTGAACATTTTGATGGGTATGAGGTGGAATCTCAGGGTAGTTCTGATTTGCATTTCCCTGATGATTAAGGACTTTGAACATTTCTTTAAGTGTTTCTCTGACATTCAATATTCCTCTATAGAGAATTCTCTGTTTAACTCTGTACCCCATTTTTTAAATTGGGTTCCTTGGTGTTTAACTTCTTGAGTTCTTTATATATTCTGAATATTAGCCCTCTGTCACATATAGGGTTGGTGAAGATCCTTTCCCAATCTGTAGGCTGTCGTTTTGTTCTGATGACAGTGTCCTTTTCTTTACAGAAGCTTCTCAATTTCATGAGGTCCCATTTATTGATTGTTGATCTTAGAGCCTGTACTGTTGGTGTTCTATTCAGGAATTTGTCGCCTGTGCCAATGAGTTCAAGGCTCTTTCCCACTTTTTCTTCTAACAGATTTCATGTGTCTGGTTTTATGTTGAGGTCTTTGATCCACTTGCAGTTTAGTTTTGTGCAGAGATCTATTTGCATTCTTCTACATGTAGACATTCAGTTCGACCAGCCAAAAGCAATCTATAGGTTTACTGTAATTCCCATGAAATACCAACACAAATTTTACAGACATTGAAAGAACAATTTCTCAATTTCATATGGAAAAAAAAACATCCAGAATAGCTACACAGTCCTGTACAATAAATGATCTTCTGGAGGTATCTCCTTCCCTCGAATCAAGCAGTGCTATAGAGCAATAGTAAGAAAAATGGCAAGGTACTGTCATAGAAACAGACTGGTGGATCAAGGGAATCAAATCAAAGATCCAGAAATAAACCCACACATCTCTGGATTCTTGATTTTTGACAAAGAAGCCGAAACCATAGAATGGAAAAAAGATAGCGTCTTCAACAAGTGAAAGGTCTTTCTTATCACTTCTTCGAGCATGTTAGTCCCAACATGAGGATACTCTCCACATGGCTTCATCTGAATCTAATTACTTTTGAAGGGTTCCAGTTCTAAATAACCATCAAAACAAGGACTAGGTTTTCTGTTGTGATTTTGAGAGGTATGCAAACACTCGATCTGTAATGCCAACAGGGGACAGCCTTTGAATCATGGAAACAAAAGCTTATTACTACCTGAAGCATTGCTGGTCCTACCGTGGTTAGATCTCCAAATAATACTGACTGAAAAAAGAGAAACTGAAAATGATTTGTATAGTGACACAGCTATCAATTAAAGACAAAGCTATCAATATAATAGAAATGAGCTGAAAACTAAAAACAAAGAAAAATGCACAACAAATTTATATTAGACTTTCTGAAGTAGTGGGAGTAATGGGAAAAAATAATTTTTATACATTATTAGTTCTAACAATTAATATTCTACTTTTGTTTTTCTTAATTTTCACTTTAAAATTAATTTTAAGAACAATTAAAATTTTAGAATTTGGAAAATTGTATCTTTACATACAGGTTGCAAATGTTATCAAGGTGCAGGACTTAGAAAGAGAACATCTTGATTTATTGAAACTGTGAAAAATATTTGTAAAATGACCAGAACTGTCTGGAAGGACTGTTACTAATATACTAAATGTCCAAATAATGTATTTCCCCAGGAATTGGAGCTATAGCTCAGCGGTTAAGAGCTCTTGCTATTTTTGCTGAAGACCTGCTTTGGTTTCCAGCGTCCACATTGTAGCTCACTACAATTATGAACGCCTACTGCTATGGCATCCATCACCCTCTCTGGCCTCTGCAGCATTACACACATATGACTTACATATATAAATGAAAGCAAAACACTCATCTACATAAAATAAAAACAAAGCCAAAGTTATTTCAAAGAAATATTCGTCCAATTGAGGTATTGACAGGACATTGAGAAATATAAAAATTGGTAAAATTGTATATTGTTTTGTACTAAGACATGGATAATGTGCTGTTTCCATTAATTGTAATATGAGTTAAACAATAGAGTAATAATATCTTATAACAACCTAAGAGCAGATAATAGTGTTCCTGGAAAAGACAAGTTTGGCAAGAACTCCAAACTAAACTTATAATAGATTTAGTCATTTCTGTTTCAAACAAATTGGTCTAAATTCAGGACACTTTATAAGAAAATATAAAGAATGACTGAGAAGGTAGAAAAATCTGCATGTATATGAAGGAGCTTTCTAGTACATCTAGGCTAATTGGAGATACTTTCAATTAATTATTTGACGGACAGTTCAAATGCTATTTCAAATCACATTGGTTTCCTCTTCCAAGGCAATAGTTAGAACTAGTGCAATGGAAGATACTGTTTTTCTAAAATTGTCTTTTCTTTCACACCTCACATCTTTATGTCTCTAAGCAGTTTATTCAAAGAATTTAAAATGTCAAAGTTTTAAAGAGTAGTGGATATTATTAGGGTTTTACTGAAACACGTTAAATGGAAATTCACTGATTATTTGGGACTTTTAGATATTAAAGATTTATTCTTGCCAAAGCTGTTGTTATTGGCTAAGGCTCCTCTTCAACTTATTGTCCTCCTCCAGATTCCACTTATTTTAAATCTGACATCTTCTCCAATCTTGTATGATCCAATGTTTGTATTAAAAATTCTGAGACTTGTTAGTGCTCCATTTAACAGCATTCAGGGTTAAGTATTTGTTACCAGTGGTAAAGAATAGGCTTAGCATGTGTAAAGCTGTGGGCACAATCTTCAAAAGCAAATAAAGAAGTCAAAAATCCAATATTAGACCAATTTATTGATTTAAAAACATTTGTTCTAATAGTTGAGTAAAGGAAAAACAAAATGCATTAAAAATGTGAAGTATTTGTGAAGCAAACAAAGCCAAACAATGCTGTGAATAGGAGTATTAAACATAAACTTACTCTGCATCCAGGAAAATTATTATATAACCCAGGACAAAAAAAAAAAAAAAAAGAATGTAAAATAGAGTTAATTTGAGTTAAGGAA
>NW_026587759.1:8585975-8586386 GCF_907164565.1 Psammomys obesus
AAAAAAAAAAAAAAGAATGTAAAATAGAGTTAATTTGAGTTAAGGAAGAAAAGTTACAGAGAAGAGGAAAATAAAGAGAAAAAAATAGCGTCAGTTGAGGAGACTTTTATTTTTTTTAAAGGTGAAAAGTACCCCTGCTCATGTAGGTTTGACCTTTTGTAAAAGCCGTATGACAATCTACCATGATAGAGAAATATACATAAAAACGTTTATACATCCCCTCAAATTACCAACACAGTTGTTTACAGACCTCGAAAGAAAAATTATCAACTTCATGTGGAATAACAAGAAACCCAGAATTGCTAAAACAATCCTTTACAATAAAAGATCTTCTGGAGCTATCTCCATTCCTGATCTCAAGCTGTACTATAGAGCAACAGTAATAAAAACTGCATGGTACTGGCATAGAAA
>NW_026587759.1:8586396-8719986 GCF_907164565.1 Psammomys obesus
AAAAAATGCTCAACCTCATTAGCCATTAGGGAAATGCAAATCAAAACAACCCTGAGATTTCACCTTACAACCATCAGAATGGCCAAGATGAAAAACTCAACTGACACCACATGATGGAGAGGTTGTGGAGAAAGGGGAACCCTCCTCCACTGCTGGTGGGAATGTAAACTTGTACAACCACTCTGGCAATCAATCTGGTGCTTTCTCAGACAACTAGGAATATCTCTTCCTCAAGATCCAGCCATACCACTTCTAGGCATATATTCAAAAGAGACTTAAGTACACAATAAGAACATTTGCTCATCCATGTTTGTAGTATCTTTCTTTGTAATAGCCAGAAGCTGGAAACAGCCCATATGCCCATCAACTGAAGAATGGATGCAGAAATTGTGATACATCTACACAATGGAATATTACTCAGCAATGAAAAACAAGGAAATCATGAAATTTGCAGGTTAATAGTGGGAACTGGAAAGGATCATCCTGAGTGAGCTGTCCCAGAAGCAGAAAGACACACACTGTATATACTCACTCTTATAGACATATAACATAGGAAAACCTACTAAAATCTGTACATCTAAAGAAACTAATCAAGAGAGAGGACCCTGACTAAAATGCTCAATCTGCATCCTGCATCCTGACAGGCAAAGAGGATGGACATCAGAAGAAGAAGAAAACAGGAAACAAGCTAGAAACCTGCCACAGAGGGCCTCTGAAAGGCTCTGCCCTGCAGACTATCAAAGCATATGCTGAGACTTATGGCCAACTGTTTCATGGATTCTTATGTAAGAAGTGGGAAATAGTAAGATCTGGAGAGGACAGGAACACCCCCCCAAGGAGAGCAACAGAACCAGAAAATTTGAACACAGGGGTCTTCCCAGAGACTCATACTCCAACCAATTACCAGGCATGGAAATAACCTAGAACCCCTGCACAGATGTAGCTCATGGCAGTTTAGTGTCCAATGGGTTCCATAGTAATGGGAAGAGGGACATAATCTGATTGGCCTGCTCTTTGATCACCTCCCCCTGAGTGGGGGGGAGCCTTACCAGGCCACAGAAGATGACAATGCAGCCACTCCTGATGTGATCTGATAGACTAAGATCAGAAGGAAGGAGAGGAGGACCTCCCTTATCAGTGGACTTGGGGAGGGGCAGGCATGAAGAAGGGGGAGGGGAGGGTGGGACCGGGAGTGGATGAGGGAGAGGCTTATGGGGGATACAGAGTGAATAAAGTGTAATTAATAAAATAAAATAAAATTTAAAAAAAATCACATTGGAGGAGGAGAAAACAGGGAACAGGACAGGAGCCTACCACAGAGGGCCTCTGAAAGAGTCTATGCTGCAGGGTATCCAGGCGAATGTTGAGACTCATAGCCAAACTCTGGGCAGAGTGCAGGGAATTTTATGAAAGATGTGGGAGATAGTAAAAGGAGTTCCACAAGGACAGCCAAAGATCCTAAACGTCTGGGCACAGGGGTCTTTTCTGAAACGGATACTCCAGCCAAGAATCATGCATGG
This sequence comes from Psammomys obesus, assembly GCF_907164565.1. Classification (NCBI taxonomy): domain Eukaryota; kingdom Metazoa; phylum Chordata; class Mammalia; order Rodentia; family Muridae; genus Psammomys; species Psammomys obesus. The sequence continues at coordinate 8,587,917 of NW_026587759.1, forward strand.
AGATGACCTGGAACCCCTGCACAGAGGTAGCCTATGGCAGTTCATTATCCAAGTAGCCTTCATAGTAATGGGGACGGGACTGTCTCTGACATGAAGTGATTGGCCTGCTCTTTGATCACTTCCCCCTGAGTGGGGAGCAGCCTCACCAGGCCACAGAGGAAGACAATGCAGCCACTCCTGATGAGACCTAATTGACTAGGATCAGAAGGAAGAGGAGGAAGACTTCCCTTTTCAGTGGACTGGGAAAGGGACATGGGTGGAGAAGGGGGAGGGTGGGATTAGCAGGGAGGAGGGTGGGAGGTACAGGGGGGATACAACGTGAATAAACTGCAACTAATAAAATAAAAATAATTATAAAAAGTCACACATCTGACATAATCTGAATCGCCTGCTCTTTGATCACCTCCCCCTGAGGGGGGAGCAGCTTTACCAGGCCAGAGAAGATGACAATGCAGCCACTTCTAATGAGAACTGATAGACTAAGATCAGAAAGAAGGAGAGGAGGACCTCCCCTATCAGTGGACTTGGGGAGGGGCATGCATGAAGAAAGGGGAGGGAGGGTGGGATCAGGAGGGGAGGAGGAAGGGGCTTATGGGGGGATACAAAGTGAATAAAGTACAATTAATAAAAGTTAAAAAAATTTAAAAAATGAAAAAAAAAAGTCACACATCTGCTTTTAAGAAGTTATTTAAAAGTATAGAGAAAAGAAAAAAATAATGTTGGGATAGTGAAAGCCCTTGTCAGAACACATAGGGACTAATAAGTGCCAGCCAATAGTACACAGTGCTTCTGGATTCATACCCTGTTAATCCATCCTTCATATTAAAACTAAATCTGCTCATGAAACCTAGGATACTGAATGCTCTGCTGGATTCTAGTAAAGCAATGTTAGGTTAAATAGTTTAATCTTTGGTCAAATTATGGTCTATCCCTCTGTTTCCTTCTCTGCTCTCCATTCAAAATTCTCCCTTCTTTTAATCTTGTAGTTCTGGGTTACAGCTGTGGCACATCATGTCCAGCTTCCCGGCCTGACCCACATATTTGGTTGTTTGTTTGTTTTCTCCCTAGATCCTGCCTTTGTCTCATCTGTTTACAGAATTACAGTTTGCTCTGTGAAAACCTGCTTAGGATATTCAAATCTTCTGTAAGTTCTCTCTTGACCTCTCCCTTTCCACATACTGACTCATGAAAATTTGTTTTGAGCTAGGTTTACAGGCTTATAATATTGGGCTATAATTATCTCTTGAATAGTTATCTTTACCAATAATTAATTATTAGATATGGTATTGCAACTGAAAACTTTTAGACCTGAAAAATGAAATACCTGAACCAAAATAAATGTTTCCACCATATGATGGCTTTTACTGACGATAATTAGAGTCCAGTACTGTGGTTTAAGAGTTTTAATGAACCTGAAGTTTTCAAGACTCAGATTAAAAGGTTGTTAAACAGCTCTTTAACTAAATGAAAAAAAAAATAGAAGAAGCAATTTAGATGGACTTTGCCATAAATTAAGGTCATTGTGTATGTGACAGAAATGAGGGAGCTCTAAGTTGGTGGTCAGAGCAGGGATTTAGAACTGAAGAGGAGTTAGGTGATACCACAGAGAAACAAAACAAGAAGCCCCTATTGCATGGCATGGTATTTATTTTATTTTTTTGTACTACTTAAGTTCTATTCATTATTTTTCATAAGGTTATCTCCCCTAAATGTATACTCAGGTATGGAGAAACTATTAAAAAAAAAACTATGACATAAATAATAATGATGATCGCTGCTGTTGACTTACAGGAATATGTATGTGTATGTAAATACTAAATAAGATGTATGTATGTAACATCAATTAATGAAAAAACGAGGACATGAATTTGAAAAAGAGCAAAGTGAGGTATATGAGAGGGAGAAAAGGGGGAAATGATGTAATTACATTATATACAACATTAAAATATAAATAGTAAGAATATCAGCCAATCTTCCCAAAAGATTATTTGGTTTTTGTTGTTGTTGTTGTTTCTCATTCAACCAATTGTAAAAGAATAAAAACTTAGTATTTTCTCAGATTTGTTCATTTCCCCCAATAAGATAGAATTGGAAACATTTAAGTCATTTTTTTCTGCAGCACCGTCCACACGAACCACAGGTGCTGAAGCATGACATATCAATTACATTAAAAGACAAAGCTGTCTTTCTCCTTCTGGGATATTTCACTCCGGATTATCTTTTCTAGATCCCACCATTTGCCTGCAAATTTCATGATTTCCTCCTTTTTGATTGCTGAGTAGTATTCCATTGTGTAAAAATACCACAATTTCTGTACCCATTCCTCCGTTGAGGGACATCTGGGTTGTTTCCAAGTTCTGGCTATTACAAATAATGCTGCTATAAACATGGTTGAGCAAGTATCCCTTTTGTGTACTTGAGCAAACTTTGGGTATATACCTAGCAGTGGTATAGCTGGGTCTTGAAGAAGCACTATTCCTAATTGTCTTAGAAAGCGCCAGATAGATTTCCAGAGTGGTTGTACCAGTTTACATTCCCACCAGCAGTGGAGGAGGGTTCCCCTTTCTCCACAACCTCTCCAGCATGTGTTGTCCCTTGAGTTTTTCATCTTGGCCATTCTGATGGGTGTAAGGTGATATCTCAGGGTCGTTTTCATTTGCATTTCCCTGATGGCTAATGAGGATGAGCATTTCTTTAAGTGTTTCTTAATGCCATTCGATATTCCTCTGTCGAGAATTCTCTGTCAAACACGGTATATACTCACTTATATAGACCTATAAGATATGATAAACATAATGAAATCTATACACCTAAAAAAGATAATCAAGAGAGGGGACATGGGGTAAGATTATCAATCCTCGTTTAGAAAGACAGAGGGGATGCGCATTGAACATATGACAGGAGTCTACTGAGCGAATTTGAAAGACTCTAACTAGCAGTGTTTTCAAAGCAAAGACTCATGACCAAACCTTTGGCAGAGTACAGGGAATCATAAGAAAGAAAGGGAGTTAGTCTGATGGGGAAAGGATAGGAGCTCCACAAGGACCAAATATATCTGGGCACAGGGTCTTTTCTGAGACTGACATGCAACCAAGGACCATGTATGAATGTAACCTAGAACCTCTGCTCAGATGTAACCTGTGGTAGCTCAGTAACCAATTGGTTTCCCATAGTGAGGGGAACAAGGACTATTTCTAACAGGAACTCAATGACTGGCTCTTTGGCCTCCTCACCCCCCAAGGGAGGAGCAGTCCTGTTAGGCCACAGAGGAGAGCTTTGCAGCCAGTCCTAAAGATAAACAGGATCAGATGAATGGGGAGGAGGTCCCCCCTATTAGTGGACTTGGCAAGGGGCACGGTGGAGATGAGGGAGGGAGGGACTGGGAGGGAATGAGGGATTGGGAGGGAATGAAGGATTGGGACACGGCTGGGATACAGAGTTAATAAAATGTAACTGATAAGAAAAAAAAACCCATTGAGAAAAAAAAATAAAAAAATAAAAAATAATAATAATAATAAAATAAGACAAAGCTGGAGGTAGCTGAAGCCTGGGTGTGTGTGCGGCATGGTGCCCAACAGACTCAAATGCAGGGTTTAAATTTTCACCCTGAAAGTTATGAAGAAAAACTTCAGAAATTTTAGGAAGTTAAAGAGACTTGATGAGACTGGTGTTTCAGAAAAATCACTTAGGCCAAAGTGTAAAAGAGTTGGAAGAATCAGTTAATGGGTTGTCATAGTTAAGATGACATAAAGACACATGGAAATGAATCTGTTTGGGAAAGAAAATGACAGGGGTCAGTTTGTGCCAAGCTGAAATCGCTCTTAAAAATTGACTAAAACACAATTCTTACTTAACTGGTTATAGATCTTTTTCTCCTAGGCCTTAGGAGACTCTACATGTTTTCACTCAATATTGCATATTCTTACTGTATGGTCACAGAAATAATAAATAGCTAGCAGTAACCTAAGCTACTGCTAACTCCAGATTCTGTGTAGCTTTTAGCTGTAAACCTAGCCAACAGAGCTTGTCCTATGCTTAAATTATCCACATCGTAAAATTCGCTTTAAAATTTTTAATTGACTTATTTTTTATAAATTACATTTGATTCACATTGTATACCAGCTGTGGCCCCCTCCCACATCCCTTCCCAATCCCACCCTCCCTCCTTCATCTCCTCCCATGCCCCTCCTCAAGTCCACTGCTAGGGGAGGTCCTTCCTCCCCTTCCCTCTGATCCTAGCTTATCAGGTCTCCTCAGGCTACATTGTCTTCCTCTGTGGCCTGGTAAGGCTGCTCTCCCATCAAAGGGAGGTCATCAAAGAGCCAGCCACTGAGTTCATGACAGAGACAGTGCCTGCTCCCATTAATAGGGAACCCACTTAGAAACTGAGCTGCCATGAACTACATCTGTGCAGGGGTTCTAGGTTATCTCCATCCATGGTCCTTGGTAGGAGTCTCAGTCTCAGAAAAGACCCCTGTGCCCAGATATTTTGGTTCTGTTGCTCTCCTTGTAGAGCTCCTATCCCCTCCAGGTCCTTCTATCTCCCACTTCTTTAATAAGATTCCCTGCACTTTGCCCAAAGTTTGGCTATGAGTCTCAGTATCTGCTCTGATACCCTGCAGGGTAGAGTATTTCAGAGGCCCTCTGTGGTAGGCTCCTATCCTGTTCCCTTTTTTCTCCCTCATCCAATGTCTGTCTCATTTGCCTTTCTGAGTGAGGATTGATCATCTTACCCAGCGTCCTCCCTCTTGCTTAGCTTCTAAAGAAGTACAGATTTTAGTATGTTTATCCTATGTTATGTGTCTAATATCCACTTATAAGTGAGTACATACCAGGTGTGTGTCTTTTTGCTTCTGAGATACCTCACTCAGGATGATCTTTTCTAGGTCACACCATTTGCCTGCAAATTTCATGATTTCAATTGCTTTTGATTTAAGTGTAAGTTATAAAAAAAATTAAAGAAAGAAAAGGAAATATACTACTGAAGAACCTTCCAAAAATCTACAGATATATGTATATGTGTACATACATATACACACACATATGTACATATGTATTATTTAATAGAGTTACACTACAAAAAGGCAACAATATGCCTACTAAACATCGCAAACTGAGAAATTTAAATAATAGTGCTGGGAATGGATTACCTCCTTTAGAGTTGTTGGCAAGTGATGCTCCCTATCAGGCAACATAAACAGTACATGATTTATTGTTATTATTATTATTTAACAATTTATTTACTCTGTACCACGGTTGTTGCCCCCTCATTCATCTCCTCCTTGTCCCACCCTCCACCCCTCTTCCTCAATAATCCCTCTCCCTCCTCCACTGACAAGGAAAGTTCTCCTCCCCTACTGTCTGACCCTAGCCTATCAGTTCCCATGAGGACTGCCTGGATCCTCTTCCTCTGTGGGTCACCCCACCAGAAAAAAGTGATCAAGGAGCAGGCAACTCAGTTCATGTCAGAGACTGTCTCTTCTCCCCTTACTAGTCCACTCACATGGAGACTGAGCTATCTATGGGCTACAAGAGCAAGGTGCCTAGGTCCTCTCTATGCATGGTCTTTGGTTGATGCATCAGTCTCAGCAGTCCCCCCTGGGCCGAGCTATTTTTTGCTTTGTTGCTCTTCTTGTGGGGCTCCTGTCCTCTTCCAGTCCTTCTATACCCTCCTTCTTCCATAAGACTCCCTGTGCTCTGTCCAAAGTTTGACAGAGAGTCTCTGCATCTGGTTCAATTCCCTACTGGGAGGAGTCTTTTAGAGGACATCTGTGGTAAGTTCCAGTTCTGTTTCCTCGCTTCTGCTGCTTCTGATGTCTATCTTGTTTGTTCTCCTGAATGAGAATTAGGCCTCTTCCCTAGGATCCTCTTTGTTGTTAGCTTCTTTAGGTTTGTAGATTCTAATATGTTTATCCTCTATTATATGGTTAATATCCACTTCTAAGTGAGTATATACCATGTGTGTCTTTCTGCTTCTGGGATAGCTCATTCAGGATGATCTTTTCTATTTCCATTCATTTGCCTGCAAATTTCGTGATTTCCTTGTTTTTAAGTGCTGTATAGTGTTCCACTGTGTAAATGTACCAAAATTTCTGTATCCATTCTTCTGTTGTGAGACATCTAGGTTTTTCCAGATTCTGGCTATTACAAATAAAGTTGCTTTGAACATACTTGAGCAAATGTTTTATGGTTGAGCATCTTTTGGGTATATGCCTAGGAGTGGAATAGCTGGGTCTTGAGGTAGCACTATTCCCAGTTTTCTGCCAGATTGATTTCCAAAGTGGTTGTATAAGTTTATATTCTCACCAGCAATGGAGGAGGGTTCCCCTTTCTCCACAACCTCTCCAGCATTTGTTATCACTTGAGTTTTTTTTTTTTTTCATTCTGATGTCATTATTGACATAAAAAATTACTCAGATACAACATGGTGTCTAGACGTGGCTTCACTTTATATTTTATGTATTTGGTTGGATATTTACTTTGCTCATAATTCACATGTTCTATCTAGTGTGTCCCTCTGTGATCAGCACCTCCACAACAGCATTTGTGTTCTGAGCCCTTGCTGCAAACACAACATATCCATCCCTCACTGAACACAGCAGGGCCAGTTTGGGGACCTCCACTAAGATCCTTGGTGTACTCTTTTATTCCTGGTGACCAGGCATCGAAGCAAAGGTCCCTCCTGGAAGGTCAGGTCTTGTGAGGCTCAGCATCATGGTTTTGATTTCTTTGTAAAAAAATCAGGTATATGTAGGTATGTGGGTTCATTTCTGGGTCCTCAATTTGATTCCATTGGTCTACCAGTCTGTTTCTATGCCCAGTACCATGCCGTTTTTATTACTATTTCTCTGTAGTACAGCTTGAGATGAGGGGTAGAGATATCTCCAGATGATCTGTTGTTGTACCTGATTGTTTTGGCATCTCTGAGTTTTTTGTTTTTCCATATGAAGTTGAGAATTTTTCTTTCAAGATCTGTAAAGAATTGTGTTGGTAATTTGATGGGAATTGCATTGAATCTGTAGATTGCTTTTGGTAGGATGGCCATTTTTACTATGTTGATCCTACCAATCCATAAGCATGGGAGATCTTTGCATCTTCTGGTATCTTCTTCAATTACATGGTGGATTTAAAAAAAAATTAAACAAATCTTGGTAGATAAGGAAGGGGATGGACCTTGGTGAACTGGGGGAAAACATTCAGAATCTATTGTTCAAACTTTTCAAAGAACTAAGAGAAATATGATGTTTTTTAGAAAGCAAAGAAAAAGTGAAAGAGAAAAAAAAATGTGTCCTCACATGTCCTTTTTTGTCTGTTTACTGAGAAACCCAGGGCACAAGAGACAAAGAAAGCTATGCATGTCCTTCCCAAATTTGAGGTGAGAAAATTTAAGCTTAAGGTTCTCAGAATATTAAGAATTAGCAAACAAAACCAAGCTTTCATCTCATTAAAATTTTTGTTTCCACTTTTACATACATTATTCTAAAATTGAAAATCATTTTTGGTGATTTCAATTGGTGTGCTAAAAAAATATTGAATTCGTAATTCTGTTCTGGGTTCAAAAAAAAAAACCCCCAAATGTATGTGTTTTTTATTCATAAAAAAGTTCACAAACATTCTTTGTTCATAAAACCTCCCTATATAAAAGCCAATATGAAACAATGCAAAAAAGAAGCATATTTTCTACCTCTTGATAGATGGTATTAAACATTGAATTCTTTCTTTAGAAATTAAAAACACAAAGCTGAATTTCCGGTCTGTTGTGTGGTTTGACTTTTGCTGAGGGCTCTGGGTGGGGTCAGTCGCCCCGGTGCTCAGTCCACATGCCTCATTATGGCTTTCACTCTGCTCTTGTTTTTTCAAATCGTATTTGATATTTCACTGATCCCCTGGTATCATGACCTTTAAATCAAATATTATTAATCTCCCCAGGTTCTGTGTGATTTTAAGCTTTATGTGGGTTTTTAAAAGCTGGACACATTTGGAGACAAATACAAAAACTGAAATTGTAAACTTCTGAGATTTTTCCAAGACCCTCACACCATTCCATATTTCCATTTCCACACCATTTAAAAAGAAAGTGAGGAACAAAATAAAGATGCATGCAAATAAATAATGAATAATAATTTATTTGATGAAGCAAAAAAAGAATATTTTGATAGTTTGCTTCATAAATAGCTACAACAGTGACTAGAAATATTCTAAGGGGTACATATGGTTTCTTAGAACAATTAGGGTTCATTCTCTGCCATAATGATGATACATGAAACGCCATAGTCATGAATATGCTCAGAACACTTTAAGTGTATCAAGCTTTCAGAACTAACATCGACACATTTACTTGTGACTCCTTTCAGCTGTCCTTGCTGAGTATCATATAGTAGCATCGCCTTGAACAGAGTGTTTCACGCTTCAGGGAGGAATTACAACTTACTAATAGCACCTCTCTGAAATGCAGATAAATTTACTACAGCTTATAACATTGTCGGTTTGGGAATAAAGCCTCCTTCTAAAGGCTGTTCCGGGTTTTTTTAGCTACCTCATACTAGTTCAAAGGAAGTCAGCCAATAAATAAGCAACAGACTGCCACAGCATAATACAATACAGCCAGCGAGTCTGACTGTCCTTTGGCACTGTCTTTTTGACACGGGCTGTTTTATAGGAAGCTCTGATCTGCATTTGTTTGCCAGTGCTAAGACTTACGATGCAAATGATCCATTGCCTCTGTAACTTTCAATTACTCTTTCAGCCAACAGAATCCAGTTTAGTAGAGTTACAATGTGATGAGCTTAGAACTGTGTTTCTCAGTCTCCTTGAAAGTTGATTGTCCAGTGATGGCAGTCTACCAATAAAATGAGATAGAACAGTTGCTTGAGCACATCTCACCTAGCATGTACACTAGCCAATTTTCTTCTCTTTACTACTTCTGCCTACTGGGGACACAATTGACCTAGAATCCCACTTACTATCACTGTGAGAAGAAACATAGAAGGTCCTGAGGCAGGGGCTGACATTTAGGAAATAACATACCAACCTAGAAGTACAGGCTTTCCTTGCTTGGTGGCTGTTAGTTGCAACCTTTCCTGATATCCTTTGATACAGAAGCATACAGCTAATGATTCATTAATTTCTCCCACAGTTCAAAAGTAGCACAGTAACAGCAGCAAAAATGTACACAGGGAATCTATGACTCACCAGTTGTAACATCATTTGAATCTTCTAATCAAGGCTTCAAAAAGATCCCGAATTCTAGATGTGTCAGGAGAACCAAAGTTGTGCTTGGTGTGTTAAAAAGTACATGCTTGGGAAATTCCCAGTTAAAAAAATCTTCATAATACCAGTTTCAGTCAATTCATACAAAAGGAAAGCTGTGTAGTAATCCAATATTCTGATTATAAATTATGTCTGAAAGGAAACAATTTGTTTTTCTAAGGATGGCATCTATTTTTAATAGCAAACACTATAAAATGCTGTTCTTTGTGTTAATTAAATATATAAATCACATGTAATCAGAGTGCTAAGTAAACCTTGATGGTGCTCTAGCCCAGGATTTCCTGTTACAGTGGAACTGACAAAGAGGCAGAAGTTAAGGCATTCCAGGATTCCTTCCTAAACAGCTTCACTAAACGGTAGAAGAAGGGGCTTGTGGAATTTGCTTGGGCTCTCTTTTTGCAGGTGCCTCGAGGACCTTCTTGTCTAGGATGCCTTCCTTTTTCCCACTTTACCAATCCCTTTTTAGCCCACAAAACCTAAGATGTTTGATCCAAGACCCAGCTGCAGCTTCATCTAGACAGCAGCCCTGGCCTGGACTTGCCTTCAGCATACCCATCCTCAGTCCACTGAGGACCTGTTTCTCTTCACTGAATCCACACTGTGAAAACCAGCACCTACAAGTCCATCTCGGTGCCCTGAATATGACTTCCCTCTTAAACTAGACAAGGACAAGTATCACTGTGCAGTGTGAGAGTAGCCAAATATATTTGCCTTGATGCCTACTGCTTAGCAACTACACACCAATGATCATTGCAAGTGCACCAGCAACAGAACTTGAGTCTGGGATTTTAGTTATTTTCTAATGTATTTAAACCCTCCTCTGACTGATTTCCACTGCCAAACAGATTTTGAAGATTTTGTGTGACTTTGGTACAAAAAGCAGTGAAGCATGTTATGAGAACTAGAAAGCAGTGAATAACTTATTTTAAGGAGCAGTGATATAGTCAAAGTATATGATTTGTCTTTGAGGAGAGCACAAAGGTTCAGGGCTAAGGAGCAGATAAGGGAGCAGAGAGCCCTGAGTCATATCATTTGTACCAATCTCCGGTTGCCTGGGCTTGGTTTCCTAGCACAAGTGATAGACACAGATTTTGAAATTAATAGGTTAATCTAGGCTTTAAAAAGGGATATGTAACAGTGGAAACAGCAGTGATACCAAGCAACTGAGGAAACCTATTGCCCAGGCAGGGAGAAGGGAAACTCTAATGCCCCAAAGACATTCTGTAACATACCAATTCTTTACATAACCGATGACCACTTTGCAACTTTAGTTTGAGTGAATTCTAAATGAGAGCTTTTTGGTATTTTCCCTTACTTATTTTTCTAAATTAATTTTTCTATTAATCAACTTTTAGAGAATTCTATAATAGTTTTTATGATAAAAAATAACTTTGAATAAAGAGAATAATGGGGGTTTTATATAAGAGATCCTACAGTGTGAAATGTTGGAAAGTAACTTAAGCAAATAATTGATACAGTTATTTTAATTGCCACCTTGATATCTCTGACCTAGTTTACTTGGTGCTTTTTGTGAAGCCTGATTCTCCAATTTACAGGAGAAGGTTAGGTTTAGAATGGATGAAAGACTATGTTGACACCTTTTTTCTTTGGCTAAATTGCCAATTTCTGTTTAAAAACAAATCAAGCTTGCCCAAGTCATTGTGCATATGGTTTTCTAAACAGCAAGTTTATATTAAACTGGCTTTAATACAGAAGAGAGGCATTTTTTCTATTGCTGTGATTTCCAGTAGAGTATATCTCTCTTGTGTTCTGCTATACCACTACTGCACACAACTCAACCAAAGCCAGAAGTTCCTCTTTACAAAGAAGAAATACATTTGAGCTCTTTTAGACTTGAAGGAACTTCTATACTGATCTTCTATTTTCTACAGCACGCTTTGCCTGCAAACTCTACCCTAAAGATTGGTCACTGCGAGTCACGTCATCTAAGAGGTGCCACAACATTCATCTGTGCCACGAAGTGTCCCAGTGGCACAGAACCCACTTGGGGAATATGTAAAAGTCTAATGAAAGCAAGTTTGAATTGTAAAGAGGCTGCCATTTACAGGTACACAGAGAGTTGTTTTTAATGGAAAATGGTGAGGATAACAAACAAATTATGACAATTAACCCTAAATATAGAAAACAGGCTTCTATCAGACACACACACATAGACATCCTGACCCAATACTAATAAGACCATGACATAGCTGCTATATATACACTCTTAGTAGAGTTATTTAGATCATGACCCTCACATGACAGTTCATGACTTAGAGATAGATGACATCTCCATTGAGAGAAAAATATTCATTCTGAATATCAGTGCTTTGTTCATGCTGAGTGTCTGTGTGTGCAAACGACAGAACCCTGCACATAATTACTAATAGCAAAGCAAGGAATTAAACCAGACCACCAGAAACCTGTACCACATATGCTAGCAAAGGCTGTCATACAAAACACAGCACAAAAAAACTGCAATATGTTCTTTGGGGGTGATTGTTCGTTCAGTGCCTTGTAAAGTGTTTGCCTTCATCTTTCTTCAGCATGGCTGCTAAGAAATGTAGTCATCTTTGTTATTAAACTCAAAACCTTGTGGTTTTGCTTACGTTGGCCTTCATTTTGGCTATGTAGCATCTTCATAAATCTACCAAAATCATCTTTGCTCATTTTAATGTATTTCCTTTGTAAAACATTTGACTATGATAGGCAAGTTGAAGGAAAACAGGAGTGAGGAGGAAATAAACATTGGCTTTTGGACTTTAGAATGTGTACTCAGTAGATTTTACTATCAACTTGACACAATCAACTTCCCAAAAGGGGAATCTCAATTGAGGAGTTATTCAAATGAGATTAGCATGTGGCCACATCTATGCAGAGTTGCCTTGTTTGCTGATTGATGTGAGAGGGTCTGCCCATCCCACTGTTATGGGTGTCACTTATGGGAAGGAGGCCTGAGTTGTATAGAAAAGGTGGATGATCACAAGCAAATCAGTGAGCAGCATTCCTACATAATTTTTCTTTCAAGCTTTGACCTTGACTTCTTGCTCTGACTGTCCTCAACAATGAACTGACCTGGGATTTGAAAGAAGAAATTTTCCTCCCCAAGCTGCATTGGTAGTCACGTTTATCCCAGCACTAAAAAGCAAACTAGAACAGGCACAGTGAAATCTATCTTAAGATTTGACTGTTTCTTAGCTTTTTTTAAAACTCATTTGGATATGTCTGTCCTAGGAATTACTTGATTTCCGTGAGCTTAAGTTTCATCTAAAAGAAGGAATATAAGCATATACTTAGCAGGAAAAATAGTCAACCAACTAACACTAGCTCCCTACTAACATTTCTATCAAAGCATAAATTCAGTGCTTATGGTGTATGAACTATAATATGTGGGTATTTACCAAACATAAAACATGTGTACACACACACACACACACACACACACACCTGTTTTTTCCCTTGGTATTAATCTCATTCAGAAATAATCTAATTATTAAAATTTTCAAAGTAACTTCTATGAGCAGAATTAGGAAACTCAATTGTCCTTCACACACACAAAAAATGCTATTTTATTCTTTGTTATGATATGCAGAATATAATGGAAATATATCTAGGAACTGAGCCATTTTAGGAAATCAGTTTGGTTAATCTGTGTATTTAAAGAAACGTAAAAAATTTCATTCCTTAGAGTCCCCCACCTACCCATGGTGATTTACTCTGCCTGTCGGTTTCAATAATCGTCACCAGGGTACACAGTACTCACCAATGACCTATTGCAGACAGTTAATCAAGAGCAGAGAGAACAGCTTTCACAGTACAAGTAGTTACTTGTTCTCAACTTTTTAAAGTTCATAATTCAGTCTTACTGTCATTTCTTTCCGCTTGCCGATGCTTTTATGAAGGGTAAAGCTGAACAGAAAGAAAACCAGAGTCATTAACTGCTTGAAAGTTTAATGTGCTACCAAACCAGAATTAGATGTGATGATGAAATTTCCACTGCTGAAAACTTCGCTAGCTGATATATGCACTGAGAAGGTGGTCTCATAACCAATGGAAATTTTTTAAAACTGCTAATTTTTTCTGTTTCCCATTCAAGTTTTTCTCTATAGTGGCCAAATATCAAGTTTGACTACTTTAAAAAAGAATACGTAGTAAAATTCTTTGCTTAGAAAATTCATTGTAAATATATAGACATCAATCAAATCCCATTACACCTAGAGACATGCTGGAGCAATAGATACGATTTAACACTTCATACTGCTATAGTTTAGTTCATCTCTCCTAGAGCATTTCAAATCACCAGTGTCCCTTCCACTGGCCTAATTACAGCCATAAGTCCAGAATACAAAGTATTATCTGAAGAAAATTCCAAACTTTCTAACTACAGAGGCTCCCAAATTTTAATAGTTCCATTTCCAGTTTTCCAACTTTACCATGAAATCATTCTTTGACCTTTAGCATCGCCTTCAGCCTCGCCTTATAGAACAGAACTGCAGTCCTGGCAGGCCATGTGATCGTGGGTTTGAATAGCCTCTACTGTACAAGGCACCATTGCTAAGCAAGGTAGAATGTTCAGTGGGATTATATATCAAATATGTTTTCATCTCATTTTCAATTTTTGTATCAACAACTACATAGTGACACATTCCCATTATTCATCAAGGAACATCAACACTTCAGCTTCTGTTTCTGTGCTTACGGTTTATTGTCAGATGGAGCATGTATTATTCTCCAAATACCATACAATCTTTATGCCATTTTTATCTTTGCATACACCGCTTTCTCACCCTAATGTTCTCAAACACAGCTGTTTTGACGTGTTTCCTGCCTCTAGGTACCAACTGTGTCTTTCTTCCCACCACTTCCACTCAGGGATCTGTTACAGATCACCATCTGTTGAATTTATATTTATTTAAATTCAGTTAACCTAGCTCTTTCTTGCCCACAGCAAACTGACCTGATGTTTTTCTCCTCCCTCTGCAGTAGTCACCCTGATTTACATCTTGTATGTCAATGCTCCTTTCCTGTGGCACACAGTAGTAGTCCATTCACGGTGTGGTCCATGGCTTCGGGCATTACTGCACTTTCATTTACATCCAGACTTCTCCTTTTCCTGGGTTTATAAGCTTCTTAGTCATCAAAGGGAGGGGTGGAAAGTGGATGCTTATTAATCTTCATAACATTTCATTACCTAATAGGCTCATTGCACATAATGTAGACTTGATAAATATTTCTTGAATTGCATGATTAAACTGGGTCAGTCAGGCTTAGCTAGAAGTATCTCAGTATTGCTTTTAGATTTACCAAGAGCTACGCTAGTGACGAAAAAGACAATTGTCTCTGCTGAATCATAGCTGAATTTTTATCACAGTAAGCTTTGGAAGGTACCACTTTTCGAATTAAATGCAAAAACAATAACCTTTTTGTATGTTACATTTTATAGTCTCCTGGCTTGTTTTAGGCATGAGGACATCTCTGTAAGGTGTTGACCTAAATTTCTGCTGACCTAATTTTCTTGTTGCAAAAGGATTTCTATGCAGCCAGCCCCCACTGCGGAAAGGTTTTGTTCTACATCACTGTCAAATTTCAATGACAAATGGAATGAACTTTGTTAGTCCTTTTGAGGTTTCAGAATAGCTCAGGATATTCCCTTTTAATATATAAGAGGATTTCAGTGATTTGTCCTACTGGCTACAGAGTGTAAAGGGACCTCCCTGTTTCCCATGCATTTACTCTAAACAGTCAGGCATGTCCCATGGAAGCAGTAACCACTACCTGCAAGCATTTTGCTGTACAGTAACTGAAGAAATGGTTGCTAATGAAATGGAGAAGAATAAAAGTGGCAAAATGTAATTGCTGGGGTCTTAAATAAGATAGAGGTTTTCAATACTAATAGGTCTCTGGTCCTATGTGTTTTGAAACAAACAGAAAATAACCTCTCTTATGATTGAAAGTAATTTTTTTCCCAATGGTGCAAATGCCAGAAAGTATTTCCCCAATATACCATTAACATGCTATTTGTATGCATTTGTGCTTGAGAAGGGTTATAATGAAAGAAAAATGGTATTTAGTGCAAATAAATCAGTAGCTGTAAAAACTATAGAACCATGGCAGGAATTTAACAAAAAAAAATATTTTTCCTTGAGTATTTCAGAAAATGAAATATCTTTTTGAAAAAGAAAAAGGTATACTAGATATCTATACAGGTTTTTTTTCTATTGTTAGAATTATGTATTTGCGATTAGTCTTAATATGTGATGTACTGATTTTGAGATTCGGAATTTTAATACTTTTTAGTGATATGGTAAAAGTGTCAACAACTGTTTAAAATTATTAAAATTCTCTTAAATTTGATCACAAACTATATCTCATGATGTTTTTCCAGTGTTACCACTGGAAGCAATCTCTTGGAAGACCTGAAGGCACCACACCCTGGCAGTCAGAGATGTGGTCAGCAAAGTGTAGAGGAGGTTGAACAGCTATCAACAATTTAGACTGAACTTAAGCTGTAATATGAAATAATTTTAAAAGGAGAAAAGAAATCTGTCAAGAAAAGACAAAAGCTATTCTCAAAAGATGTACAAAAATCAACTGCAGGTCAAAAGGAGATGTGGTGAGTTATTTTTAATAAGAACAAGGTTACATAAAATCAATGAAGAAATAAAACCTTTTGTATATATCAAAAACTATTGAATATCTTTCAGAAAAGCATCCTGTATGTTAAAAACGTAGAAGATAAACCTTAGGTAATCAGGTTATGTAAAAAGAAAGAAAGCCTAAGAAAGTGTTGGTCACCAAAAAAAAGTTGGGGACAGACACTGACCCATCTGTCAAGGAGAATAATGACTCAAACAAGCAAACCCATTACTAATACATTGCTGCACCATGACTAGATTAAATAATGGCCAGAGGAAGCCGAATTGAGTATATTATAGTGGACTGGTATGCCATATTAAGCCTACATCTGAGAGGAGAGCCAGAGTGTAAGATGGGAAAGAGTAAGGGAGGAAGAAAGTGAAAAAGGAGGAGAAACACCAAAATAAGAAAGTATGAGAGACAATGGGCCATGTGGCTAGTTCTTCTGCATAGATGTTGGTATGGCTATTTACAACAGAAAAAACACTCCCTAGATCCTATTTGCCAATATCTCTAGAGATGTCTACTGAGAAAAGAAATCTGCAAGAATCCCATATGAAATCAAAGGTCATTGTCATCTCAAAAGATTGGATTTAGAGAATGAATATTTTGACATATTTCTGTGGGTTAAAAACAAGCAAGAATGCCCTCCTATGAAGCAAGAGTTGAGAAGCTATCACCCCAGTAAGAGTCTCAGTATACGATGGCCAAGGATGGTGTACATGCATAATAAAGACTTTGTAGAGGTCTCTTGAATCTCCTGAACACCATGTGATTAAGTCCATGCAACTTCCATATTGATTTGTACAGGAGAGAGTAAAGCTTTCAAGATATAAGTCAACTGATAACTGAAAACACGTGATCTCATGTATCCAAACTCTGTGGAGAAGTTTAAAGTCATTTCTTCCTACGAGACCTAGCTTTTTATGATTGTCTATTACAGAAACTATCTGAGGAACAAATAGCCTTTGGCTGTTGGGTTTTATTGACTCAGCATCATACCCAGGCAGCATCACTCTGATCCTGCTGCAATGCACACCTGCTGCTCCAGGGGCTCTTGGTCAAACACAAGGAAAGGAGAGCAACTTCTAAAATCCATTTTTACTTTATCGGGAACAAAGATGACAACTGAAGCAAAAGCCAGGTCAAATCTCGCTTTTCATAAAGTTGGCTGAGCCTGTTTCTGTTCAGGCAAACTCCTTGTTGAACTTTTGCTTTCAGAAGCCGGAATAGATTGAACAATCAGACTGTTTGAAAACCCCATCATTCCCACAAGGATTTGTAAAGTGTTGAACGTCTGGCATATGGGTGTTCTGAATAAAAGGATTTTGCCGGGAGTTTTGAGATCAGAGATCCACAATTAATTCTGACTGCTTGGATCAATAAAGATTGTTTTCCTTTGAAACAGAGCACCTATAAAGTTATGTAATTTGAGGTATAGGAAAATCATGGCTGAATGAGCAAAGAGTGCTTTGTGCCCACAGAATCCATTTGGTAATAATTTCAGTATGAAAAGTAAGACCATTATTTTGATGGGACAAATGCACTTGAAAGCCATGAAAGATTAGATCAGTGAAAAAAATTGTATTTGAATAAAATACATTTTCAGTACAAACTCATTCAGGTGTGGTATTATTCACAGGAAAAGTGCAGTTCATGTGAGCTCTTTCCTAAAGGAAAAGTACATGTGAGAATTCAGGTTATTTTGTCTATCGCAGCTGCTACTTGTTCTCCTGAAGCAGGAATGTGGCTGATGACAAGGTAGAATGGAACGTGACACCTCTGTTGGCAACCAGCCAAGAATACAGAATGTTTTAGCCAGTCTGTAGAGTGCGATCCATTTCTTGTCGATAGCATATAATTAGGACAATCTTAGCCTCGTTTAATGAATGCAGTAAGGTAAACTGTAGTGCTTGATACTTGGATAGACTTTGTTAGTCTTGGAGCACGGAACTGCAGAGTAACATTTTATAAACAGTACAAAATGGAATCTTCCCTCACAAACTATCAGCCTAGAATTATGGTCAACATTCTAACCCGCAGTATAAATTCTGTGCACTGCATAAATGTCAACTGGTGCTCATGACCAATGTGCCCAAAATAAATTTTCCCTTTGAAGATTTTAAAGGTAAGATTTATGTGAAGAAATTGGGCACATATTTTAAAGTGACAGACTACACGCCCTGCCAAGCAGTTATCAACCTGGTCTGTACTGACAAGCTCCTTTCTCAGATGGCCCAAGCATAGTCTAGACTACACTAGGTGTTGTGTTGTTTCGTCTTTTATTTTATGTGCAATGGTGTTTCACCTGCATGTATCTTTGTGAGGGTATGGGGTCCTCCGAGACTGGTGTTACCATGTTGTGTGCTGCCATGAGGGTGCTGGGAATTGAACTCAGGTCCTCTGGAAGAGCAGCCACTGCTCCTAACCACTGAGCTATCTCTCCATCCCCACTGCTTTTTTAATGCAGTTATTTCTTTGAAAATAATATATTTATTATTTTCCATTAAAACAGTTTTTCTGCACTTACTTTTCAGGACCATATTGATTAGTATTACATTATTTAAATATTATCATTATAAAGGATACTAACATATTTTTATGTAGGCCATAAATAAATTGAACTGATTTTCTCATATTTCTTATAAAAGATTAATCTTTTTAAAGGGAGAAATTCTACCAACCTATGAAAAAAAACAAAAAAAAATGAACTTGAAGACTGCATTCTAAATTTTATCTAAAACAAAACAATAAAAAAATATTGCTTAAAGGGAAGGAATATTGTTTATAGCATGCACGTTTTCCCTTTTTTTTCCTTTAAATTTGTTCTAATGTTATCAGAATCAATTTTTAGTTTCACTCATCCCAAAGGAGCTGTCTTGAGTGAAGCTCTTATCGGGAAAGTATAATGAAGAATCAGCTAACATAGCTGTTACTATGGTGCTCACATATCTGGAGAAAAATTTAGTGGAAATAAAATTCCAGAGCACTAAATTTAGAGGTATTTCGTTTCCTAGTAAGAGGCACAAAAATAGCATTACTAGATACAATTTGAATTCCAAGGGGAAGATATTTATTCCTACATGATGTTCAAATGTGTACATTTTACAAAGCCAGATCTTTCTACAGTCCTAGAGACAAATTAAAAAATCATGTTACCTAAGTTCCAGTCAGGCCTCTGAAGGACAGTGCCTAAAAACAGAGACATTCATTTTCAGTTTGGTATTGTTTTTACACTTAAACATTAATAGGTTAAAGGAATGGCTATTTGAGGCTACACATTTATGTACTAAGAAAAACAGCAGTGATATGTATTTGTGGATGGATACTAAGTTCTTTATTCTCTCACAGAGACAGGGAAACATATTGGTGCTATATTCCATTCTGCTATGGCGACTAGAAATCTCAGGTATAACCTCTATGTTTCATTCATAAAGAATAATACTTTGGTATGCACAAATCAATCAAATTCCATTTTCCAAAAGTTAAAATAATAAAAAGCTCCAGAAATTATAACAAAATATATTTCTGAAATTAAAATAACTCCTTCCCATTTAATATAATTTAAATATTCTTCTGCCCTTTATTTAAAGCCATGCCAAATTCCTCAAGGCGTGCTGTTTCCCAGAAGTATCACCTAAGGGTCTGCTGGAAGAAGAAAGTTAAAATCATATTTAAATTTTATTTAATTTAATGTTTTCTATGTTTAAGCCAATAAAAACATAAAAAGTCTATAATAGCTTTTTTTATTTTATTGCATCAAAATTTCTAGGTTTTTAAGCAAGAAAGAAAAATTTTTGACTTTCACAAAAAAACCTCTAACTTTTCTGCGAATGAGTGATACAATGTAAAAGCTAACGATGAGAATAAGGCTTTCCAGTTTTCTGTACAGTACCAATAAGTTTATATTCCACACTTATGTGTGCAAGCTCAAAAATACAATAAAGGAGGTTTATGACTTTCCTGTGCTGTGTCCACACAGGAGAGAGGCCAAGAGTTCTTCTGTCTGTCCTCCACACTGTCAAGTGAAGTTTATCCTGACAATATCCCACAGCTCCAGCCTCTGAACACGAATGCGCCCTTTACACTAGCATGAAGACATGTGCCCATGATTTCAGAGACTCTTTTAGGAAATGTGGTTATTATTTGTGCTTCTTTTTATCAGAAATTTTGGATTTGGGAAAAAATTTGGCTCAAAAATTTAAAGAATGAGCACCAAGATTTAGTGAGGCTTAGTGGTAATAGCATGATGCTGGAGTGAACATTCCCCTGTTTGGAACTGTGGTCTAACCCAGGACTTACAATTACCCATTTGCACCATAAAGGCAACATGTTTACACATACAGCAAACACAGAGCTTGGTTTTAAAATTGCATGATTTTGTAGGTGTGTTTTCTATATTATCAGGTTTAATTTTTATTTTTATTTCAAAAGGCCTGTTACAGATTCTGAAATATAATTAGAAAAGGAGCATAAAGGACCTTGAATTAATTTTGCCAGCACATTAAACAGAAACACCGTAGCATCCGTCAAACAAATTTTATTTTTTTTTCTTTGACAAAACACTTAGAAAATAGTTTCTTTAAAATGCCAGTTTAAACCACACAGGAATACTGCACTCTAAAAGTCACCTTTTTTGTTGATTCATTTAATAAGCGAAGTATTTGCCTGATTTTTGTCTGTAGTTATTTCTCCCTTTTCTAGATTGTATACTCAATATACTCCATGAGTATTTATCCTCTTTTAGTTTACAGAAATCCCAGTTTCCCACCTTTGCTACTTGCTAGACAAAGTGCATTAGCAGTGATTCTCATATTAACCTCACGGGGAGATAAAGTACAAACTGCACACTCAGCCACACATTTCCAGGCTTTGAACTATACAGGGAGTGTATTTTGCACCTACAAAACCAATGAATCTCAAAACATTTCCTGAATCACATTTCTTTTTGCTTAGACCAATACAGAAATCTTACTGCCCTGGTTCAGGAAAAGATAAGCATTTGGCTCAAAAGCAAGGGTTTGTGAAGAGTAAATAGATTTGATAAATGCTTTTAGAACCTACTTAATATTACATGAATTGATCCAGGACAACTAAGCCACTTGTCTTCCATAATGAAACTAGAGTTTCTTCTACCTGTGAGCTCTCTAGGTCATGCGGTTCTTCTAACATGATGGGAGGGCTTAGTACAGAGACACCGAAGCCATTCTGGATTGGGTTCTGTAAGACTTCAACTTCTCTTTGCAGTTTTTACTCTTCTTTGTGGTTGCATACAGAGAGGTCCGAAAGAAAGACAAACTCAACTTCTGGATCTGGGTCCAGAAGGAACCCAGCTAGAGTGACATACACAGACAGCTCCTGATTCCACATCTATGAGCAAAGGTTTTCTTAGACTACTCTTGTTTTCAATGTGGCACAAATAAAATCAAGTTCCCATATCACCCACCTCTCAATCCCAAGGGAGCTAAGAAGGCAGCTGTGGTGAAACTTGGAAAACAAAAAGACCTCCGTGGCAGAGACCCAGTTTGGGCTTCCACCAGGGAGCTAAAGGGAAATCAGAGGTTGGACTTTTGTAGCCGTAAGCCAGGCAAATTTACTGTCAATGAGACAAAGCCAAGAAAGCAGATGCCCACATCATCTGTAGTCCCTACATACGCGGTACACAAAGGGCATCATCATGAATCCCAGGGGATCAGTAGAACTCAACACACAGTAATGCCAGCTCTTCCCTACCACTCCTAAGACTGTGAAATCACCAGACACTAACTTGAAGGAGAGCCCAGAGTGGACAGAAGGCTGAAAAATCTGGGAGACTAAGCATGTTTTCCTAAACAGACAGCATTACCTAAAAGGATGGCTTTAATTATTGGATTGGATTGAATTTTAAAATGTATGGTGCTCTAAATTTATAAGAGAACCAGAATAGTTATAGACAAAATAATGAAACTGTTTTCCAGGGACACCCAAGTTGCTATGTTCATGAAATCAGTGTTCCTTAACCACTACAATGAAGAAGGTTTCTGCAGTGGAAATAAGCACCACCACCACCACCCATGCATATCTTACTCACCTGTAGGAGCACTACATGGAATTTGGCTACAATGGGATGAGCTTTGTGATTCAAAGTTTCTACATGTAATGACTGTGTTAATTAGTAAGTAAAATAACAAACTTGGTTTTCTTTTTTGCTTTTTCCATGCATGTATAAGGTATAAGTATAACTTTATGCTAAAATTTGCACACAAAATAGTGGGTTTCATAATCACATTTTATATTGTTTATCATTGTACCTTTCCCAATGTCCATCTCTCCCACTGCTTTCTCCTACTCTTAGTTTTTTGTTTTTGTTTTGTTTTGTCTGAAAATAGCAATATTATTACCTCCATGGTTATTTGGAGAAACAAGTGAGATCATTTAAGGGCATTTTATAAACTAACCAATAGCCAACCTTATGCTTTGGGTATGGATCCACCAAAGGCCAACAGCTTCCAGATGATAGCATTTAGTGAAATTTTCGGGAGGTAGGGCCCAACTGAAGGAATAAGTTATTGGGAGTTTCCTCTTAAAGTGTATGCTGGGGCTCTACCAGCTGCCATGGATGAGCAGATTTTCTGGAGAACATGCTACCTACCTTGATGTTATGCCTCAGAAATAAAACCAACAGACCAAGACCGAAATTTCTGGAAGAGATTATTATTATAAAAAATAACCCTCTTGTAGAAGGAGTGTCTTAGTAGCTAACAATGTTTGCATAGCAAGCACAAGGGCCAGAGTTCAGCTCCTAACACACGCAATGAGCTGGGTGTTCTGTGTATGCCTCTTTAACTTCAGCACCAAGCAGACACTGGAGAATTGTGGGGGCTTGCTACTTTCCAGTGAAGCCATGAAAACAAAACAGACAAAACCAAACATGTGAGCTCCAGGTTCAGAGAGAGACTCAGCCCTAAAGTGAACAGACAGAAATTGATGGAAGATACCCAAGGCTCTCTCTTGATTGGAAGACAAGCGTATACCAGGCAGCCCATGTTTTAGGATGCCTTTCAAGGACATTTACCACAATCACACATGACCACATCATGAATACCATATCCACACACACAAGCAACACACACACAAATACATACACCACACAGAGACACACACAAACACAAACGTTTTCCTTTAAGTTGCTTTTCAAAGTATTTGCTTTTCTGCCTCCATATCTTCCCCTTTTAGGTGACTTCCATAAGAAATATGAAACAACTTAAAGTACTGAACTGATATCATGAAGAATTGGAAATGAACTATAAGAAATATGATTCAACTGAGAAAAGATAAATGACAGGACAGAGAATAAGTCTATCTTCAACTAAATTTTTAACATTAAGCTTTATGTTTTGAAAATGGAAAAGAAAGTACTGTCTCTCATAGTCATTAACTCAAATTTTTAAAACCATTGACTTTATTTTTGTATTTAGTTTTTATTCATAATCATAAACTTAACTCTGCAATCCAGCTAGACTCAGGAGGGGAATGAGGAAAAACCCAAAGAATTCACTGAGAGCAGAGATTACAGAGTATTGTTAGTAGATGGGTAGGAGCTCTGGAGCTACAGAAAGATGGTCTGGTGAGTAAGATGTCCACAAGTCAAAAGAATTCGACTATCCACATTTGGAAATGGTGATCTTACGGAACACTCCATGGCCTCCATGATGCTCCACCTTTGCAAATACCACATGCTTGCTATCCAGCCACTCCATCTTTTCCAGTGCAGATTAAAACCTGGGAACAATTGTGTTTGGTCCAGCATTTGTCATGGACAAGGTGGTTCAGGAAGAAGCTGTATGCTTCAAGATGATCTAATCCTCAAATTTTTCCTCATACATGGATCTGCCACTAATGCAATTATAGCATGTCAAGCCACCACCCTGGCACATAAATCCTGGAATAATTCTGTGAAAGGAGGAACCCTTATATCCAAATCCTTTCCCTCCAATGCCATTAACTTTATATTAAAGATCCTTATTTCAATTTTCTGAAATTAGAAGAGAAAAATGTTGTCTTAAGATTGGAACAGTGGCAATACCAATGGATATGTTGATTAGATGGTGAATATTTTTGTGGGATTCCAACCCTATACAGAGAACCACAAGCAACTGATGAATTAGCCTCTCCCAGGTATGAGTTCCCTTATTGGTTATACAGTGAAGAGCATTCAGCCTTGAATCCATATAAACAAGAAAACCAAAACAGACTAAACATATGTGTATATGCATGCATGTGTGTGTATGCTCATTAGAGAATGCAATCCTCATGTTATTTTAAAATAATCTTACCTAAAATTGATATTAATTGATATCTGGGCACATTACATTATTAGAGTCCAGCATAGTGATTTGCCCATTCCAAAATGTCATAATCTTTATTTTTAAATAAAAGAAGATCATGACTAGGACAAGGCCTTTTACTGTGGACCTGCAAGTAATTCCAGTAACTATGGCCAGTCTTGCATTATTTGAAACAGCAATAATATTGCCTGGCATTCTGAGCTCTAAGAAGAAAACTATGTTTATGAGAGGTTAAACAAATAGCCTTGGATCTAATGAACAGCCATTCCAAAGCCTGGACACAACTTCTCCAATCTCTCTTCATGGCTCTAATTAGCTTCAGTTGATTGACTAACTAAGGAGATTAACTACAAGCAGATGCAACTTGTGTCACCAAGGTACACTCTTCAATACAGCATCATAAGGCCAATTTTGATGTCGTGTTGACCTTATTATCCATTATAAGCCAATAGATAGAGGAAGGAGTAAAGAAAGGAAAAGGAGTTAGTTACATACTACACACAAATTATATGTATTTCTGAGTTGTGCATACTACTCAGGATGGTTTTTGTTAATGACTTTTAGTAGCTACCATGTGTCTACAGGACATGCAGAACCCTAGGAAACAGGTAGAGACTGCTAACTATCACTTTGTGGCTTTGATGTATGCTCTGGAAGATGGAGGGGATAGAAAAAAAGAACCCAGTTTCCATTTCTGAAGAGAGCTACCTGTACACTATGCCACTTGTCACTCAAGGGGCATTTTCCCATGTTAAGCCAGTTTGAAGTACATTTTCTGTTACTTGAAACCAAAATATATAAGCATATATATTATGTTTATATATATATATTATATATAAATATTTATATAATATATACAAATATATAATATATATAAAGCATATATATTATATATAAATATATAAGCACATATATAATATATATTGTGTTCTTCCATATATATATATATATATATGGAAGAATACAAATGTAAGGAGAAAAGCACTTTATACTTCCTTGAGTATTTCAGTGTCATGTGCAACGTCATTAAAACAATGTTGGTATTTAAAGTGTTTAAGATTAAAACTACAAGAGGCCATTTAGATCTTAGGAATACCAAATACAACCTGCAAAGGGTAGATTCTGAGGTCTTAGCATTACAATAGCAGATGTCTTTGCAACGGTTGGAGGGGGATCCGCAGTCATCCCTTTAATTGTGCTATGCAGCTCAGTATGTCAATGGGTAACCCATCTGGCTTACAGGTGTCAGCCCCAGTGAGCTTTGAGAAGTGTATCCCAGAAGGGAATGTATGAATACAGCACCCTCTGAAGGAGTCTCCTTTGCTCAAGAGGAAAGGGGAAATTTTCTACCTATACATTAAGCTTTCTGTTTCTGTTTTGTAGCCTGCACTCCATCTTAACCCTCTTCCCCACTGAAAGGCAATGGGGAAAACAGACCTCACCAAAGCACAAGATAGAATGACCCACAGTGTAGTTCTGGAAAACAGCCAGTTCCCCCGCATTGATGTGGTCTCACTTAACTCCTCAGGGGTGGACGCATGTCGAGGCTTAGTGACAGCAAGCTA
Source organism: Psammomys obesus (assembly GCF_907164565.1). NCBI lineage: Eukaryota > Metazoa > Chordata > Mammalia > Rodentia > Muridae > Psammomys > Psammomys obesus. The sequence goes on from NW_026587759.1 coordinate 8,613,715, forward strand.
TTGCAGCAGCTGGCATACAGGGAACTGACATGGAGTTGCTGCAAGAAGGGTGGGCAGAAGAAAACACTCCAGAAAACGCTGAAGTATAATTTCAAGCAATCCACACTGTTTGGGAATGTGGGAAACCACAGGGGTAAACAGGCCAAGCTGGCATGCAGCAGGCAACAGTGAGGCAGGGCGTTTTCAGTGTGACCCACCAGAGAAACCAGATCAAAGATCTGGAGCAGCTAACATGAAACATCTATTCCATAACATTGATTCACTCTGTGAACTGTTTGTTGTATACCTACTATGTGTCACATCCTACGACACTGGAACATGAAGAGGAAGGCATAACTCTGTCCTTGATGTACAAAAAGCTAGTGCCATCAGTCAAAGATGTCCAAAATATAGAAAATTTTACTTTTTTTCCTGTAATGGTGTGTTTACTTGATGTCCCCATTCACATAATGGCAGAAATGAGGCCTCCTTTTAGTCTACTTTCCAATAGTCTCCTCTGAGTTCCAGGGACTTACAGTACCAGGGACTTGGAAGAGAAGAGAGGATTCTACCAGAACCCTGCACCCCCTTTCTGCTTTTCTCCACATGTCCTCGTTGATGGTAAAGCAAGATTCTCTTCATCCTGGCTCACACAGCTCTGCCCTCAGTGTCGCAGACCTGTCTCTGCTCGCGTGCATTCCATGCATTATTTGTGCTGCCAGGATATACACTACCTCCTTTCCCAGTCCTCCACCATTTTCTAAACTAATGACATTTTTACCAGCCCTGGACAGGGGAGTAAGACAGAAACACCACCTTATTTTCTTCAAATCTGTATCTCAAACTTTAGGTCCTGGGTTACAGAAAAAGTAGTCAAGTCCTTTACTTTGTTGTCCCTGCCTTGAATTGAGCTAGCTTCCTGAATACTAAGGAAGGGAAGTAGGAAAGAGAACGACAAACATACCAGTTTATCTCTTAGAAGAAGTTCATCTCTTGTGGTAGTCATCAGAAATGGATGAAAAGTTCTTGAAAAAGCAACTATATAAGCCCACTCTTGAAAATATATAGCTGTTCATCAAAGAACAAAATAAAAGACAACCAAATGTATGAAGGGGCTTTTCTTGTAAACAAAAGTAACTCAAAGTCTTATAAAATGAAAGTGTATAAAACAACACAACAGTACAGAATCTCGCAGAATATAAAAGTTCAATGTCATTTACATGATGCTGTGCTCACAGGTGGAAAAAAATGAACATTACATTCCATTTTATATAGACAAAGGGCTATTTTTTATTGAAAATAGAAAAATTTCATGCAGTACATCCTGACTACAGTTTCTCCTCCCTATGCCTCAGCTCTCCCCCAGACCCACTTCCCCTACATTTTCTCCTCAGAAAAGAGCAGGCCTCTAAGAGACAACAGCCAAACAAAACAAAACAAGATACAATAAGATAAAGCAAAAGCCTTCATATCGAGGCTGTACAAGGCAACCCAGTAGGAAGAAAAGAGTCTCAAGAGCAGGCAAAGAGTCAGAGACTGTAAGGAGTCCCATAAAAACAAACAGGAACAACCTAGAAACCTGCTACAGAGGGCCTCTGAAAGCCAGAAGAAGAAAACAGGAAACAAACTAGGAACCTACCACGGAGGGCCTCTGAAAGCCTCTGCCCTGCAGACTATCAAAGCAGATGCTGAGCCTGATGGCCAACTGTCGGACAGAGTGAATGGAATTTTATGTAAGAAGTGGGAAATAGTAAGAGCTGGAGAGGACAGGAACTCCACAAGGAGAGCAACAGAACAAGATAATTTGAACACAGGGAACTTCCCAGAGACTCATACTCCAACCAAGGACTATTCATGGAGATAACCTAGAACCCCTGCACAGATGTAGCCCATGGCAGGTCAGTGTCCAAGTGGGTTACCTAGTAATGGGACTGCCCCTGACATAATCTGATTGGCCTGTTCTTTGATCACCTCCCCCTGAGGGAGGAGCAGCCCTACCAGGCCACAGAAGAGGACAATGCATTCACTTTTGACAAGAACTGATAGACTAAGATCAGAAAGGAGAGGAGAACCTCCCCTATCAGTGGACTTGGGGAGGGGCATGCATGCAGAAATGGGAGGGAGGGTGGGATCTGGAGGGGAGGAGGGAGGGGCTTATGGGGGGATACAAAATGAATAAAGTGTAATTAATAAAAAAAAACACGAAGCTAACAGTTATAATATATACACAGAGGAGCTATTTAAATTTTAAATCATTTCTCTAGTACTGAAAGTTAAAGTTTAGAAGAAAATCACTTGGAGTAAGGCCCTAAAACAGAAGTCAGGTACAAAACTGGGAATGCTCTTCTATCTTCTTTAGCAAGTACCTATTTGACCATAGACTTTCATTATAACAACTGAATGATCATTGTATGTGAAAAGACTGGCAACAACACTTCTTGCAGCTCTCAGTTAAAGTTTTAATTCTTTAAAAACGACTTCAAGCTATTTTGTTAGAGCATGTGGAGTCACAATAGGCAGATACTGCTCAATCATGAGTGTTCTATTTCCTAGCAGCATTTTCTCTTGCAGATTCTACCAGCAAGTATAAAAACTTCCTTTGCTCCTTTAATCATTATGTATTCAGGATGTGTATATCCCCAAACTGCATTCAGAATTCTGAAGTTAAGCATGCTCAGTGGATCTGACAAGGGGTACTACTGAGGCCTCGACTCTAAATAGTTTAAAATAAAAACTTGTATAAATATCAGGCCGTGCCAATGGTGTGGTTTGAGAGGGAGTGCTATAAACACAAAGTAAATTAAATAGGATCTGCTCTTGTGGAAGACAGGGCTACTTAGACTGGTTATTATAGAGAAAATTTTGTTGTGTGGTGCGACAGCACGTACCCATGTGGCTAACCTACAACTGGTAGAAGAAACAAATCCCACCCATACCTAGGCCTGGTGCCACAGCCCAACCACAATTCCTGCGGGGATGAACTTAATTTGCTGAAAATGAAGGCCAGGCTCTGCTGCAGCTCATTAGCTGGTTACAGACACACTGAGAGAGAAGAAAGTGGAATTTGGTCGATGTTCCAACTTCTACATGTGCTGTGAATAAAACAGACTATTGTTTTTTTGATAAAGAAGTATTGTTTTGAACGTGCAGATTGGCTAAGTAAAGCCAGCAGAATTTTTTTGCCAAATATAGTCTCTTGCTCACTCCTAAAAATCCTAGCTTTCAAATTAGGAGCTGAAGTCATTGAAAAAAAAAAAAAAAGTTTACATTCCTGCAGCCTGCTGCAGCAAAAGCCAAACAAATGTTTGGCTTAAAGTTCACTTACATCTCTTTCATGAGCCTTTTCTTTAACATGGAAATCTGAAAAGTACCGTTTCTTTTTATCAAGTCATTTAATGCCCCGAGAGTGTGTGTGTGCGTGAGTAAGTGAGTGTGAGTGTGAGTGTGTGTGTGTATGTGTGTGTGTGTGTGTGTGTGTGTGTGTGTGTACATGCATGCACCCGTGCACACATTGATCAACAGCATTAAAGAGTCAGTGTAGTGGTGTAAAGCATGTAGGTCACACTTGAATTTAAAGAAAACCAGAGCTTTATAGGTTCTGGCATAATTTAAGTCACAGTCACAAAATGTGATTTTTTTTTTAAGCATCATTAACCACTGAATGGACAAGGAATGTGTTATTTTCAAGGAGTCTCTTTGGTGCCAATTCAGGCAATAAAAACCTAGAGATGGGGTCAAACTGGGAGGGTAGTTCAGTGCACAGTTGCCCTCTCAATACACTTTTTTCAAACCCATAGAAATGCCACACCCTTTGGCATTGAATTCAAACCAAACTGGATAACATGGAGTGACAGCAGCAGCTTGCGCTATGAAAACATCTTGATGGCTAATTTCTATACAGCTCATCAGATTAGTGGTCTGGCACTGTGAAGAGCCTACAAAGATGACAAAATTGAAGAACTAAGTATCCAATGGTCAATAGATTTTAGGATCACTGGTGCATTATCAACATGATACTCTTTGCAGGTTACCCAAAATCCTATACAATGCAAGTCATTTTGCTATACTGATGTCACTAACATGAAACAAATTCTCTATCAGAAAGAAATAAAAGTTTCTTTTTAAAATAATTTATTTTTATTAATTACAGTTTATTCAGTTTGTATTCCAGCTGTAGCCCCCTCCTTCATTCCCTCCCAATCTCACACTCCCTCCCTCTTTTCCCCAGTCCACTGATAGGGGAGGTCCTCCACCCTTCCATCTGACCCTAACCTATCAGGTCTCATCAGGACTGACTTCATTGTCTTCCTCTGTGGCCTGGCAAGGCTGCTCCCCATCAGGGTGAGGTGATAATAGAGCCAGCCACTGAGTTCTTGTCAGAGACAGCCCCTGTTCCCCTTACTTGAGAATAAAATAGTTTAAATGAAGCCTTTTTATAACAATTTAACTAGTGCCAATCCATGCCCAGATCTAAAGAAAGGGAAGCAAAGGGAAGCTTGAATGTATCCTTTCCGTTGCCACCTCTTTCCTCTCCACTGCCCTGGGAATTGGTGGAGCTATTTTGTTTGCAGAAGTACTTTTCTCCAAAATACGGTGTGAAAAAAGATTAAAAATGTCACATGATCAAATTGTAGCTCTGCTTAGATTAATTCTAGTTCCTTTATCAACTTATACAAACAACATTAGAACTATACAGGGAAGTTGTCATAAAGAAAGAATAAAATGAACCATATAATCATAAAATATTATTTACCTAAAACTTCTATCAATGAAACTTCAAAATCCTGATTTTAATTATACACACAGAGTCCCCAAACTTTCTCTTCAGAAGCTATACTTCCCTGTTGCATTATTCTAATATATAATATATTACTACATCATTATCACAGTGACCAGGTATCAATGTATGTTTAATTTTGAGTTTATTGTTTATTTTCGTAGAATCTCAATTTGTAAATTTTGTGCAGTTGCTGTTTTAATATATTGCAAACTACTAACAATGCATTTTATTTATATATTAAAAATATCTTAAGATTAAGTCTAGAAAGTCTGTGGACTCTATGACATAGAGAAATGAAAAAGTCATCTTTTCAGAGAAAGCTAAACACAGCCTTACATTCTCAATAGAGAACCATGGCTTTAATAATCCATGCCCAGACATGACTTTTCACTAATAAGAAAATTTAATTTAAGCATTTCTACTAGTTTCAAAGACGTGTATGTCCCTCCTCTAAAAAGATACGTTTTAAAAGGAAAATAACCTTTTCTCCCATGACTTCACTGTGGATGTCCTGTGTCACATGCCTGTTTATCGCTTGCCTGCTTTCTCTTTCTATACCGGGATCTCAGCTGAGAGTTGCTATTGCTATGCCTGTGTCTAATGACATTTCACATTCTTTCTCCAATCTGCTCTGAGATAGGAAAGAAGATCTCAGTCTGTAAAGAGTTTACGCTAACAGTTATCAATACGATTCTGGCTGAAAAGCATCTATTTATGTCACCTACATTTTCTGCCAGAGAATTTCAATTAAGAAACTTTAGGACTCAGGACTCACACAAGTAAGGGGTGCATGCCTGACTACCTCTAGATTACTTCAAAAAGTCAAAGAATATGTATTGAAATTGAAATTTAAGTTGACCAGCCAAAGAATTTTCCCTTGAAAAGTATTTCAGTTTTGACACTTGTTTATATATTAAGCTTCTGAAATGTAATCTCACATTAACTTACATTTTCAAATCCCAAATAACTTCCACACATACTTGCTGCTGTCTCTTTTACCTTTATAACCTGAGCACACTTATTTTTTCTGTTCTCGTGTTGTTATTTATTTCATTTATTATTTATTTAACCACTTTAGAGCCCGATCTCAGCCTCCTCTCATGTCAGTACCACCCTCATGCCTTCTTCCCCGGTCCTCCTCCTTCTTCTCAGAGAAGGGGAGACTCCCAAGGGATACCAAGTCATCCTGGTACAAGTCACAGCAGCACTAACTGCACCTTCTCCCATTGAGGCCAGTAAAGGCAGCCCAACAAGAGAAAAGAGATCCAAAGGCGCACAACAGAGTCAGAGACAACCCCTACACTCATTGTTAGAGGACACACATGATACCAAGCTACATATCTGCTACATATTAGCTCTTTTAGGTAACAAGGAATGTAAGTTCATTCCTGCTAGTACAAGTTAGTATACACGATTGTAAGAAAGCCAGGGATATCATCACCTTTACACTGAATTCCCTAAACATGTAATGTTACTCAAGATAGGAAGAGTGTTCACACCATGATTTGTGGCAACCAACTTTCCTCATTGTATCTCAATATGTTTCAGCATTTGCCATGGCTTCAACATCAATTCACTGAATTTTAAAGTATCAAAATAATGAAAATTTTTCAGTACTGGATACGTTGTCTCACACATTAAATAACTCAAAAAAAAAAAAAAAAAAGTACCTGATACCCACCTGTGCATTTGCTCATGCATATACATGAGCACATTCATATGCATACATGGTGATTCACCAGTAACAGCAGCAGGAATCTGAGTGTGAAACATTTCAAATAATCCACAGTATTATTTTACCAAGCTACTACATGACTGGTACTGGTACTCAAGTCAAAGTATGAACGATCACGGGAGGTTATCCATCTTAGTCAGGCCAAAGAAAACAATCATGTAGTTGCTCATCTTGAACCTTAAAAAAAAAATCAGTCAGAGTTTGCAGTCTCTTTCCAACAGTGAGTACACATAGAACATGCTCTTGCACTCAGTACCTTCACCTAGGATAGACAGACTTGCATAACAGAAACACCTTAAAGGTTTCAAACAGAAAACAGAATGGGAGTCGCAGTAAATTTACACAGTAAATGTTCAGGGACATACAGGCGTGATGGAGCAGCATTAATACTGCTGTCCTCAGATGAAGAGATACACATCACCTTACAGGCTACCTGACCACATTCACTCTGTGAGACACTCGTCTGAGTAGCCTGAGAAAAGCAGCAACTCAGAAGGAAGTGTGGTGGAAATTTCCAAAATACATAGAGCCTGTTTGGACAAAAACAGTGAAGACAGGCTTCTCTATTTAATGACAGGGCCTGGGCTCCCAGCCTTCTGTGATCACTGGCTCTGTGTGGTATACTTTGGTGAGTTTATGATGGTGTAAGTCACCCAGCGAGGAAAAGCACTCCCTTCCCCTCAGCGCTGTTTATTCTTAGCTTATGCACACAAAGAGTGAAGAAAGTTGTCAACAACACATTCAGTTTAAATACTGATGCTGCTAAGAGCTGTGGACTTAACTGAACCAAGAAGCTCTTGTAGCCTGAGTCTTTCATTCATTCATTTACACACACAAATATTGACTCTGTACCTACTATGTGCCAGGCATAACAACAGAAAAGGTTAGTTGAGGAAACACAGGGAAAGGACACAGAAGTGGTAAGAAGACAGAAAAGAGGGGGAAATGGTTTGTTTTGTATAAATGAAACAGTAGTGCTTAGTCATATTAAGTGTGCTCTTCTCTAATTTGACCAATAATAATCTGTGAAAGGACCACTATTCAACCCAAAATTATCACAGTAGTTTAAAAATACATATACATCCATTCTTTAAAAACAGTTTTAAAAAGAAGAACATACAACTACATATATCTGAAGCAGGAAATTATGTATAACATAAGATGATGTGTTGTTTTGTAAAAATAAAGATAAATTAAATATTTGTAAAGCTATTTATGTGTTCATTTTAACAACTGGAAATCAAACAGGTTAAGGTGAGTATTGTAACAACAATGAATTGTTGCTATCTTTGAGGTAACAGTTTGGCAGAGGAACTGGAGGAAAATGGAACACAAGTGTTTTCAGCTGGAATTCTGTGGAGTTATAGATCACAGTATTTCTTTTTAAATGAATCCGGGTCCATAGGAGATGGGATTTGGGAGTTCTGGCTCATGGCAGGCTGTTTTAATATCATCCTGCGAATTGGGACAACAGAAATAGCACTTATTCAGAAAGTGTTTCCAAGTCATGATTTCTAGAAGTCACCTCACTTATCACTATGTCAGACTTCGCCTCTATGCCGTTCTCAAGGATTCTGAAGGCTCACTCCCAATGTCAGACTACAATAAAACTCGGGGTAATGTGAACCACTCTATCATATTGCCTTTCCTTATTGCCTTTTATTTACACCGTACTAAATGCAATAAAAGGGACGTTGTTCTGAATGAGACAGAGAAAGAAATGAGTATTGTTCTCTGAGTTGAAAAGTCACAAACTGCAATAGGCTAACTGCTTAGAGGAGGACTTCCTATATTTGTGGTTGGTTACGTGTGTTTGAACATCTGAGTAGCTTGAAAAGCACACAAGATTGCCTATTTCAAATCGTGATGGTTTGTATTTGGCATGCATTCCACAATGGGTAATAAAGCAGTGCCCTAGACAGCTGAGAGTGTGTCAGTGTGAGAGAGCAAACCCCAAGCCTCACTGTGGTTGTAGGAAAAGAGAACAGAACAGACCTGTAAAAACTGAGACACTTCTTTGGAATCTGACTTTAGCAACAGGTCAGAGCTATTCAGGGGACTGTAAACCTAGGAATGTTCCGAGATGTCAGTTGGGCTCCAAATGATCTCAAGCAGTTTATGTACAATCTCAGTACCAAATGGCTGAATCTCCACATGCATACACTCAGAGGTAAGTCTCTTGACTGGAAGACAGGAGTGTGCTTTGCAGGCTAGGTGTTAGGGTACCTTTCAGGAACTCACTCAGAGCCTGAGGGTGGTAGCACTGGTTTTTTTGGATTATGGTAGGAGCATTCTAAACATAAAAGATCTAAAATGCTCTGAGCATTTCAATGGTTACTTTACATATGGTCATCTGTTTATTTTAAGATGAAAAGAAGGACTGCCAGACAATCCCAGCCTATAAATACCACTGTCCCTAGTCATTACTTTAAGTGTTTCCTTCACCCTCAAAGAAAGAGAGAAAGAGAGAAGGAAAAAGAGCTCTAAGATTTCAAGGATAATTATATTTTGAATTAGCATCTGAAGAATATGAATGATTCCTGTCCAGGTCACATCTTGGGTCTTTTTCTTGCTGAATTCCCACTAATGATCCCTTTCCTTAGACCTAAAATAAACCCCTCTTTTCCTTCTCGCAAAAGGAAAATAACAAAACTCTCAATGCTTGCAAGGAAATTATCCCCTGCGACGTGAGTGACTCATGCCAGCCACTGAAGGCAAAGGCTCCCTTCTTTGAAAACACACTCTGACTTCCTTCGAGGGAACCTTCATCACAGACATCTGGCTGGGGAGCACACAGCGGAACTTCATGCCATGCACCAGACATCATCCAAAGATGTTGTTTAAAGTAAATGCTCAGACATAATTCCGTTTTGTGTAGTTAGAGATACAGGTAGACCCATAGAAGAACAACTGTCCTAAACATTTGTAATCTCAGTTATGAGGTCCAATATTTGCCTCAATGGGTTTTTCTTTTTTCTTTTTGTTGTTTTGTTTTGTTTCATTTGTGCAAAATGACAGAGGTGATTCCTGTAACTTATTCAAAGCTTAGATTCCAAAAGAATGTATTTGCATTCGATGTCTTTGACAGTTGCCTTCAACATTTAAGAAGTCAAGCTAACTGAGCCAACATTTTTGCTAGTTAATTTTTTGTTGTTGGAGACTCATTATGAAAATGTTATTGATTAGAACCTAGGTCTTATCAATAGGATTATAGATGGTATATACTCCTTAATATTTATTTTCTCTATTCTATCACAATTACTAAACTGGTAAGAGTTACAAGATCTAGGATTCTGTGATATTTATAAGCAAAGTACTTACGCACAAAAATTAATATCTTAAGTTGTATCTTTCTTATCAAAAAAGCAAAGCAAAATATCTATTTTTCATCATATACTTTACATCAGTAAAATTAAGCATAATTATAAATATAATTTATTTTGTTAAAAATTTCAATTTTTCTTTATTGAAATTTTAATTTTCTCAAATTTTAGTTATTTCACAGTTATTAGAAGCATAAAATGACTCTTTCATGGAAATAAAACATACTAATACATCTAGAGCTATTTAAAATTAAGAATGCCCCCCCCCAGTCTACTTAGCTCAGAAAGTGCATTTTTTACATGGAATTTAAGAAATATAAAATAATCATTTTTAAATTTTAGAAATACAATAGACAAAAGCAAGACAAGTTATGTGAAATGCCATATGCTGAGCCAAATATAATTAGATCTTAAACTCCTGCCAAAGTGAAAAGAAAAAAAAAAACAAAACACTGTTCTGTATGGTTATCTTAGTGGGATCAGCTTCTCTGATCAAGGCAACCACACTGTCAACCACAGAGATAAGCTGTCAGTTCAATACCACCATCCTAACAAGAGGCAGAAGCAAACATCCTGAGACAATTTCTAAGAAAGAAATACAGATAGTAGCTGAAGAATTTAGACCTGAAAGCAACATTAAAGGACCGTGGGGATAAGGTCACCTACTTTTGAGGAATAAAGAAATTGTGCAACTATAGTATCAGATTTTTATATTTATTTATTTGGGGGGGATGTGATGTGACAAGGAAGTGGAAGTCAGAGGAAGATTTGAGGGAGCTGGTTCTTTCCTTCCATCATGCAGGTCAAAAGAGAGAGCTCAGGCTTGGGGACAAGAACCTTTATCCAGGAGACCATCTGTCAGGTATTACGTATGTTTCAGCCAGGTTAGATACATTTATCTTGTTAAACATTGATCAGTCTCAGAAAAGACCCCTGTGCCCAGATATTTTGGTTCTGTTGCTCTCCTTGTGGAGCTCCTGTCCTCTCCAGGTCTTACTATCTCTCACTTCTTTCCTAAGATTTCTTGTACTGTGCCCAAAGTTTATTTATGAGTCTCAGTATCTGCTTTGATTTAATGCTAGGTAAAGTCTTTCAGAGGCCCTTAGTGGTGGGCTCCTGTCCTGTTTCCTGTTTTCTCCTTCTTCCAATGTCCTTCCCATTTGCCTTCTGTGTGAGGATTGATTATCTTACCCAGGGTCCTCCTTCTAGTTCACTTTCTTTAGGTGTACAAGTTTTTGATCGTTTTTTCTATATTATATGTCTAGTATCCACTTATACTTGAGTATGTACTGTGTGTGTCTTTCTGTTTCTGGGATACCTCACTCAGAACCCCTGCTCAGATGTAGCCCATGGCAGCTCAATGTCCAAGTGGGTTCCCTAGTAAGGGGAACAGAGACTGTCTCTGACTTAACTCAGTGGCTAGCTCTTTGACCACCTCTCCCAGATGGGGAAGCAGGTGTGCCAGGCCACAGAGGAGGACAATGCAGCCAGTTCTGATGAAACTGGATAAGCTAGGGTCAGATGGAAGGGGAGGAGGACCTCCCCTATCCATGGACTTGGAGAGAGGCATAGGAGGAGATGAAGGAGGGAAGGTGGGATTGGGAGGGGAGGAGGGAGAGGACTACAGCTGGGATACAAAGTGAATAAACTGTAATTAATATAAAAAAATAAAAATTTAATTTAAAAAACATTGATCACACTTTATGCTGAAAACACTCAGAACTCTTTCTACTAGCATTTTGAAGCATACAATATATTTATATGTATAGTCATCCTACCATTTGGTAACATTAGAAATAACTTAGAGCCCTTTGATCAGCCTCATCCTATTCTGTCCCTACTATCTCCTCCTCCTGCCACAGTCTTTGGTAACCACCGTTCAATTTCTGTATGAAGGAAATTTTAAATTATATGTGTGAATGAGATCATGCCATATTTTTATTCTTTAGCCTGGCTTATTATTTATATAATAGTCTCTGTTTCTAATTCTCTTATTCAGTATGTGACAGAACAGTATTCCATTGTGTGTATGTATAACTGTTGATTTCATTTTTCAACAAGTTACTTTTCAATTTTTCCAGCACCATTTAATTAAGGCTATGATTTCTCTTCTCTGCTCTTAGTATCTTTATAGAAGGTCAATGGCCTATAAGCCCAGTTTTAGGCTCCCTCTGTTGTCAATTGGTATATAAGCCTATTTTGGTCTTTTTTTTTTTATAACAGTTACATAGTGCATATTGAAATAAGGTTAAATGCCACCTGCATTTAACAACCTTTGTTGTTGTTGTTGTTCAATATTACTTTGGCTATTAGGGATATTTTTATTTTATTCATACAAAATTTAAGTTGTTTTATGTCTTTGAATAATGTCATTGGTATTTTAACAGAGGCTGGTAAAGAGAATCAGTAGGTAAGTTTCAGTAGTTTAAATATTGAAATAATATTGATTACTGCAATTCAAGAATACAAGATATTAGTTCCAATTTTATTCTAAAGACTTTTAAACTTATAAGTATGTGGGTGTGTACCTGCACATGAGTACAGGTACCCATGGAAGTCAAAAAAAGATGTCTAATCCACTGGTTATGAATCATCCAACACAAATCCTGGGAACCAAACTCAGGTCTTCAACAAGAACAATAAGGTCCTTTAACACTGAGCCATCTATCTAGCCCTCATTCAATATTCTCTAGTTTTTCATCTATATTTACAGCTCTCATTATAAATAGTTTCACTTTGTGCTTCTTAATATGTTGCATTTAGTTTGTTAAGACTTTTTTGAAGACTGTTGCTTCTCTGTTCATCTGTGATACTGACTCTGATTCTCCTTTTCTCCTACCTCTTTTATGTCTATTTTGGTAGCAGGGTCTTGTTAATATCATAGAATACAATAGATGCCTTTTCCTCATTTAATCTAAATTTGTAGGGATTAAAATGCTAGTTAGAGAAGTAAGAATGGCACAAGCCTGAAATCCCAGTATCTAAGCAGTTAAATCGGGAAGGTGATGACTTCAAGGCTATCCTTGGGATACTTAGCTAGTTCTTGGTCTGCATCAACTTTAACTTGAGACCATATCATGAAACAAAACAAAACGAAAACAACCAAGCAAGAAAACAAACAATAATATTAGGTGAGATCAAAGCAAAATAGACTCTAGGGTAAATTATTTTCATCTATACTGACATGAGTTAGAAAAAATTCCATTCTGATTGGTGAGTAATAAGCTATTCTAGACCTACAATCGTCCTATTCACCATCTTGCTATAATTCCTTTAAATGTATCCTACTTCATTGAGCCTGCTTGGTCGTATTTAAAGTACTAATTTTAGCAGTGTAATATGCTATCTCCTAAGCTGGTGTTTTCATTGGCTGTGTAACTATTTTTCCCAAAGTGAAAACTTACTTCATGGAGGAAGAAAAGATGCTTCTAAGAATCAAAAAGTAAACAGACTCACAAATCTTAGAGGCCTTTTACAAAGCTTCATCAAATAATAAGATTATAAACCTCCTCACAATTTTGTAAAAGCAATTAATAATGGCAATGAAATGAGACATTATGACTGGCTGAGCTCTCTGCATTGTTGTTCAGGGAGCCACAGAGATGTCCCTCTCATGAGTCATCACTACGCTAGTCTGGACTTTTCAGAGGTTTAACTGTTGGGTAATCTATGCTACTGTCAGAAATCCTTCACCTAAGGTCCTGAAAGGAACCTTAATAAACTCAGTAGCTCATTAAACTAGACCTTTGTGGAATAATTTTCTTAGTCATCAGTGTCCATACCTGGAGTGAATATATGCTTGTTCATGCTTTCCTGTGTTATTTCAAAACACAGTTGCCCCCTGAACAACAGGTAGAACCAATGAGTTGAGAAGAAGTGGGTATAGTGCACAGGCAATGGATGCTGAGACAGGAAACTGAGGCTGATCAGTGGGAAAGGGTATTATTTGTATGGCCACTTTTTCTCATGTGGCATAGCATGCTTCCTTGATGTAGTGTGGATACATGCTTCTTATAATAGATCCTAGTGTGTACAACTAATACCAAGCCTACTGAGAGTGGAATGTTTTTAAGGGAATCCATGTCATCCCTGTTCCTCTAATTTATATGGGGTAACATACTTTCTTGATCAGTAGGGTCCACCATGTAAGTACAGAAATTTCTCCAGAACCACATAAGATCTAGAGAATTTGTTACAATCTCTACAAGAAGCACATATGGGACAGGACTCCAAGCAATGTATGGGTTAGCAGCATGGCCTGTGTTGAGATCAGTGACAGCTGCAACTCATGTTTGACTGTCTTCCAGGAAATAACTTGCCCATGTAGGGAGAAAAGACAAAGACAAAAAAGCATGGAGGTATGGTCTACTGTGTTAGCCTGTGACTAGAAAAGATAGAACTGAGAAGGATACGTAGGAGGTGTTTGTTACATCCAGCAGAATGTAAGGAAAAAGAGTGAAAATTAGAGCTGAGCTACTGGTCCCTTCCTAGGATACAAAACCTGAAAACCAGGGAAAGGAGAAGGAAGGAGATAGAAGTAAATGACAGGCTCAACCTCAATACAGAATAAAAAAGGAGGTTTAGAACCTGGAAACAACCAAGATGTCCCTCAGTTGAGGAATGGATACAGAAATGGTGGTACTTTTACACAATGGAATACTACTCAGCAATTAAAAATGAGGAAACCATGAAATTTGCAGGCAAATGGTGGGACCTAGAAACAATCATCCTGAGTGAGGTATCCCAAAGCAGAAAGACACACATGGTACATACTCACTTATATAGACCTATAAGCTAGGATAAATATACTGAAATCTATCCACCTAAAGAAGATAAACAAGAAAGAGGACCCAGGGTATGATGATCAATCCTCACTTAGAAAGACAAATGGGATGGACATTGGATGTAGGAGCACACAAGTAACAGGACAGGAGCCTACTACAAAGGGCCTCTGAAAGACTCCACCTAGCAGTGTATCAAAGCAGATATTAAGACTCATAACCAAACCTCCGGCAGAATGCAGGGAGTCAAAAAACGGGGGGGGGGAGTTAATACGACCTGGAGAAGACAGGAGTTCCACAAGGACCAAATATATCTGGGCACAGGGGTCTTTTATGAGACAGTTTCTCCAAATAAGAACGATGTATGGATGCAACCTAGAGTCCCTGCTCAGATGTAGCTCGTGGTAGTTTAGTAGCCAAGTGGGTAGCCTAATAAGGGGAACAGGGACTGTTTCTGACATGAACTCGATGGCGGACTCTTTGAACCCCTCCCCCCAGAAAGGAGCAGCTATTCCCAGTTCTCTGAGAAATCACAAAATTGATTTCCAAAGTGGTTGTGCAAGTTTATATTCCCTCCAGCAATGGAGGAGGGTTCCCTTTCTCTACATCCTGTCCAGCATGTGTTGTCACTTAAACAATTCTCAACTTCATATGGAAAAACAAAAAATCCAGAATAACTAAAACAATCCTGTACAATAAAAGAACTCTGGAGGTATTTCCATCCCTGATCTCAAGCTGTATTATTGAGCAACAGTAATAAAAATGGCATGGTACTGGCATAGAAAAAGACTGGTGGATCAATGGAATTGAGTAAAAGACCCAAAAATAAACCCTAAACCCACATGCCTAATATATACCTAATATATATATATATATATACCTAATATATATATATATATATATATATATATATATATATATATATATATATATATTTTTTACTAACAAGTCAAAACTATACTTTGAAAAAAAATTGCATCTTCAACAAATGGTGCTGGTCTAACTGGGTGCCTACCACCCTGAACATATCAATGATCTCAACTTCAAACCAGACATACTAAATCTGTCAGAAGAAAAAGTGGGGAAGAGCCTTGATCTCAGTGGCCCAGGAGACTCAGGCTCTATGATCAACAATCAATAAATTGGACCTCATGAAACTGAAAAGGTTCTGTAAAGCAAAGGATACTGTCAGCAGAATAAAATGACTATAGACTAGGAAAAGATCTTCACCCACCCTTCACCCTGACAGAGGGCTAATATCCAGAATATATAAAAAACTCAAGAAGTTAAACACCAACAAACCAAATAATCCAATTTTAAAATGGGGTACAGAGCTAAACAGAGAATTCTCAACAGAAGAATATCAAATGGTGAAGAAGCACTTAAAGAAACACTCAAAGTCCTTAGTCCAGATAAATCAAATCAAAACTACTCTGATATTCTGTCTCACACCCATCAGAATGTCTAAGATCAAAAACTCAAGTGAGGGCATGTTTTAAATAGTTAATAAAAATACATGTCACATGGGGAGTGGTGGGCACAGACCTTTAATCCCAGCACTCAGGGAGACAGAGGCAAGTGGATCAACTGTCAGTTCAAGGCCAGCCTGGTTAGGACAAAGCAATTCCAGGACAGCCAAGGCTACACAGAGAAACCTTGTCTCAAAAAAAAAGAAAGAAAGAAAGAAAAAAAGACATCTCACAGACTGGCTAGGACATGGGAGTGAATTTGATTAGTCTGGGCACTGTGAAAGAAAGGAAACTAACAATGTAACTGCTCATCCCTTCTTGATATAAAGCCTGAGACAGTAAGATGCACTGGCTCATACGAGCCACTAAGGATGTATGCTGATCACCAGTACACATAACAGAGAAGGGTAACAGAGAAGGATAGGCAGTACTGGGGAAATTGAGTATCAGAGGTGGTATTTGATGTCCAGGTTACTTTAGCAGATAAAACTATGTCCACAGGAGTTTAAGAGGTTGATTCAGCAGGAACCTTGATTCTGGTGTCATGTGTTAGTGGCATTAATGAGATGGGAGAGACTTTGTCAGATCTGAATAACTTTGACTAGCCAACAAAGTCTGTTCATAAAAGGGACCAACAATAAGAAAAAAATGAGAAAATGACAAAACAGATTAAGGGATCTGTCTGAGTTCCTGGAAAGCAATGTGGCAAGACTTGTGTTAAACTGGAGATCCCAGAGAAAACCCATATGCTATGCTAGTGATTTTCTAGAAGACTTTGGTGCCCAAGAAACATTTCTTGGAAAATGTAAAATGATAACACAGTGCATGTGAAGAGGGTGAAGCCTGATCTGGGAGTGGCCACTCATCATTCCAAGTATGTGCATGTATCTCTTCAGGAAAGTATATTTGGGGTAGACATTGTTCACATAGACTGGGGGCCTTTAAGTAGTCAGAAAATGATTTACAGAAAGACAAGAGCGTACCAGAGACACCAGTGGCCACAACATGCTAGAGCATGCATTTGCTCCCCCTGAGCCCATCCCAGACCAAGCAACACAAGCTTACCCAACAAAGAGTGTGTCAAGTATAGGAAGATGCCCATCAATTTGAAAGCAGCAGCAACAGCCCTGACTGATCCTGGATGAGTAACAAAAAAATGAATGTGAGTTTTAAAGGGCTACATATTATAACATCTCCCGTCCATGTCTTGGGTGAGGCAGTTGAAACAAATTACGGGATCTTTTCATGCTATGTTGGATCTTGTTTTTTCTTTTGTGGTATCGCTTTAACCATCTAAGACCAACTGACACTTGCTGGCAGAGGGCAGTGGTGGACCTTCAGAGATACTGCCACTCTCTGTTAAAACATTTCTCTATACAACACTAACCCTTAAGTATTCTTGAGCATATGGAAGAAGAATAAAAAGAGCAGTTAAGGGGTCTAAAAGAAGGCACTCTGTGAATATGGAAGGGCACTCTGGGACCATAAGGTGGTTGGATGAAAATCCAGTGTGATATGTTAAACAGAGAGAACACTGAGGTCCCCAACAATCAGGCTATTGCCAGTGCTGTTGGTAGCATGCCTGAAGTAGATGGTAAGGTACATTTGCTGAAGATACATGTTCTTTGATTTCAGGAAATGGAGAAGTCAGGCTTGGCCTGAGCTGAAATCTCGCTCCCTGTTGCCTGGCTTTCAGGATATCAGAAGACACCATGCGGACTGTTGGAGGATAATGTTCCCCACAGTCCTGCTACAATGTGAATATGATGGGCGAACTGTGTTCACTGGCACAATTTAAACATGGAAGCTATAGGTGTGTCAAACTGCTTTTCAACCAATTTTAAAGCAAACATCACAAGACTTAACTCATACCTGATACTATAAGCCAGGACAAAAGTCTGTGGATTGGAAGGTCATATGCCCCAGTGAGCAGATGACCTATGAGGTTTTTTTTTTTTTTTTCAAATGGATATATACGATGTGTCCACTGTATTATCTTCTAAGCATTTTTATGGCCATGCATTACTCTGCTGTCAGTCTTGGCCAGTATTAAAGGCATAGTTCTTTTTTCAATGGACAGTATAGCACAGAGATTCATAAAATGGCCAAACTCCTCATAATAAATGGCTGCTGCTGTGGCATAGTAGCTTAATGCTCAGATGCTCAATCACAGATGAAAGAAAATAATCAAATGTCTGTACCACCCACTCTGAGACTCAGGGAAATTTTCAGGATGCAGGAAGAATATGATAGTAGGAGAAAGGGGTAGAATGTTGTGCAGCATTTCTCTCTATTCCTTCTTGGAATAAGGCTCAGAAGACACAGGAAGTAAATGAAATAGAAAAGGCTCACCATGCTTTTGAGTTTCAGAAAATGACAAGATTTGTTATGTCCTTCAAACCTATAAAGACAGTGAACAATACCTGGGAAGAAAGAGAACTCCCTGATGAACTGAACTTCTTGAAACTTCTACAGAGAGCCTCAGGGTTGAGCTTTCATAAGTCATCACCACATTGGGATAGGCTTTCCAGTTATACAATTGTTTTGGAGTCACCTATACTCCTGCAAGCAAATTTTGGCCTGTGGCCAAGATTTAGTCCGGAGTGAATAGGTGTTTGTTCACATTTCATCAAGAGAGTCCTACAAAATTGTCGAAGAGTTAAAGCACCTAAGACCCTAAATAACAGCCACAAGAATTTCAGATAGTTCACAAATAATATAAGTAATATTTAGCTTCCATCCAAGGAGTTTCAAATGTGGCACTCTAGCCAGGATACTTGTGACAGCCCTGACAGTAGAAATGGCTGAATTTTCAAGAAGGTTCTTGGAAACAAAATAAACAATAGAATTCCATTAGGATGGCTACTTCATGGAATTGTTAAATGATAATAAGTAATACTCAGAGAATGGCACCATCACTTTTCAAAAGCAACATTCACAATGCAACTTTCTGGGAATGGAGAAAGAAATTGTGGGACGTGTGCCTTCCCTCATGAACATGGACATCTGATTAATTAAGCAACATGATCTAATTTTATCTAAGCAAGCAGGAATGCCCATAAAAGTGCCTAAATTCTACTATATGAACTTGATCTAAAGCACAAATATGGAATAGCATAGTAAATTATCAGTAAATGGGGGTGGTAACAATAATACTTAAAATTTCATAGTCAGCAAAACAATACAACACACACTAAAGCCTCAGGAATAATGTTCACTTGGGTGGCAGAGCCAATATGAAAGAATGCACTTCACAGCAAAGAATTCTACTTGTGGAGAGCTGTGATAATCTGTGAGACAAATCATGGAAGTCACAATAGAACATCTTCTAAAGAAAAAGTCATTCATTAAATGGGGAGAGTTTGTCTGTGTAGTTCAGAGACAAGAAAAAAAAATGCTGTGAAAGTTATGTAACTTCTCTGGCAGTTTTGGATACCCTCCTGAACTTCTAAAGTTACTGAT
The DNA here is from genome assembly GCF_907164565.1 of Psammomys obesus. Lineage (NCBI taxonomy): Eukaryota > Metazoa > Chordata > Mammalia > Rodentia > Muridae > Psammomys > Psammomys obesus. The sequence continues at coordinate 8,633,244 of NW_026587759.1, forward strand.
GTTCTATAGACTCTTGGACAGATTTCCTAGAATTTGTTAGTAGTAAAAAGTTCCTGGTAGAAATGCCCCTGCTCCTGAACCAGGTAGAAACAGTTATCTTGCCAGGCAGACATTGCAATCATCTAAGGAGAATGAAGTGAGAAATCAGATTAAAATTGTATGCATCTTGGAGCTCCGTGGGAAACTATTGAATACCACAAGCATCCATAAATAGTTTACTTTTTCTTTGCTGTTTGGCCCAGGTTGAAATTATGGAGCAGGGCTGAGTAGTGACGCACTCAGTTAATGAATTATATTTTGGTCCTGTGCTTAAGTGCTCATGTGTGTTCACTTCTAAAGGTCATGGTAAGAGCTTGAGAGATAGAATGACATGACATAGTGTATGTTTAACATAACAAGCTCAAGGTAAACAGCATTGGAAGAACAAATGTGGAATGGAGACATGGACGGTTATCTGAGGGATTAGAAAAGAAGCGAAAGAACGGCTGGTAGGATTAGTACTTATGCCAAAGGTACAGCTAAATTAGCTAAAACAGTATTGAAATATACCTTAAACAAGTTAAGCCTGTGTAAAATATTTTCTCTGACATTCTAAAACCATTAGCCCTTCTCTTTTTTTTAAGTTATCTTCAAGTCCCATGACTATAAATTTGAGCAATTTTTTTCTTTTAATCTCCAGATAATATGTAAATAACAAAATTTTACTGGAAAAATATGTAAAACAAAAATGGAGTGCCTCTGTCTGCATCCAAGTGTGATGAGTCCATTCACTGTTATTGACACCATGAACTTTCTTCCACTGTGTTCTTTTGTTCTTTCTTGGTTCCCAAATATGGTGTGATTATTTGAAATACTGATCATTTGTCATGTGGTATCAGCATTTCAGAACACATTGTTCATTTTCCACTCCAACTTCAATTTAAAAAACAAAACAAAAACAAAAAACAGTGGCATGGTTTTTTTTTTTGTTTGTTTGTTTGTTTGCCTCTTCTTTATGAGCGGTGGTGCAGTTGAATTAGCTCTTCTTTATACAGCATAAAGTGACAATCAATGTTGATAGCTCCTGGACTGAACTCCACATGAACACAGATACTCAGTAAAGTAAATGAACCTTGTAAGGACTCTTGAATGTCAATGATATGCATGAAGAGTATTCCAGCTATAGACATATTTCTTAGCCTACCTAGCATGAGAGTCGGCTGAAAATTAGATTCTTGCTAACAAGCCAAACCTGGGGCAGAGTTATTACAAACAGTCTCATCTCCTTCAACAAATATTTACATAGTACCTCTCAGAAGCCAGGCATATACAAAGTCCAAGAAATGAAATACAAAATGACTAAGAGGGAATTTCTACAGAGTCTCTCAACCTTGGTAGTAAGCTCATCCTCAAGTACCACACAGTATGATAGCATGTGAATAAATACGGAATCAGAACAAAGTGAAGGACCTATAGACTTCATTGTATTTTTGAGGAATATCTCAGATAATGCCGACTGGATGCCTTTTTGTAAGAGTAAATGCTTGTAACTAAGGGAGACAATTCTGAAATGCTTTTCTGGCAGAAAGCATTCCAGCTGTGAGCACAATGTGGTTAGTATCTGATAATTCATCACTGGTGGGTTCTGAAAGTAGTTGTGTGGAAGAGTATGAAATATACAATGTATAAAACACACAGTATAAAGCATACATAGTGTGTGACATCTGTCTCACACTAAAGAAACTAGACAACATCTTTTGAAGACATCAGGCTTACGATGAATTGTGCTTGACAACTTGGTTAAAAGAAAAAAGCATAATAGTTTTAAGGGTTTTAAGCTACTGATTATCCTCACTTCTGGAATTGAAAACAAAACCACTACCAAGAAAAAAACTAAGATCAAAACTTCATAAATCTTGTAAGTTATCTGCTATCATCCTATTTCCAATATAGTTCCAGTGCAAGAAGCTTGTCAATGTGGCCCTAATGGTACTTTACATAATGAAAACTTGAGGAACTCTGTGAAATGAAAACTGGTAGAAAAAAAAAAAAGAGGATTTACCCACATTTTTCCTGCCTGCATATTCTCCTTTACTGATATAGAGTTTGTTTTTCAAATTTACTTTGAGTCTTTGTTTTCAGAAGCTACTCCTTTTTTTTTTTAATCAAAAGGTTTGAACATGATGTGAAATCTCTTCTCTGATAACTACATAAAAATAAAGATGCGGATTGAACATTTTAGTTAGGGTCCTCTCTTTTGCTTAGTTTGTTTAGATGTACAGATTTTAGTGGGTTTATTCTATGTTGTGTGTTTATATGAGTGAGTATATACCATGCGTGTCTTTTTGCTTCTGGGACAACTCAATCCCCATCCTGAAAGGCAAAGAGGATGGACACCAGAAGAAAAAGAAAATAGGAAACAACCTCAGAACCTGCTACAGAGGGCCTCTGAAAGCCAGAAGAAAACAGGAAACAACCTTGGAACCTGTCACAGAGGGCCTCTGAAAGCCTCTGCAGTATAGACTGTCAAAGCAGATGCTGAGCCTGATGGCCAACTGATGGGCAGAGTGAATGGAATTTCATGTAAGAAGTGGGAAATAGTAAGAGCTGAAGGGGATGGGAACTCCACAAGGAGAGCAACAGAACAAGATAATTTGAACACAGGGAACTTCCCAGAGACTCATACTCCAACCAAGGACTGTTCATGGAGATAACCTAGAACCCCTGCACAGATGTAGCCCATGGCAGTTTAGTGTCCAAGTGGGTTACCTAGTAATGGGAAGAGGGACTGCCTCTGACATAATCTGATTGGCCTGCTCTTTGATCACCTCCCCCTGAAGGGGGAGCAGCCCTACCAGGCCACAGAAGAGGACAATGCATCCACTTTTGACGAGAACTGATAGACTAAGATCAGAAAGGAGAGGAGAACCTCCCCTATCAGTGGACTTGGGGAGGGGCATGCATGCAGAAACGGGAGGGAGGGTGGGATCTGGAGGGGAGGAGGGAGGGGCTTATGGGGGGATACAAAATGAATAAAGTGTAATTAATAAAAAATTAAAATAAATAAATGAATATTTAAATAAGAAAAAAATAATAAAGATGCTAGCTGTTGAAAATATCCCACAAAGATTTTTGTTTCCTAAAAGGTGTGGTTGACAGGTGTTAGAGGCTATCACAATTATATTGACTCTCATTTTATTTCCATTAGCCACTTTTTGTTAACTTACCACTTATGCATTGTTACCTTGACCCATTTTTAGATGTCTCACTGGATCTGAAAGACAGTAATTTGGTACCTAAAACTTGAGCTTTCAATTGCTATATTTTTAGTACAAGATGTGCACAGGAAATTATGAATCTAGATTAGACAACACAGACCTCTTCTATGAGAGCACACAATAATTCCATTCACAACTTTTTTCATTCTGATGTTTCTAAAAGCTAATGTCTTTGAATAATTGCTTGATCACAGTCATTGGATTAATTTTTCAAGAGTGGGTTTTCAAACTGTGTCCCTCTGCCTCATATAAGAATAAAAAATATTTTAAATTAGGTATGCTGACTTGACAGTATAAATGTTCACTTTTTATTATAATTTTCAGTGCAAATGTTTCAGACATTGTACATGGTATTCCAATTCCTACAAGAAATATTTGAAATTCAGGAATCATGAACTATGCCTGAGTTCTTGGAAACTATGTGTCTGCTTTGGAGGCTGTTGGCTCCTGTGAATGGAAAAAAGTGCCACTGAGAATTTCAACCAACATGAAGCAACTGTTCTCAAGAATGTGGCTTAAGATTTTCAAAGACAAGCCAGACAGTTAATGCTTGCAGCTGTACAAGAAGGTGACCACGAGTGAGACTAGATGAATCAAGTAACAAATGCTTTACCATGAGGCAGGGTCGACTTCTCAGGAGTAAATGGAGTTCTTTATTTTTATCTGAACAGGGCTCATATTTCAAAAGAAACCAAGTCAAACACAGACAGAGAATAAATTCTCTGCATAAGCAGTGGTAAATAAAATGGTAGACACTCTACTGTCCAAAATAAAGAGAAAAATTACAGATTATCAACGTTACCTTGACAACAAGAAATACCTAAATCTTGCATGTTCTTTTGAGGATAGCACATATGACAATTTTAAATCACACTAAAATTCAGCTACAAAATTCTTCCAGAATAAATTAGCTTCCAAAAATCAAACATTTTCAGAGAGCCTATAAAAAAAAGGATAAGTGTGAAATGTAGGCCTTCTGTGGAATCACCAAGATCTCCTAGCTCTTTATTCTTTTTCTAAAAAGTTTCTCTTGTGAAATATAATTTTGAGAATGCGCAGAAAATAAATTTAGGATGGGCCAAAAAGTATGAGGTTTGAAGCTCCAATGACAACTTTATACACAGTTATTCAGTTTCACTCTATCTCCTCTTGGTGAACAGACTTCATTTCTGTAAGGAAATGAGTTTTGACTAATATCATTGTGAATTACTTATACAAATTAAACATGCTACTTCTATAGGAAACTTTAGGTCAGCAGCAGATGTTGGTGAATTCCTACAGAAATGCATGCCCAGAGAATGTTGTTTTTTTTTTTTTTTTTTTAAATGGCAGAAATCTGCTAACTATTCCTGCCTTATCTACAACAGCTGAGCAATCTTTCAGTGCCGCACGGAGACGGGAAATTTGGCTCAGATATAGCGTGGACAAGCTTGCCTTAATCACATTGCTCTTTTCCGTGTACAGAAGGACATCAACATTGACAGTACAGAGTAAAGCAGCCATTTGCTGAAAACAACTGTCAACGTTGTCAAGATTTTGGAACCTCTTATAATGTGATTTGTATGACAAATCTTGTGGCATTTTGTTTGTCAGCAACAGTACTGAATTTCCATGTATCTGGGAAGGGAGGGAAACTGTTCAGAAGTGGAGTGGTTTCTTTACACAGGCTGCACCAAAGGAAAACACTTATTAATTCCCAACTGACACATTTCTACTAGAACTAGAACTTTTTTTCAAATAAAACTTCATTTCATACACCACACAAATGTGCACCCCCAACTTTTGGCTCAATTCTTAAAAAATTACACAAATCCTTCCATTTTTCTTTGTTGCTTTTTAAATTTCAAAGCTGTTACTATAGAAATATTAATACTTCCTGGGACAAATCTGTAGTGCTAATGAGTGGTTCGATCATTTCCTCAAAAATGGAGCTGTATTTCCATAAGCACATAAGTGGCTTTCGTAAGTTATTCCTAAGCTTCTGTACATGAGTGCTATTGGGCAATGTTCCTTTCAAGTGAGAATCACAGATATTCTTCGCCATGACTGTTTCATTGTGTCTTTGTTCCTACTTCAAGGGACTTCTCTCATACAACTACTCCTTAATATGGTTCGTTCTATGTCCTCAGCCAAGATCCTGCCCCTTATGGGTAGGGTCATCTTGAACATGTTTGTCTCACAAACCATGTACTCCCTCTGTGCAGTTGGAAAAAAATGTGCTTGAATGCTTGATATCAAATATTAACCCAGCCATGAAAATCTCAGGTTCTCATCCACACTAGTTTTGGCTCCTAGTTTGATGCTTCTGTCGAGGATCTGGAGAGAAAACTCTCTGCTGTGAACCTCGAGCTCAACTCCACATAACATCTAGAACCACCTTCACAAACACTACTATTAGCATTTGGTAGGGATTTTACGTTATGTTAAAGGAATAGAACATGATAAATAAAAATGAAATAAACCCTTCCCGTGAAAGTTCAAATACTTTGCTTCAAACTTTATAATATCCAGATCTCTCTTTGTTCTTTTTACTTATTTATTTTCTGGGAAAAATATCTGGCAGACTCAGTGAAACTATAGAGATAAAATGTAAACTCTACATGTAAAACCTGAAAGTAATTTTAATTTTTGGTAACCATGTTAAAAAGTAAATGGAAGCATATGAAATTAATTTCAGCAAAATATCTCATTTAGACCAATATACTCATAACATAATTAGTTTTAAATTTTAGTAATGATGTATTCTGCACTGTACCTTTGAAACCCGATGTGCCTTTCACATTTGCTGAAACCCGATGTGCCTTTCACATCTGCAGCACATCTCAGACAGGACTCGAGCACGTCCAGCACTCAACGGCCCAGCGCAGTTAGCTGCTGCTGGACCGAACGTCAGAGTCCTGCGATCAAACTACAAAGCTGTTTGTCTACTTTTGAGGCCCGTTTCCCCTAACACAAGTATTGAAGCAATCTACAATCTGTGTAAACTGCAGCTTGTATCACATGGAAAAATTTAGAAGCTGTTTGAAACTTAGGATGTTCTCTGAAATTTAATTTTTTTTGCTTCTTAACTCCTGTTTCATTCTCCAAAATTCTTATACTTTCCATTTTTCTCAAAAGATTAAATTCTTCGAAGCTTGTGAAAACCATGTATAAGAAAACATGATGTATTTTATGGCTCTTAAAACTTCTACTATTTTCTTCTCCTGCCTGACAATTTGCCTCCATAAAACCCTAGGCAGGGTATCAGCAGCTTGCCTTTTCTTTGATAGTCTATTTCTATGGACACTTGTTTTGGTCTTCCATCTTCTAGAAACACTAGGTCAAATTTAGTGTGTAGTGTTTAAAGAAAATGAAAAAGAGCAATCTATGTACCCTGATATAAATATCTAGCTTATTTATAAAAATTAGTTAAAGCTAACAGCACATGTATATTACCTAACCTTCAGTTATATATTTGCAGTACAATCTAAGTGTGTTCATGGGAAGAAGAAACACAAATCCAACTAGAAAATAATATAATAAACACAACCACCTAATCTTATTTTCATCCCTAAGTTTTTCTAAAAATTTGTTGCTAATACTTTCAGCTAATTATTTGCTAATAGGTAAAAAATTCTAATTCTACAAATATGTTTCTTCAAACTTAAAATTCTCTTTGCCATACAATCATTTTTCCTCTCTGAATGTTCTCCCCTGCCCCCTTTCCTTTCCATCTTTTCCTTGATCTTGCTCCCTCAACCTCTTCACCAAATAATCTTTCAGACTAAGCTTATCTATACTCACCCCTTTCCTTCCTCTGGCTGCATAGTCTCCTTGTAGTCACTATGTGCCAGGCTGTCAGGTGATTATGGAAGAACAGCTTTGGACTTTTTGTTCACCCACATATCTTCTACATACCTGACAAATAATTTATACCTGATACATAGTTTAAAAGAAAATATAAGACTTATATAAAATACATTGCTATAAAGTATCTTGTAAATTAACCAGCAGAATCTAGATGTACTGTGGGCTATCCAACTCATTTACTATCTTGCAAAACAGCAATCTATTCGAAAGAGTTCTAAATGTCCTGGGGGTTTTAAATGGTTTTGAATACAATCTTAAACACCATTTCCAGTGGTAAGTCTACATCCCAGCTGCAGAGCTGCTGATTAGAGCATCAATACCAATTGATTTTCTAGCATGCACTCAAGATGTCTGTTGTATCTCATTGCACACTGTACTCTATTGGAATTTAGCCAAAGCTAACAGGGGAAAAAATTGTGTACAGAACACACGAGTCCCTGAGAGTTTCCTAATTCCCAGGAGAACATAGGAATCAGGCACCCAATGTCAAACTAGATAGTTTCTTACAGCTAATGTGTTTGGTGGCCACAGTCTCAAATAAGTCTCAAGTCCAGAGCCAGGGTTACTCAGCTGTATAATAATCTCTAAAATCTCTCCTTCAAAGAGGATGCAGGATACGTGGCTTTAATTTTGCCACTGATAATATGAAAAGTATACTTTGTATATGGCTGAGCAAGCATTCACTCTCAGCTCTCAGTCGAATGAAATTCTAATTGTTTCAAAGTTTAGAAAGGATAAAATGGTTAATCTCCATGATGACAAAAGGAAGCCAGGAAAATAAAGTGACACAGTTGAATGAACTGTGAGGAAATAAAGTGCACAACATGCGATAATGCCATGACTCCGTGTTATTGCGCATTTCTGGGCTGAAAAGATATGGCTTGATGGGTAATTTGTCATGCTGTGCAATAGAGAACAACAGTAAAGAGACTTCAGACAGAAGAAAATTACACAAATAGTAGGGTGGAAAGGTATAATTGAAGATGGCAAAAGATTGAAAGAAAGACATTTAAAATTACTGTACTGACCTACTAAATGCACTTGGGCGTGGAATCCTGGCCTCACAAGAAGAGGCATTAAATGACTGCGGGCTGTGACACTACTGCAGAGTAACGCCAATCCCCGAGTTCACAGAGAAGAAAAACACCATGCACAGCCTGATGGATCAGCCTCAACCTGCTTTCTTAAAGAGAGCTGCCTGGGATTCTGGTAAACTATGTGGAAAAGTTTCCTAAACAAGCCTGCTTGTCTCTTTAAATTACAAATGTAGCTAGTATGCTGAGGGTTTAACTAACTCCTTAATTTTTCCTACCTCAATAAATTTCTACCCTGTAGAACTGTAAGACCATTGTAATATTTTTTAAAATAAATCCATACAAAGAAAATTTCTTCTCACATCAAGTTAATATTGAAGTGTTCCAGAGAATAACATTACAAGATGCCTGTATGGATGGTTTTATGTCAACTAGACACAAGCTAGAGTCATCAGAAAGGAGGGAGCCTCCATTGAGGAAATGTCTCCATGAGATCCAGCTGTAGGACATTTGCTAAAATAATGATGTACAAGGGAGGTCCCAGACCATTGTGGGTGGTGCTATTCCCATTCCTGGGCTGCTGGTCCTGGGTTCTATAAGAAAGGAGACTGAGCAAGCCAGGTAGAGTAAGCTTTGCAAAGCAAGCCAGTGAGTAGCATCCCTCCATGGCCTTTGTATCTGCTCCTGGTTCCAGGTTCCTGCCCTGTTTGAGTTCCTGTTCTGGCTTCTTTCAATGATGGACTACAATGTGGTAGTATATGCCAAACAAACTCTTTTTTTTCCAACTTACTTTTTTGGTCATAGTGTTTCATCATGGCAAAGGAAACCTTACCTAAGACAATGTCAGACACATACAATACTTTAAATAAGGAGACAGGCCCAAGCAGGAGCTTCACATCTTCTGTGGATCCATTATTCATGGATGACTCCAGGCAAGTTCCTGGACCTGACAAAGCTCAAGTGCCGCTCTGGATAAGTAGGGACCAGACAGATTCTGAAAATTTTTTTCCTGCCCAATGACTGTCCTATAAACAGCAGAATTTCAAAAGTACTTCTTCATAAATGTTACTTCCTTTGCCTTCCAGGGCTTGTAAAGCTGGAGATATCCTAAACGAGCAGAGTTGGGAATGGTTCAAGTCAATCTTCTGCCTTCTTACCTTAAATTAAATGTGTGTGTATGTGTGTGCATGCACATACACACATGTGCGCTCACCTTCTGACTGTCTCGTATATGGTTTCACTAGAATCACAAAATTTCTTGACATTTAAATTATTGTGAAGATCTTTCATTTCCTTACAAAACGCTGTATCACAACTTATAACTTATCTGTAATAACAGCAAATAACTTTTATATTAATAGAACACCTCTAAAATATTTGTTATTTTTGTGTGTATGATATGTGTATGTACGTTTATGGGCATGTAGGTGTCATGGCACATAAAGATAACTTTTAGGAGTCAGTTTCACCTTCACCTGCAGGTTTTGGAAATTGAACTCAGGTTATCAGAGATCTTGAACAAGTGCCTTCACATGCCAAGCCACCACATCAGCCCAGAATATGACATGTCCTTAGAAAAAGGAAACTGTTCCCCTTGATGACAACATTGCATTAAAACTGAATTAGTGCCATCTTTTGCAAAATGTCTATGCTATTATAATTTCTTCCACAAAGTGCAAAATAATAGGCTATCTGTGTGATGCTCCATGAATCATTCAAAAATATCTTTCAGAGGGAAGTATGTCAATCTTATTAAAGCTAGTATTTTAAAACAGGTATAAGAAATAGTTACGAACAATCACATGATTTTTAACCAGGAACTAACTTTTACTACTTTAGCAAAGTGGGATACTAAAGTCATACTAAAACCATGATGTCTAGTACTACTGCAAGGAATAGGTTAAGAGATTTCAGCCTTGTAATGGTAAATAAATTTCAAACATGTTTATAAAGCAACACAAGACAGATTCTTGGAGAAACGTTTGGACAGGTGTTATAGTTTTCAAGGCACACTGGAGAACAGTTTTGCACCACAAAGGATCTCAAAGTCACAGAACTATGAATTAAATATCATCTTAAGACTCCGTTACAGTATCTTACAGTGCTATATTTTTCCAATTAAATGTTTCAAATTTCCAATATTCTTCAAATTTTATAACTGCAAACTATAACACTGATAGTAATGATGAGCAGGTACTATGTACAATGTTCTCTAATATGGGTGCATTTGGGACCTATTTTAATTACTTCATTACATTCATTGTGAATATAAGCCAAAACCAACCACTTGTTATTCAATGAAAAATTTTCAAAGATCATAAAACAAGAGGAAACATCAGACAATAGCATGAGCTGAACATTCTGAATACAGTATTGTTCTTCCAAAGAATGTAAAGAACAAAGATTAATCCCCCTAACACATACAAGCCTAGTCACCCAACAAATATAAGTATTGATGACTTTCAGTGTCTTTTCACACTCTGGGGATTGTACAGAGCGTGAAAACACACAATTATTCTTGAAAAATTGTATTCAAAACATTTGTCCAGATCTGAGTCAAAAACCCTGATTAGAGTCAAAGAGCCCTTAAGACTGCTTCATGATCCACATTTAATGACTAATTATAAGGAGTGCAATCAGAGCCACAGTTATCTTTACTCCTTTATTACCAGACACAAACACTGACAACTATTAAACTGATGAATCATTCATACATTTATAATTTAATTAACTTATATCCATCCAAATATGTTCCGAAATAAAGGAGAATTGGACAGACAGGGAGAGCAATATGGAGTAGAATAACCAACAGTCAAGTGAGATGAGAGTGGAGATGCGTTAAAGGCAGATACCAGTGAAGCCAAGAAAAAAGATTTATCACATCTTTGAGGAAAGATTGTTGAATCTGAGAGTTATAAATGAGTAAGGCAGCTGACTTTGTGCAAGTACATGCTTACTTTCCTGTTTGTGAGCAAGACACTCACAATAACATTCTTTCCTTCCCAACACTGCTACCAAATTCATGAATCCATGGGTACCTCATATCTCCTGTAGTATTGTGTTCCTTCAGGTTACTAAAGCCCTTGAGGTTTTTTTAATTTATTTATATTTTTATAAATTGCAGTTTATTAACTTTGAATCCCCGCTGTAGCCCCCTCCCACTGGCCTTTGAAGTTTTTATTGGAAATTGTTCTGCCTCTTCTAGGGAACATTGAGAAATGTCCCTTTCCAATTGATAGCTACTTCCCTATCAACCATCAATGAGGTTGAGCCAGTAGAACAAACAATGGAAGGAAAATTAAGCCACACTTCAGCCTTGACTTCCTTCTGTTCTTCGCACCCACTGGAGTGAATTAACACACATTCTTCTAACCAGAACCACCTGGAATTCTGCCTTCTGCCACCTGCAGGCAAGAGCATGGTGCCTGAAAACACATTATAGATAAAAAACATTGCCTTTTTTTTCTGCCTCTATCAACACATTACTTGCTCGTGGTAATAGTCAAGAAATGTTTTATAAATGAATGAACATCACAGTTCAGAGAAAATACTTAGTAACAACAAAATCATCAATTTTATACCTATATATATTGAAAATAAATTCAGGTTTCAGGCAAGAATTTTGAAAGATAAGTGTGACTTTTTTTTAACAATTTTTCTGAAGTTTAGCTCTTTTAGCATGAGGTCCCTAGTAGTAATGGAAGCTCTGACATTCCAAAGCTTATGGTGATATCAAAGTGTTACAGCTCTTGGTCAAACTGCTGTGTTAAGCATTGCAGAGGTACAGGTGAAGGCCCATGCCTAGTGGGCTTGCAGCCAAGACACACGTCTCATAGCCCAGGCAGGGTGAGACCCAGGCCCAGTGGGCTGGAGGACAGGCCCTGTGAAAAGCAACTTGACAGGCATTCAGTGATTGATCTCAGATGGTCTTGAAGTGAGAAAATGCAAACCTTTATTCATGTGAAATTAAGGGCAATATGAACCCTGGGCAGAGGGAGGAATTTCGAGGGTGGATGTATTTGATTTTTTGGGGCCAGGGGATCAGGGATATTTAATGATCCTATCACAAGAAGGAAAATACAGTATTTAATCCTTTGGGATGGGGGGGTGGGATCTCCAAGTAAAATGAAGGTCACTGCTGGACTAAGATCCTTTGCAGTGTGGGGCATTTCTAGGAATTTACTATACGCTTGTTAGAGCAATTTCCTTATCAGGGAAGGGTCTGGCCTATAATTTGCCCTGAGGGCTATGTGACACTTAGAAGACCTGGAGTCACCCAGGTCAGGGAATACTCTTAGAACCCTGAGAAAAAAGGGGTACAGAGCTAAACAGAGAATTCTCAATAGAGGAATATCGAATGGCAGAGAAACACTTAAAGAAATATTCAAAGTCCTTAGTCATCAGGGAAATGCAAATCAAAACGACCCTGAGATTTCACCTTACACCCATCAGAATGGCTAAGATGAAAAACTCAAGGGACAGCACATGCTGGAGAGGTTGTGGAGAAAGGGGAACCCTCTTCCACTGCTGGTGGGAATGTGAACTTGTACAACCACTTTGGAAATCAATCTGGCACTTTCTCAGACAATTAGGAATAGCGCTTCCTCAAGATCCAGCTATGCCACTCCTAGGCATATATCCAAAAGATGCTCAAGTATACAATAAGGACATTTGTTCAACCATGTTTGTAGTATCTTTATTTGTAATAGCCAGAGGCTGGAAACAACCCAGATGCCCCTCAACTGAAGAATAGATACAGAAATTGTGGTACATCTACACAATGGAATTTTACTCAGTAATGAAAAACAAGGAAATCATGAAATTTGCAGGTAAATGGTGGGAACTAGAAAAGATCATCCTGAGTGAGTGAGGTATCTCAGAGGCACAAAGACACACAGGATATATACTCACTCATATAGACATATAATATAGGATAAACCTACTAAAATCTGTACACCTAAGGAAGCTAATCAAAAAGGAGGACTCTGGCTAAGATGATCAATCCCTATTCAGAAAGGTAAAGAGGATGGACATTGGAGGAGGAAGAAAACAAGGAACAGTATAGGAGCCTACCACAGAGAGCCTTTGAAAAGCTCTACCCTGCAGGATATCCAGGTAGATGCTGAGACTCATAGTCAAACTTTGGGCAGAGTACAGGAAATCTTATGAAAGAAGGGGGAGATAGTAAGACCTGGAGAGGACAGGAGCTCCACAAGGACAGCAACAGATCCAAAAATTCTGGGCACGGGGGTCTTTTCTGAGACAGATACTCCAGCCAAGCACCATGCATGGAGATGGCCTGGAACCCCTGCCCAGATGTAGCCCATGGCAGCTCAGTGTCCAAGTGGTTTCCATAGTAATGGGGAAAGGGACTGTCTCTGACAGAAATTGATTGGCCTGCTCTTTGATCACCTCCCCCTGGGGGAGGAGTAGCCTTACCAGGCCACAGAGGAAGACAATGCAGCCACTCCTGATGAGACCTGATAGACTAAGATCAGAGGGAAGGGGAGGAGGACCTCCCTTATCAGTGGACTGGGGGAAGATTGAGGGAGGGTGGGATTGGGAGGGGAAGAGGAAAGGAGGTACAGAGGGTATTCAAAGTGAATAAACTGTAATTAATAAAAATAAAGATAATTAAAAAATAAAAAAGATGTGGAAAAATTAAACTCTTAAAAGAAAACTAAACCGAAAACAAAACAACAACAATAAAAAAATTGTCAATCTCAAACCATAGCAAGCTGTTCTGACTACCTGGTTTTGCAAATCAGGTTTTTCAGAGTCACCTTTATTGCCAAACATAAATGCATTTCATTGCACACCTCAACAGAATTGCTTGTGTATCCTTAGTGCCTCTCCAAGCAGTTGTATAGAGTCAGCACCCTATCCATTAGGGAAGAATGGATGTGTGCACTATGGGTTTCTTATAATAGCAATGAACTTCATAATCAGACAATTCATTAATTTTGCTTATTTTTATTCAGCTTCATTAATACTATATTGCCAGACAAAGACAAGGATGAACATGAGACATGAGACCTGAGTAAAGAAAAAAACAGTAGCAGAAAACAATGTAGTCAACCAAGGATCAAGTGCTGAGCTTGTGAAAAAAAAAAAAAAAAGGCAGCTCGCATTTTATTAAATAATTGTGTTCCTGAAGGGATGTCTGAAGTGCTCTGCAAGGCTAATTAGGACAGATCAATGTACACTTACCTCTCCTGAAGGCTGAAAGGTGTGTAGTGACTATGTGTCATTAAAAATTTACTTGACCATGGGCATCAAATGTCCATCAGAGAATGACCCTGGCGAGGCACTCTAAGTTTCCATTTTACTCATGTCATCCTCGGTGCATCAAAACTGCCACATACACCATTACTATCACACAACAGCTGATGTGATATCTATATTTGAAAGGGTATCAATTAACTATATTATCTATAAAACCATGCTTGCAATTACTACCACTTCATGATTTATCATTAACACCTTTGGCAGAATTTTTTTTTTTTTGCAAAGTAACATTTATTTAAAGGTTAATCAAAATTCTTAGAACAGCATTTATTATAATATGATTTTTGGTAATTGACTAAATCAGTGGCTCTTAAAAAACCCTTGTCTCAGTCTTGCTCAGTATATACCACATTGCCATTTGGTGAAAAGAAATACATATTAGGAATGTTCATTTCAGACCTCGTCATGGAAGATCATATATTAATGTAATCAGGTGGTACATTTACATGCTCATTAGTAATCCATCATTAGTCCAAATGCTCACTATTAGGAATAAATGTACAAGTTATTCAGAATACCCAGAAATAGTATTTCTTATTTAAACATTCAGAATAAGCTGACTGAAATAAGTGCACACCTTGAATTTGAACTTTCAAGGCACATCACTAAAGTCAATCAGTTATGTCAGCACATTCTGCAGTAATAATCTCAATTATGAAGCTCCTGCCCCTCCCTAACACAGGAGATGGAGGTAGTTCTAATATTTAAATCTCTAAATCTGCAAAATTTCCTGATGAATTTTGTGTTTAAATGTTATGCTTTTTTTTTTCCTTTTTATTTTTTGTGTTAATTACAGTTTATTCACTTTGTATCCCAGCTGTAATCCCCCACCCCCTCCCAATCCCACCCCCCTCCCTCATCTCCTCCCTGCCCCTCTCTAAATCCACTGATAAGGGAATCCTCCTCTCTTTCCATCTGACCCTAGCCTATCAGGTCTCATCAGGAGTATCTGCATTGTCTTCCTCTGTGGCCTGGTAAGGCTGTTTCCCATTCAAGGGGAGATGATCAAAGAACCAGCCACTGAGTGCATGTTCAGAAACAGACCCTGTTCCCCTTGCTAGCATACCCACTTGGATACTGAGCTTCCATGAGCTACATCTGTGCAGGGGTTCCAGGTAATTTTATGCTTTAATAGAGAGCTTGCCACTAAGGCACATTAGTTATGCTTTACGCTGTTTAATTTTAAATCAAAATATCTTCAAGCATGCTAAGGTAATGTATCTACAATTAATCAATCAAGGAAATAAATAAAATGTTATAAATGCCAAATAATATAACTTAAAAAAACAACAAACTACCATTTACATATTTACTCTAATATACTTACTGGTCATTATTATAATAGACAAGCAAGTTAGAAATTGCATGTTACTGAGTCTTTACATGGTTGAATGGACTATTCTAACTAAAATGTAAACAACTTGGAAGTCACACATCTATTTTTTATTACAATTATTCGCTTTGTATCCCAGCTGTAACCCCCCATTCCCTCCCAATCTCACCCTCCCTCCCTCATCTCCTCCCTGCCCCTATCTAAGTTTACTGATAGGGGAGTTCCTCTTCTTTTTCCATCTGACCCTAGCCTATCAGGTCTCATCAGAACTGACTGCATTGTTTTCCTTTCTGGCCTAGTAAGGCTGCTCTCCCCTCAGGGGAAGGTGATCAAAGAGCCAGCCATTGATTTTAAGTCAGAGACAACGCCTGTTCCCATTTCTGGAAACCCAGTTGGACACTGAGCTGCTGTGGGCTGCATCTGTGCAGGGGTTCTAGGTAATATACATGAATGGTCCTTGGTTGGTGTATCAGTCTCAGAAAGACCCCTGGGCCCAGATTATTTTGGTTCTGTTGGTCTCCTTGTGGAGCTCCTATCCTCTCCAGGTCTTTCTATCTCCCTCTTCTTTCATAAGATTCCCTGTACTCTGCCCAAAGTTTGGCTATGAGTCTCAGCATCTGCTTTAATACCCTGCTGGGTAGAGTCTTTCAGAGGCCCTCTGTGGTAGGCTCCTGTCTTGTTCATTGTTTCACCTTTTTTCCATATCTATCACACATCTTTTTATAGCCCAAGCTTGGTACATTGACTTAATTCTCAGACAAGCTCAGTGTGATGAAAGAAAAAAAAAAAACAAATAATTCAAATATCCACATGCAAGTTGAATCTGTGTGATGGAATTTAGCACCTATGACACCAGAAATCCTTTTTGGCAAAATAATTAAACATGGTTACTTGTTATTAAACAACAAGTGGTAGCACTCATCAATTCTAGAGCCACTTGAAAAAAAGAGAGATATACAAGTAGATACATTTTCATGTATTTCTCCAGAAAATATTACTTTTCATGTTTGTAATTTAACACTTTGTTAACTATAGTTTGGGATTAAGAAATAATAGGCTGATAATAAGTCTCAGATCTAGTCAAAGGGAACTCAATAAGCACCAATTGAATAGCACACACTATCCTGGCAATTTTGAAACATGACAAAAGAAGAAAATACATGATCTTGATTTCCAGATTTGAACTCAGAGGCACAGGCATAACCATCTTGCTTTAATGAGCATTGCTGACTACACTCTACTCCATCCCCGTGAAAGGGCTAAAGGCATGGACAGCCTTGGTCCTCAGCAAAGACCTAAGAATTACAAGTGCATGTACATCAAGCAAACAGTCATGAATATCATGAAAGCTCTCATATCACTTCCCATTGGAACAGCAAAGTGCAAAATTGGCAAAGCCATGGTGTCATTAAATACCTCACGATCCTCACAGATAACATGTGATACTGCAATTACTGTTTCCAGAATAAATCGCTTGCTTTTGGGGTAATGACTTAATCTATTTATTTTCCTCAAGTTACCTTTCGTAATATAAAATGTGAATTAATGGCTGCCCAAGATAAGGAACAAGGAAAATTGTTCTCTTCATGACTTTTGATGGTAATTATAATTAAGGACTAGCTGAAAGTATCCTGAAGATATTACAATAAACAGGAGTAGATGCTGTCACCTCCATACCATCTACTATACTGAACAAGACTACAGGGTCCTGCCTACATAGTCAACCTAGACCACCTGTGGCCCTTAAACACTGAAAATGTGACTAGTTCAAATTGAGTTCTGCTGAAGGTTGCATATGGGGCTTCAAACAGTCACTGAAATGCTTGTAAACATTTTTAACAAATTTATTTTACCTATTAATCTAATAGTATTTTGATATATTGAATGGGAAACATATTAAATGACTTTACCCATTTTTTTTTTTCCTTTCACTGTGGATGGTAGAATTTTCAAAGTGTATTTGTGGCTCACACTGTATTTCTGTTGGCCATAGAGAGCATGAAGGCGCTGCTAAGGAGAATAATTTTTAAGTATATTCTTGAACAAAGTAATGACAATATTCAGAACATATGATATTTTAATATGATTCTCTGATACACAATTTTATGCTATAATCCACTTCATGTATGATGCCCCAAAGTTAGGTATAGCAAAAAGCCTAGCTCACAGTAAATTGAAATCTGTTACCAAAAACCTGTAGGTCTGCAAGGGGCAGCACTACACATGGCCCCTTTCCCTCTTGACTGGCATAAAGTGTGACCCCAAAGTTCAGGCAATTCCACTCAATTGCTGGGCTTTAGTGAGGGTCTTGGCTTCTTGACTCACTTTTTATTTTTTTTCTAAGCACTTGATTTGGCCCTCTGTTTTAATGGCTTTATTATTTAAAATGCAAAATTGAAAGGACTGGTGAAATGAAAGTCAGTGAGTGAAAGAGTGAATGAACCTTTTGCACAATACAGATAATGAGATAGCATGCTTCCAAGTTTAAAGACTCATTTGTCTGGGGCCCTTCTCAGACATCAGGCAAATCCAGCATGTACATTTGGTATCATAATCGCAGAACTGACACTACACACAGTTGTCATCCAAAGTGAGAGTTGACAGGCACAATACACAAATACACACAGGGTAAGAAGGAGGTGGTTCCAAGCAAGCGAATCTAAGCCATAAGGTATCAAATTCAACAAAGGTGGAAGCAACCATCAGTAGAACACAGGGAGCAAGCAAGTGGTGCTTTATTAGATCTAACCTCATGATCTGATATATCGCCAAGTAGGAGGAGGGCACAGAGAGAGAGAGTCCAGGATTCCGGGGAGAATGAATGAAGATGACGTGAGAGTACAAACATTGTGCCTGGGCCGCCATCATCAAACGCAAAAAAGAAAATCAAGTTCTCTAAACAGAGCCCCTACTGACTAGCAGTGCTACAGGGGTTGACTGGCATGAATGTAAGTGGATCAGGAGATTCAGCTTAAGTATTGGCATGAGAGGTGGTTTTACCTTTATAAGATGCAGGGGTTTTTTAATGCACATGCAACACTTTTTGTTAATTACAGTTTATTCACTTTGTATCACAGCTGTAGCCCCCTCCTTTATTCCCTCCAAATCCCACTCTCCCTGATTTCCTCCCATGCCCCTCCCCAAGTCCACTGATAGTGGTGATCTTCCTCCCCTTCCCTCTGACCCTAGCCTATCAGGTCTCATCAGGCCTGGCTGCATTGTCCTCCTCTGTGAACTTGTAAGGCTGTTTCCCACTGAAGGGAAGGTGATCAAAGAGCCAGCCACTGAGTTCATGTCAGAGACAGTCCCTGTTCCCCTTACTAGAGTACCCACTTGGACACTGAGCTGCCATAGGCTACATCTGTGCAGGGGTTCTAGGCAATCACCATGAATGGTCCTTCCTTGGAGTATCAGTCTCAGAAAAGACCCCTGTGCCCAAATTTTTGGTTCTGTTGCTCTCCTTGTGGAGTTCCTGTCCCCTCCAGGCTTTCCTCTCCTCCTTCTTTCATAAGATTCCCTACACTCTGCCCAAAGTTTGGCTATAAGTCTCTGCATCTGCTTTATTACCTTGCTGGATAGTCTTTCAGAGGCCCTTTATGGTAGGCTCCTGTCCTGTTCCCTGTTTTCTTCCTCTTCTGCTGTCTATCTTGTTTGTCTTTCTTAATGAGGATTGATATCTTATCCAGGGTCCTTCTTCTTGCTTGGCATCTTTAGGTATACAGATTTTAGTGTTTCTCCTATATTATATGTCTAAGATCCTCTTATTCCAGAAGCAGAAAGACACATATGTTATATACACCATTTATAAGTGATATTAAACATGCAACTCTTATTCTAAAACTAACATTTCAAAAATATTTAGGAAAAAAAACAATTTCTTGAGTACATTTAGTTCTATGAAAAAGGTTATTTGCTTCCTGTTATGTCTCTGCAACCTAACAATAATTTACTTTTAAGATTGAAGGAAAGTATAGAATGTTTGGGCATTGTAGAATATTAAGAATATCTGTTGTAACTATATATTGAAGTCATAAGAGTAGGACGTAGTTACTTCTTTTCAGATATGGGGACAGTGAGAGAAGAAGACACAGAAAAGACAGCAGCCATATAAAATGCTGTAACACACAAACTCTACAGGCAGCCTCTGAGACACGAAGTAAGTATTTGAAGTCAGTGCTACTGTTGACACATTCTGAAATGTTTTCATATAATTGTGTTTTAAAGGATATGCAATACAAAGAGCCAGTTTTTACTTCATAAAGTAAAAATTAATAAAATTTTCAAAGGAAATCTGTGCAAAATAGGTCATTTTTAAGATGAGCAGAAGTCTCAGGATCCTATTAAATAATAAATATGATAAAAAAAACATTTTAAAAGTTCTTCCAGATCCTGCTGAATCATCAAAGAAGCAAGCATCTAAAAATATTGAACTAAGTGGCAACTTTTGCAAAGTAGATTTAAAAATCATTTCGAGTAGTTACTAAGCAGATAAGGATGAACTCACAGACCAAAATACCCATGCATACACCGTAATCGTCTATCGGGAAGACTCAGGTCGGGTTAAAAGCTCCAAAACTATCTCCCTAATTAGTTGAGCACAAAAACGCCCAGACTCACACATTGTGCCCAACCCCATAGTAGCTGTAACTCGGAAAAGAGAGGGTGAGTTTCAAATTATTAGCCTGGATGCTCTAAGCCCACATATTCACAAATTTGTGAAACTTAGAGACAGCTGAATAAAATCTCAAAAACACCTTAGTTGTCACAGTTTGACAAGTGTATAAATTCACATTGAGCCTCTTTTCCATTGCTTGCTACTAATACCAACAAAAAACAAAATAAAGATCTCCCAACAGCATTCAGAAATAATATATTTTCTGTTTAGTTCCTGGAAATAAAAAGTCCTACCTAAACATAACTCTAACTATGTGACATTCTGTCAGCCAATTAAAATCAGCTGCAGTACACAATCCATAACATGTATGCATTCCTCTCCACACACAAAGGCCTGTGCTGAGCAGGAGAGAGTAAAGCTCTGGCTGATCGTGCTGGGTGCAGAACAGGACAAAAAAAAAAAAATGAGCATTATTCTGTGTGCAATCTCTGACTCACCGATACTGAAATTAGAGTGGCTCTCTGAACTTACACTGTGAGAATACAAGCCTCCTGTTAATTTTCTATGTACCATCTTATGATTTTGTGTATGCTGAGACACTTATAATCAGGGCCTATCAGGTAAGAGTAGAGTCATCCTAGCCATTCTGCTAGTCTGTTGCTGAGACTATAACTCCCTTAGACAGAAGAACACAACCTGATGGGGAACTTTAGGGAGATAAAAGTACTTATATATTTGGGAATATATATATATATAAGTATATATTAGCAGTTAATGAAAAAAGAGCAAGAAGGGGTATGTGGGATGGTTTGGAGGAGGAAAGTGAAGGGAGAAATGATGTAATTATAGTATTATCTCAAAAAATAAAAGGAATAATTTTTTAAAATAAAAAGAACAGAGAAAAAAGTCTTTTGGCTTGGTAATAGAACGGGGTATTTTTTGTAATCGGGTATGTATTATTTCAGCAGGAAATTCCTGTGCTGAAACTTGTCTCTAGTGTGGTAAGATGGAAGTTTCTGGAACTTGAAAGATGTAGGGCCTCCTACAGTGCACTATAAACTTACAGGGACTACACATTCTATGTGAATTAATGTGGTTTATAGGGAGCAGCTGAAGTCAGGACTAGGTTAAAACCCAACAGTGAGGTTTTTATCAAAGAGTGAGAAAATCCCTCCCTGCTCTCTGTCTTCCTCCTGCACACACATGCTCTTCTTCATGCAATACTTTTGTTCTGACTTCTTTGTCCCATTGCCAATGTGCCAGAGGTTTGCTCTTGTAATCCTTCATCCACCAAAATTATAAGCCAGATAAGCATCATTATAAGGCACATACCAGTAGGTATTTTGTCATAGAAATACAATACATAGACGTTAGTCTTCATATGTATTCTTAACAGTAGTCCTTAGCTGTTATTTGCATGCATTATAACTATAAATATAGTTTTATCTGTCACAAAATTACAATTACAATTAATTAAAATTCAAAAATTTTAAAACAAATATATAGTCTCTGTTTCCAAAGTTACAAATATTCAAACCAGTCCTTAAAACTGGAATAGTCCACTGAGAAAACTCAGCCTCCTGCAGTTCTGCGTGTAGGAGCACATGTTAGGGTATGTAGCAGAAGTCTGTGTGATTTGACCACATGCATAGCTTTGAGTAGCAGCCAGCCTGGCCCAGACATGTAACTGCATCATAACTTTATCTACCTCTAATTTCATCCCATTCTCTCCCTTCTTTCTAGTTCCAGACTACCACTACTATGTTCTCCAGCTCTATAAACATGTTATTTCACAAGCATTGTACAAAATTAAAGCATGTTTGCGTGAACATTTATTAAGTTTACAAAATACTGTGAAGTTCTGGTGTATTTATCTGAAAGGTTAATAAGAAAGGTTACAAGTGTGAGTCAGAGTTACTATGCTTGCCTAGCATTTGTAGGACCTAGGTTCAATCCCCAACATTACAAAGATTAAAAAAAACATTAAAAGAACATGAATTCCAGTTATTTCCTTTGAATATACCCAGATTAGGTATCACTCCAACTACAAAAGTTTCACCGTGCTTCAAGAACCTTATTTTCAGGAGTCATTTCCAAGACAAATAATTAGAACCTCCTGGAATGTTGACTAATTTCAGGTGTGGATAAAGAATGTTCAAGATGACCATGTCAAATTTTATCTTTTGGGATATCATGAAGGCTCTCAAAAACCTGTTCCTTTCAAAGACACACATGAACAAAATGCGAGAGAAGCTAAAATGTGACAAGTGGCGCATGGAACACTACTGGACTGAATATCAGAATGGTGTTTTAAAGACACTGGTCACATCAGTGAGAGCACTTCATTACATGAAATGCTGATGAATAAAGGGAGCAAAAGAAACATACTCATTTTTTCCTAGAAACTAAACCTCCAAGAAAATTCACATATCTTCCTGGAAAAATTCTTCCTAAAACTAAGCAGAAACAGAATGAATTATATTAGTACTTTGCAAACTCTAACAAATGAATGTATAAAAGCAGTGAACATCAACATCTGACATCAGAAAGTCAGAAAAAAAACATGTTACATGCATGTAAGAAAGTGTCATGATTAAAACCCATTTGGTTTCCTTATAATTAATTTGTGCTAATGGAAATTACAAAAAGAGGAATCAATGCCTTTCCTTACTCTGCCTCAAATGAATTTGATGAGATTTTCAAAATGTAGAAGGTAAACCAGAAGACAGGGAAGCTCATTAAATGACTTCACAGAGTTATATCAACAAATTCAGAGTATAAAATACTCAACAGCACCAAACAATGTCATTTTCTCAGCCTGTAAGTAAAAATCATTGTATTTTTGTAGAATAAATGAGAAGAGACATGCCAACCAATAATAAGATGTGGACCTTGTGTGAGCTGTATTTTCTTTAATTTTTAAAAATGTATTAAAATTTATTCACTTTGTATCCCAGCTGTAGCCCCATCCCTCCTCCCCTCCCAACCCCCCCTTCTCTTCCCATACCCCTACTCTAGTCCACTGATAGGGGAGGTCCTCCTCCCCTTCTATCTGACCCTAACCTATCATCTCATCAGGACTGTCTCATAGTCTTCTTCTGGGGCCTGGTAAGGCTGCCCACCCCCATCAGGGGGAGGTGATCAAAGAGCCAGCTACTGAGTTCATCTCATAGACAGTCTCTGTTCCCCTTACTAGGGTACCCACTTGGACACTGGGCTGCCATGCGCTACATCTGTGCAGGGGTTCTAGGTAATATCCATGAATGGTCCTTGGTTGGAGTATCAGTCTCAGAAAGACCCCTGGGCCCAGACATTTTGGTTCCTTTGGTCTTCGTGTGGAACTCCTGTCCTCTCCAGGTCTTTCATCTCCCCCTTCTTTCATAAGATTCCCTGCACTCTGTCCAAACTTTGGCTATGAGTCTCAGCATCTACTTTGATACCCTGCTGAGCAGAGTCTTTCAGAGGCCCTCTGTGGTAGGCTCCTGTCCCGTTCCCTGTTTACTCTGTCTATCGTGTTTGCATTTCTGAATGAGGATTGATCGTCTTATCCAGGGTCCTCCTTCTTGTTTAGTTTCTTTAGGTGTACAGATTTTAGTATGTTTATCCTATATTATATGTCTAATATCCATTTATAAATGAGTATATACCATGTGTGTATTTCTTCTTCTGCGATACCTCACTCAGTATGTTCTGTTCTAGTTCCCACCATTTGCAAGCAAATTTCATGATTTCCTTGTTTTTAATTGCTGAGTAGTATTCCACTGTGCAAATGTACCACAATTTCTGTATCCATTCCTCAACAGAGGAACATTAGGGTTCTTTCCAGATTTGGGCTATTACAAATAAACCTGCTAAGAAGATGTTTGAGCAAATGTCTTGTTGTATACTTGAGTATGTTTTGTGTATATGCCTAGGAGTGTTATAGCTGGATCTTGAGGTAGCACTATTCCTAATTGTCTGAGAAAGCGTCAGATTGATTTCCAAGTGGTTTTAAGTAGCAGGAAAAGGCAAATGTGAAAACTACTTAAGCATATTTGAGAATAATAAAGACATAAGAACTTTTTAGGTGGAATTAACTTTTTAGGTATGGTTAAGTTTTATAGATTAAAAGGTGTTAATCATTTAAAAAAATCCTATCAAATTATAAACAGATGAAAATATATTATAGTTGAAATCAGCTTCAAAGCAGTTAATGATAGATGTAGAATGTTAAGCAGAAAATAATGTAACAAAATGTGAGCTGGTAGTAGATGAAGACAAATGACATAATTTAGTCAAATTTATGATTCCAATATATGTAATTGTTAGTATTCTTGACCTTTTTTCTTTTTTAATTTTTTTCTTCACAAATTATTCATTATATATCTCGATTGAAGCTCCCTCCCTCAACTCCCCCAGTCCCACTCTTCCTCCCTCTTTTCCTCATCCCCCTCCCCTAGTCCACTGATAGATTGAGTTCTCCACTATTGCCATCTGCCCATAGCTTGTTAGGTCTCATCAGGACTGCCTGGATCTTCTTCCTCCATGGTCTGTCAAGGCTGCATCACCAGGAGCCAGTGATCAAAGAGCAGTCAACTGAGTTCATGATAGACATAGTCCCTGCTCCCCTCACTCAGAGATCCACATGAAGACAGAGCTGCCAATTGGCCAAAAAGATACAGTTATTTTAGTGTAAATTAAGACATGGTAACTTGAGGAAACCATTAAGGAATCAGAAGCCACACGTGCACATTTCTCTGAATGAAAGAATTGTTTCATCCTGTACAACAACAGATCATCTGGAGGTATCTCCATCCCCGATCTCAAGTTGTACTACAGAGCAATAGTAATAAAAACTGCATGGTATTGGCATAAAAACAGAAAGAAAGATCAATGGAACCGCATAGAAGACCCAGAAATAAACCCACACACCTATGAATACTCGATTTTTGACAAAGAAGCCAAAACCATTCAATGGAAAAAAGACAGCATCTTCAACAAATGGTGCTGGTCCAACTGGATGTCTACATGCAGAAAAATTAAAATAGATCTATATTTATCACCCTGCACAAAACTAAAGTCCAAGTGGATCAAAGACCTCAACATAAAACCAGATACTCTAAATCTGTTAGAAGAAAAAGTGGGGAACAGCCTAGAACTCATTGGCACAGGAGACAACTTCCTGAACAGAACACCAACAGCACAGGCTCTAAGAGCAACAATCAATAAATGGGACCTCATGAAACTGAAAAGCTTCTGTAAAGCAAAAGACACTGTCATCAAAACAAAACGCCTGCCTACAGATTGGGAAAGAATCTTCACTAACCCTTTATCTGACAGAGGACTAATATCGAGTATATACAAAGAACTAAAGAAGCTGAAAAGCAGCAAACCAAGTAATCCAATTAAAAAATGGGGAACAAAGCTAAACAGAGAATTCTCGACAGAGGAATATCGAATGGCAGAGAAAAACTTAAAGAAATGCTCAACCTCATTAGCCATCAGGGAAATGCAAATCAAAACGACCCTGAGATATCACCTTACACCCATCAGAATGGCCAAAATGAAAAACTCAAGGGACAACACATGCTGGAGAGGTTGTGGAGAAAGGGGAACCCTCCTCCACTGCTGGTGGGAATGTAAACTGGTTCAACCACTCTGGAAATCTATCTGGCACTTTCTAAGACAATTAGGAATAGTGCTTCCTCAAGACCCAGCTATACCACTGCTAGGTATATATCCAAAGTTTGCTCAAGTACACAAAAGAGATATTTGCTCAACCATGTTTATAGCAGCTTTATTTGTAATAGCCAGAACCTGGAAACAACCCAGATGTCCATCAACGGAGGAATGGGTACAGAAATTGTGGTATTTTTACACAATGGAATACTGCTCAGCAATCAAAAAGGAGGAAATCATGAAATTTGCAGACAAATGGTGGGACCTAGAAAAGATCATTCTGAGTGAAATATCCCAGAAGGAGAAAGACAAACACGGTATATACTCATTTATATAGACCTATAAGATATGATAAACATAATGAAATATATACACCTAAAAAAGATAATCAAGAGAGCAGATATGGGGTAAGATTATCAATCCTGGTTTAGAAAGACAGATGGGATGCACATTAAACATTGACAGGAGTCTACTGAGCGCATTTGAAAAACTCTAACTAGTAGTGTTTTCAAAGCAAAGACTCATGACCAAACCTTTGGCAGAGTACAGGGAATCATAAGAAAGAAGGGGAGTTAGTCTGATGAGGAAAGGATAGGAGCTCCACAAGGACCAAATATATCTGGGCACAGGGTCTTTTCTGAGACTGACATGCAACCAAGGACCATGTATGAATGTAACCTAGAACCTCTGCTCAGATGTAGCCTGTGGTAACTCAGTAACCAATTGGTTTCCCATAGTGAGGGGAACAGGGACTGTTTCTGGCAGGAACTCAATGACTGGCTCTTTGGCCTCCCCACCCCCCAAGGGAGGAGCAGTCCTGTTAGGCCACAGAGGAGAGCTTTGCAGCCAGTCCTGAAGATACCTGATAAAACAGGATCGGATGAATGGGGAGGAGGTTCCCCCTATCAGTGGACTTGGCAAGGGGCACGGTGGAGATGAGGGAGGGAGGGACTGGGAGGGAATGAGGGATCAGGACATGGCTGGGATACAGAGTTAATAAAATGTAACTGATAAGAAAAAAATAAAATTAAAAAAAATAATAAAAAAAATAAATAAACAAAAAAAAAAGAAAGAATTATTTCAAACATTTGGGTACTGGATAAGAAATTTTACTAAAATATGAAAGACTGTTTCCCTTAACAGAGGCCACACTTTCTCCACACAGAATACTGATTGCTGAGTAAAAGTAGACCTTTTGTGAGAAAATAGATTAATCAATACAGCACATGGGTACATTACTGAGGGTACTAAAAGACATGCAAAGAGACAATTTTAAAAGCTGTGTCAACAAATATGGTTGTTAATTGTCTTTTATTTTTTTAAATAAGGCCTGGTTTATGAGAAGTCTAATACAGAATATGGGTTGCCTTTCAACAGTACCCTTGCAAATATTACTTGTAGAATTCAATTTCCCATTCTTGTCTTTCTTGACAGTTTTTTGGTCTCACTTTCACTTTCAACTCATACATTTTAGTTTTGAGATTTGGATGAAGGATCAGTAGAAATATTCACAAATATTTTCGGGGCTGGGAAAGAAATAACACTTGTCTAGCAAGAATGAGGTCCAAAGTTCAAATTTCCAGAACCTATATAAAAGCCAGCAGGTGTGGCAGTCTCTTGTCATACCAGTATGCTGGAGACAGAGATTAGACTCCAAGGGAACTTTTTAGCCACACTTGCCAGAATTGAGGGTCTCTTTGTTTGCAAATGAGATCCAGCTTCAAAAAGTGAAAAAATACTCAAGGGAGATGTCAGCTTTAGGCACACAAGACATAAGCCAAAAATGAAAGGAGAAAGTGTTTTTAAAGTCAATTAATTTATTGCAAAGTATGTTTTCTACCCAATCTACTTAGTTTGTGCTGGGAGAAACCTCTGAGCAGCTTATTCAAAAAATGTTTTTAAGTTGGCTCTTTTTTTAATTTTTATTTAACTTTTATTAATTACACTTTATTCATTTTGTATCCCCCCATAAGCCCCTCCTTCCTCCCCTCCCCGTCCCACCCTCTTCCCCCTTTCTGCATGCATGCCCCTCCTCAAATCCACTGATAGGGGAGGTCCTCCTCTCCTTCTTTCTGATATTAGTCTATCAGTTCTCATCAGAAGTGGCTGCATTGTCAGGGTTCTAGGTTATCTCCATGCATAGTCCTTGGTTGGAGTATGAGTCTCTGGGAAGTTCCCTGTGTTCAAATTTTCTTGTTCTGTTGCTCTCCTTGTGGAATTCCTGTCCTCTCCAGCTCTTACTATTTCCCACTTCTTACATAAAATTCCATTCACTCTACCCAAAGGTTGGCCATAAGATTCAAAATTTTTAAAATATTCTTTCTTTTGATTTTGCCCATGCCAAAGGACATGACCAAATCAAAACGTGTAGATACAGAAAGAATGAATGACTGTTATATCTCCAACTTTAAAACATATTTCACAACCCTACAAATAACAAGCATACAGAGAGTAAGCTCGTAGATTCTTTCAAATCTATACAAATTTCAACAAAATACAAGCTTGCAATCACTTTGTCTATAATATTAACATATTAGCACTATTAATAAAATGTCACATATCATGCATGATACTTACCTTTACCAAGTGCCTAAAAGGTAAACTTTGATGCATGGTTTGAGAGCAGAATTTTTGGAGGAATGAGGCAGTGAGCATTTTATAGTCTGATTACATATGTGAAAATCTTTGCAAGGATGTATTACAGAAATTGTAACTGAACTTCTCTAAATATTTATCACCATAGTTAGAACGTTCATTAGAGAATCTTTCTGATATAATAGTGTTCATAATGACCATTTTAAAATCTGCTACGCCAAGCTTATAAAGCAATATTACCATATCTTTCCATCAACAATATTAAAAACATTCATCTCTGGAAAATGTTATAAAGAAGTTGCACTCTAATGCTGATCTAAATATTTAAGTAAATGGCAAAACTGTTGACGTATGACAGACTGCCAAAAGATTTAAAATTTTTACAAATGTGGATTTTAACTTCTAATGAAAAAATGTTAATCTTTGAAATTTAACTAGCCACCTGATAATATGTCTTAAATGTTAACTAAATAGATATCAGAGTATATTTAACCCTTAGTCATTAGTGAGTTTATTCATGGACCCTGGTAGTTGGCATGCATTCTATATGATCTGAGCTAGGACTGTACTGTCCAATACTGTGGCTGCCAGTCTTGTGGGCTCTATAACTGCAATAAATTAAATTTAAAATTTGTTTTCTTTGTTTCATAGTTACATGCAGCTGTTGGTTACCCTATTAGAAAGTGAAGATAACAAAGTATTTACACAATCACAGAAACTTCTATTGAACACTGTTGGCTCACAGTAGAGAGGCCACTCCTGAGAGACAAAAAATATTAGATGTGTCTTATCTTTCTCTAGGTCTCCTTGACTCTTGGTATTGGAGTTTAGGAATACATCTATTCAGACAGAAGAGTAAAAATAGTATGCATAGCATCTCAATGATGGTGTCCTTTTGTTTCTCTGTCTAGGAATGAATCTTGAACATTCCTTCACCTTTAGAAAAAACAATTATAACATCAGCCAATCTTAATAGGTTTGTTTTGTTCAAAACAATGATCTAGGCTAACCTTTCTCTACCTTACACTCTACTCAAAGGTAGCCCAAGTTTACTTTGCAGCTTGAGTTTCTGTTTCAGAAATAAACACCTCAGAACTCAGGCTTCATACTTGTAAATTTGTTACTAGCTCAAAAAAATAAACAAAACAAAACAAAAAAATCCCTAGCATCCTGAATGTTTTATAGGTTCAAAGTCCTTTCCGTCTCTCTAAAATTCCAGCAATTTCCTTTTGCTACCACAGCTGTTTCTTAATTCAGAAATTTTGTTACATATAAAAAGATATAAACGCATAGAGTATAATTTGACATAATTATGTAATGAACTAAACACTACTATCAAAAAATAAATGAAAATAATGTGGAAAATGCAACCATATGACTAAACCAGGTGTATTTAATGGAACTCATGAAAGTCTTGATTAAAAAGTAGTACATCTGTATGTAAAGACTTAGATAGGTCATATAGCTGATCTAACAGTCAACAAAGAATTCTATCATTACAAGTAATTTTAAATTTTAAGTATTTCCATAAAAATTATATGAATATAATATATAGCTATATCATACTAAAAGCAATTTGTTTTAGAAAATAGTGCATATTTTACTTTGAGTGATTATTTTAAATATACACAGTCATAATTTTTAAGAAGATGAAACCCATATAAAGAAATATTTAGTAGAACTTTCATTTTCTTTTCTGGTATTTTAGGAATGGCTCTTTCTCTAGAGTTACAATGTGCTTATTTGGGGAGAATTAAATTTCCCCCATTAGATTTCACAGCTCCTAAGAAATGAAATACTACATTACATTATGTACAGAAATGTTTGTGAAGATAGAGGAAGGTGAGGAGGCTAGGGAAAAGGAAGGACAGAGGAAAAGGAGGGAGAGAAGGGTAAAAGGAGGTAGAAAGGGAAGGGAGTGGAGAAATACTAACTTCCTAACATTTCCCCAAATAGATTACTAGATTTGGGTAATCGCTCTTACTTTCAAGATTCTTTGCTGGAGTTAAATACATAACCTCATTCTGTTCACTTGATGACTCCTCAACCAATACATAGCTGTTAAAACTCATCAGTTAAGTATTACTGTAAACTTTTTTTCATTTTTAAAACTTAAGTATGTCTCACTACAGTGAGGTAACTAGTCCTGACACAGGCCTTTGAAACATGGCTTAAAAGATACTAGTGGGTCATGGAGAAGTTTGAAACTCAGTTCATTAAGATTTTGAGTAGCTGTTTGTATATAAGAATGAGAACTGATGGAGAGGTTGGGACTAAACACATAATTTTATGAAATATGAGGAAACATAAGGGTTTTGTTATGACGCATGTAACAATCAAAGACCTGTTTCTCTTTAGCAAGCTCCTAAAAAGTCCCACCCGTATAATTATTAAATAAAAACACTCACTTATTCAGTACTCAGCTAGCTTTTAAACTCTGAATAAGAGAAGTACACAGTGAGAGAGGTACTTACATGGTTTCCTTGGATACTGGATGATGCCATTCAGGTCTGTGTTTTATCTGAAAGTGGTGCCCTGCAGAGAAATGAGGCTTGTTGAGTGGCTGTTTATACATAGTAAGTAAATAGGAACCTTGTTTATTTTACAAAGCATTTTTTATTTTGCCCCAGATTTCTTTTTCTCATCACACCCAAGCATTGTAAACAGCAATATGATGGTACTTTGCCCAATTCCCGTTAACTCCACTTAAGAAATCCTGATTGTCAAAGTAGAGTCTCAGAATGTTTTGTCAAAGCATGTTGCTCCTTAGCTTGCTCTCTACAGTTGGACTGTTACATCTCTGCCAGATAAATCAATGAACACTGCCTGCTTGTCTTTTCCTTCCTACTGAATTTACTCAAACCACTAAAAAAAGAAATCAATCTGAACTTTCACTTAATAATAGATGATAATTCTCCTTACCTTAACCAGTCAGTACAGAACACAAGCTATATCCAACATCTCATATCGTGAGTTTCCATGTTAAATGGGGCAGTGGCATCCTGGGTTCCCAACAGTTTAAAGGCCATGACCATCCAATTTTGACACAGCGTCTCTTAGAGCTACAAGCTTTCTAATTTGGGAGCATGATTAATCCCTCCTATGTGATAAGTTTTAACCTTCTAATGTTTCTTTGGATTGAAAAAAGCAAATGAGCTGTGGCAAAGAATGGCAGCTAGCTACAATGCTTAACACAGTTTAATAACCTGAAATGAAGTAAGTGTGTGCTGTTTCCATTAAAAAGTTTCCAGCCACAATTAATTGAACAAAAACTTGTCTTGTTCCAAGATTATTCTTGGAAATGTAATTTTAAAGCGTGTGTGAAATGAGGAAACTTGACTTTTTTTATACCATATGAAAGCAATTTTTTTTTTTTAAGGAATGATTTTGGATAGACTTCCGATTGGATATTTTCCATTGGAACTAACAGTGTAGAGGCTTGGGGTGGGGGAGAGCAGCTCTGTGTTCTTTTGCCAGCACTGACAAAGGTCTGGTTGTCAATGATACCTTTACAGCTAAATTTACCCCAGAGTGACATGAACAGGTGCACCTCGGCCTGCCAGACACTTGTGCACAGGGATCACGCATCTCACCGCTTGACGATCAAGGGGGCAAACCCTCGGTCTTCATAGAAAAGGAGAGGAGGCAAGCGCAGCCCAAACTGGGGGGTTTCTCTTCAAAGCCAGCTGGTCTGGCTTTATTCTACAGGAATTTTTTTACCTGTCAGAGTTTGGACAACAAAGCCCTCAGCAGGTGCTGAAGGGTACAACTTCCTGGAGAAGCAGAAAGGCACTGGTGAGTTTCAATTGCCAATATATATATATATATATATATATTTTTTTTTTTTAATCGTAAAAGTTGATTTTATTATGTTATAGAAGACACGGCTGGGGTACCTCAGTTCACACAGCCGATGAGAGCAGCAGAAGTGGAGCCAGCCTACCCAACAGTGGGGTTGCTTGGTGCACAAAACAGAGTTGTTAACATTGGACAGCATTGGAGATTATGAAATTATAATGTTGTAAAAATTCTAGTTTTACTATTGCTCTCTGGCTACTATTTTGAATGTGTGAGAATAACGAGTCCATCACACTTGAGACTACATAGTAGTATTTAGTTTCATTTTAATCTACTTCTCCTAATCTTTAAATAAAATGTTATTTTCCAAAAAATTTCCAGTATCAAACTGTAAAACGATACATGCTCTTCTCAAAAATCCCATGTGCGGTTAAGTGCACATTATAAGATGAGTAGACTAGAGTATTTTATTTAATATGCATTTGAAAAATCTAACTGAACAGAATAATTAATAATTAAAAGGAACAATGTTTTTTCATTTTTTACAGGAATTTTTTAAAGAATAAAATCTTTAGAATATATGATCAAAGGAATAACAACGCAACGTTTTACATCATTTATTTCCAAATTTAGTACATTTATATATTTTGGTATTTTTATTTTGTGAATTCAAAAGTTGGGTAAAAATATTTTTCAGAACAGGATTTTAATTAATGCAAAAGAGGAAAAAATGAGACCACATGTTAGGACATATTTTTAAAAAGTGATTCTATTTCAAGGACTCATTCTTTTAACTATGCTTCACAGCATTTCTCTACAAATTGTTGTATTACAGCAAATTGAAAACATTTATTTAAGCAAGGAAGCAGCTCAAAGCTGGAGACTATACATAGCAAACATATGAAACCATTTTCATAAGTAAATTCCATATTCACAAGCAACATGGGCTAATGAATGTAAAAGACACAACAGCATACATTGATCAAGAATGCTATAAATTATTATGCATTAAAATCAATTTTCTGGGCTGTGGGGGGTAGGGTTGGTACTTAAGAAAAGCTTCTACAAATATAAATTACTAAAACTATGAAGCAAATGTTTTATTCTGATGGTACCATAAATAATTTTCAATCTACATGTTTAATATATACTTGTAAAGTGGAAAAATATGAAATCTGGCTTTTGTTAATGACCATCTTATCTAAAATGTTTTTAAATTAAATGTGGCTTGATCATGATATAAACTTAGGAATATTTTATTAAACAGGTTTACTTTCCCTTTAAAAATATAAAAAATCATTATGAATTACCCAAAATTGTCTATCCAGCCCAAAATCTAACACTTAAAATAGTAGTCTCACCTACAAATATTTCTTGAATATGTAGTTCTTAAAAATTGAAACCTCAAATTTACTTTATATTATAAAATATGGCTTGTAGAATGCTCTTCAGTTATGAAAACATATTTAAGTGCATAGTGCTTTGCCCTGCTCTTTCCACATGTTTTGTCATGCTTAAGGTTGATTCTGACACAA
Organism: Psammomys obesus; assembly: GCF_907164565.1. Lineage (NCBI taxonomy): Eukaryota > Metazoa > Chordata > Mammalia > Rodentia > Muridae > Psammomys > Psammomys obesus. The sequence goes on from NW_026587759.1 coordinate 8,667,206, forward strand.
GAACCACCCGAGCCACTGAATTTTTTAAAATCTTCATGAGTCTCTTAAAGAATGAGACATGTGAAGGAAGACAATTTTTCTGATTTGTTAAATCTAATGTCCTTAAATTGTCAGAGCAGATGCCTTTGAAGACAAAACTGCTTATTACAAATCATAAATTCTTGGGTCTGCTTCAGAATTACACTTATTAAGTTTTCATGTGCACTAGTATTGCCTAAATTTATCTCACTGTCTTTAACAAACACTGAAGCATCAATAAAGCAACATAAAAACTTCTGCTAAACTATTGGTTCTGACTGTCAACTTTTTGTGAGTAGAGAAACTTATTTTAAAATGTTAGGTAGAGTCTAACTATCCAAAATATCTAAAATTTATCATTTCCATTGTGCCAGGAATTCAGATTTGGCCTCAAAGTACCATGTTTTCTTTGAATCATCAGAAGCCATAAATCCCTGTTACAATGAAGCGATGTATTTGTCTTTCCTAAGAAATCTTCAACACCAAGTCATAAAATATGCCAACTTTTTGTTGTGTAAGAATTGTTTACTTTAATAAGTCTTAATAAGAAATCTCAGCTTCAAATGACAGTGACCCATATCTAACCTATTTTTTAAAGGATTACTTGAAATGTATCTTTAGAACATAAAGATAATTATTTCAGTGGTGAAAAATTAATCACTCTCCTGCTATCAAGAACCACTCAAAAGACTTTTTGTTCATTTTCTTTATTTATAAGAAAATTGCTGATTCTTCCAGTAATTAACAATAATTAAATTGCACAGTGGCTGTCTATTTATTTTAGACAGCAGAGTTTCCATGTAAAATAGTTTATTTGTAAGTATTTAATAAAACAAAAAACGTTTTGGCATCTCTATATGTATCTCCTCATTGACCAGATATCTGACTGACAGCTGTCATCTGTCCACGGGCCAGATGTAACTCAATAAAGATAAAAATTGCCCATTACTCATCCCTGTTGATAATACCCGGTGCCAGTAAGTTTACAAATCAGAATACCTAGACTATGGGCAAGACAAATAAAAAGAGAATCATGGCTCTGCCTACCAGCCCTCCTTTGTCACTGACTTAGTTCATTCCTTTTTCCTTCTCTACTTGCTCTTTATGTCTGTACATGTTTCACATGTAGAGTGTTAATTTCCTTAAAGGAAATAATAAGCACTGACCAAAATAATAAGCACCCAGGTAACGATGCTTATCAATAAAAGATAGGTATCTATTATTGAATCATATTATTTCTGAGTTTATGAAATCCTTAAAAGTAACATGAGGAGTGGGGCATGTAAACCCAGCACTCAGGGAGGCAGAGGCAGGTGGATAGCTGTGAATTTGAGGTCAGCCTGGTCCACAAAGCAAGTCCAGGACAGGCAAGGCTACACAGAAAAATCCTGTCTCAAAAAAACAAAGAACAAAAGCCAAAATCATATGAGGGAGGCTTTGAGGCTTTGAAGCTTTGAAACTATAACTTCTCATTTTAAAGATATTTCCTGAAAGAATAAAACTCAAAGTCTCTGTTGTGAGCTGTTAGACACAGACTTGGGCTTGTTCCATATTCAGGTTTTTTTTTTTTTTTACTTCACAAATGTGGACAATCAAATTACCAAACTTTTCTGTCACTAAACAATATCTCTACAGAATACATATATTTGTTTACCATAACATATTAAAATATGACTGAAAAACATTAACATTAACAACATAAACACATTGAAACACACCCACATTGAACACTTTTAGAATCTCTTTATAAGTGGATTTATAAACTGAAAATACAAATGTATTTGAAATAACAAAATTTCAAAATCATAATCACATGTTTTGAAAAAATGTAGAAATTGAAAGTTTAGTCTGATCTTTCTGAAAGACTGGAGAACAATTAAAACCACTAAATATACCAGAACATAAGCTTATGTATAGTACACAATACAGACTATACTAAAAAAGCTGATCCAACAATTAACTCACTTGGTGTGTGTGTGTGTGTGTGTGTGTGTGTGTGTGTGTGTTGTGTGCCTGTGTGTATACTAATAAACAAACTGCAGTGTAGCCAAAGGCTTCCTCTGTTTGTCCTAGCAAGCTCAGAACTCATACTATTCAGTAACATTTTATTAATGTGTTTGACATCGAGAGAAAATAGTATTGATTATATCAACTACTATTGACATATTGTTGATGATCCCATAAAACAAACTGGTTCAACCAAGATTAAGAATATCAATATTCAACTGAATTCTCATTTTCTGCCCTTTCTAAAGGAAAGTGGTTAGGTTAAACTATACTTTCTGATTTTCAAGGGATATATCTTATTGGACTTTAGAGCAAAATTTGCAGGTAAGAAATGGTGCTTTTAATACATAGACACATAAATTATTCAACAAAGTAAAAAGGAAAACTCATAATGTTGATATAAGATATAGATAAAAATGATATCTACTGGTTCTCTTCAAAATATTGTTTTAAAGTAATCAATGCTGTATGACTAATATTGCCATTTAACAAATAAATTTCATATCTAAATTTATAAATGTTATTTGCTTATTATATTATATTTAGTTCAAAGTCACAATTAGATATTAATCAGCAGATTATTTGACAAAATGAAATAGCAGCATGCAAATCAAATGCAAGCAAATCAATCAGCAAATAACATCCATTTCCAGCTATTGTGGAAAATAAGGTAATCAAAAAACAAAATATACAAAATTGCAAGGTGTCCAAGTAAACTTTGTAACTGTCTGAAGGAGTTTTAATGAATGTGAATTGTCCTTTATCTGCTTCTAAAGGATAATGAATATTTCCCTCTAGAGGTGATGTGTATGGTTCAAAGAACAAACAGGGAAGGAATGCAATGTACTTTTGTGACTGAAAAGAAGTCACTTAATCTATGACACAACTAATTTTGGATTAGGGCTTTGGGGTTCGTAACATACAAACCACAAGAAAAGAAACTTCAGCTAACCAAGAGAGTGTTGTTCTCTCTCTTTCCTGGGAGGTATCTGAAAAGACCTCTAGACCACTGTTGGATTTCTAGCTGCAATGAGAAGCCCTGTCTTCTCCAAGTTACTTTACGTACTCCAAAATAAAGTAAATCACAAAGCAGTGATGAGCTGGGAAGCTAAAGGGCAAAACAAAATCACTTTGTAGAACATTACTGAGTAAGCACCGATGAGGGTACCTGTGTTTCATAACACAGAAGGTCACACCCTTAACATTACACTACTACATGCTCTGAACTTTACCATGGATTATCACAGCTGAGCTGGATGAAAATCCAATGAATGTTTAATATTCTCAGTTTCATGGAATGGAACAATTTAAGTTAAAAATTAGTTATGACACATAAGCCAACATGACTGGTTCTTTCAGAGAAAAACAGGAAAAAAAAGACATTGCATCAAGAAAGGGGGAAATAAAAAAATTCCTATACTGAAGTATTAAACACTCCTGAACTCAAGAAAAGCTAACTGCAGCAGTTAGAAATGGAGGAAGGCTGGAGAGATTAATGGCAGCAGTAATGTGTGGTTGAAAGGCTGATCAACCTCTTGCAGGAAATGGTGATGTTGTGGGGTCTTTCCTGATTTCTGGAAAGGCAAAGTTAATTACCAGAGTCATAAGAATATCTGAAAGTCTTATGTGCAGGGAGTCTGGGCTAGGAAGAAATTGGCAGTCCACAAAGCATGCGCGTCTGCGTGTTGTCCATCGTTAGTGTTAAGTATCCCTCCATTTGTTGCCCACCTTACAGGTTTTTCTAATGGTCCAGGACTCCATACAAGAAATATTAGGGTTTTCACGCAGATAAATAAAACAGAAGAATTCTCAAATTAACTCAACTGAGTCCCCAGTTGGTAACAAGAGCTTAGTCCTGAAAACATACACAAGTAACATTATACAGACTGAGGCAGGTTATATTTAGAAAGGTGGAGCATATGTGTGTGTGTGTGTGTGTGTGTGTGTGTGTGTGTGTGTGTGTTTGTGTGCACTTATGCATACAACAATAATTTTTAAAAAAAAAAAAGAGGCCATGAATTTGAGAGAGAGAAAGCAAGGAGCTCCATGGGAGAGTGGGGGGGGGGGAGAAAGGAAAGAGGAAAATGAAGTTATTGTTTCAGAAAATAAAAATTATAATATAAGAAAGCAGAAAATTAGGTCCCCATGATGTTTAATGAACTTTTTAATGAGGAATTTTCAATGAGCATATTATGTGTAGTGTGTCTTCCTGCTTGTTTACAGTTTGAACAAAACTGAGTATTGGAAAGATTCATTTTTATCTTGAACTCTCATCCTCACTATTTTGAAAGGAATAATACATTGGTGGAGATTATTGAGAGAAAAAAATTAGTAGCAGAGAGAAGGAAGTGTTAGAGCCTTAGAAGGTCTTTACAGATCTTATGTTAATCTTATCCCAAGCCAAGGACATACAACAAAATGTACATGAATACCTACTGAGTCTTTTCCTTTCAACCCTTCATCTCTCTTCTCCTCCCTTCCTCCCTCCCTCCCCTTCTTCCTTTCTTTTTGAGACAGGCTCTCACTACTTATTCCTGGCTGGCCTCAAACACCAGGTAATACTTTTGCCTCAGCCATTCAGCTTCTTAGATTGTAGACAGTATACCTGATTTTTGGAAATGGCAGTTAGCAGCTGTAATCTGAGCACAATGGAGGCTGAGGCAGATCTCTGTGAAGATGAGTACAATCTAGTCTACATAACAAGTTATAGGCCAGCCTGGGTTACACAAAAGCACTTTGTCTCAAGTTTTGTTTGTTTGTTTGTTTTATTGTTTTAGAAATTAAATAAATTTTAATAGGCAATTTCCTGAGATGGTGGGTTCATGAACAAGGATTGGTTCCGACAGCCCGGTTTAACCCTTGCTCATTCTGAGGAACTCAAAATGTCAGTTCTTATGTTCCAAAGGGGCAAGAAAATTTACCCATTGTGGGCCCATATACTAAGAGGTCAACAGCAATATATGGCTACAGTTATAAATACTACTTTTGTTTTTAGTCATTGTCTAATATATTTTATCCTACAGTGATTAGCAGTTCATTTATCTTTTTTATTTGAATTGGATAATGATAAATATCCCCCAAATCTAGCAAAGTGTTGGTCTTATGTAAGTTTTATACTAGTTTAAAACATTAAATAATATAGTTTTAAGTATAACAAAATGGCTTCAAGTAATTCTTCAAGAAGGTTATTTAAGAAGGATATGGCAGACAGTGATTACTCTGGGAATGCATATATGCATTCACTTACTGTAAGAATACTCAATTAATCACTGCTGATCTGGAAAAACTATGGGCTTAATTCTCCTCTGGGGGAGTTATTTTATAGCCGTAGGCTAGACTAGACTCTCACAACTAGACTAGATTCTCACAACTATGTGAGGTTGAGTTAGAAATGTATGAATGGTGAACATAAATCTTTCACTGACAATACATGACACAGCACCATTTTTGTTCATTGTGAACAATCATTATAGTTATAAAAACAAAATATCACATAAGTTATAGCAAGATATTTATTTGTGATTTTTATAGAGGAGATAAAGAAAAGGCAGAACAAAAGTTGCTCTCTGATCATACAACACTCCCAAATACTGTGCCCTCCATTCAGAAATAAGTACATATTATTTTAAACTCCCTTCAGGATATTGCTGAGTAAATCATAATTTTATTTCTAGTGGCTTTTAATATAAGGGAATATATGCAGTATACTGAATGATAACAGAAGCTATAATGCAAAATATATAGATATTTATATTTAGTTCATGTGTAACTCCTGTGCAAAGATAAAATAAGACCAAATCTATAGAATCTGGAGGAAAAGTATGTGTGAGAGACCAAAGAGTTAAAAATTAGTGGGTATTGGTTTAAATTTAAATCATAAGCCTGAACTAAAGACAGCCAGATGGAGACAAGTCCAGGCACCTGGCCTACAGGGAAGAACCAGCCTTACTGTATTCTTTTGCTGCCCACTAGAGATACAGTTGCTAGGAAACTGGCCCCTCGCCCCTAGGACAGCCAAACAAGTGAAGCCAGACCATTAATTTTTCTTTTTTTTTTTTTTTGGGGGGGGGGGGCTTCCAATAGCCAATCAATTCAAAATGAAACATCCCTTTTGTGTTTCGACCAATAGACACTTGGCAGGAATCCCCTTGCTTTGGGCATGCTGGGAGCGCCTAACCTGAGCACAAGGCTCTCTGCTCTCAACTGCTTTGGTGGTGAAGGTGTGTGAGGACAAGCTAGCTTGTAATAAAAAGATCCTCTATGTTTTGCAACAAGCTGGACTCCTGGTGGTTTTGGGGGTCTTTCGAATCTGGCACAACATGTGAATTTCCAAGAAGCTGACAGAGAGCTCACCTTCCAACCCAACATTTTCAGAAGCAACAAAATGACTTCCTCAAGTCAGAACCAGCCTTCCTGTGCATTTGCCCTTACTTCCGGGTGGACAATTAAGGGGCTGGCAATGGGAGGGGCTTGAGGCAGTCTGAAAGTCTGCCCTAAAAGCACTTTTAGAAACAGAGCAGGAAGTTTATGGTCTCTGCTAGAGATTCCTCTGCATTATAAACATTTTTTTTTTCTCTTAAAAGTTTAAAAACAGTCACTTAAAGAGGTAACACAATGGTAGTGTTACCTGGAAGCAGCAGCTTCTGATATAGCATAATCCAGAGAATTCTGGGGCTTAACCGGCTGCTAGGTGATGAAAGGACATCAGTAGATGGCCAAGAGGAAATAAGAGGAACTCACTCACAAAGGAGCAGCTGGGAGAGCTGAGCGTGCAAAGAGAAAGGGAGCAAGTTGAAGGTGGGTGAAGGGAAGACCTAAGTGGAAGAGAAATTTCAATGACATCACAAGGTTGCCTGGACACACAGGTGTTTTCTCAGACTCCAGATGAGACAAAAATCTTAGACTTATGGAAAGTGACTCATCCTAAGCACTTATGCGCAGGCTCCTTGAATTTAAGCAATCTACAAGTCTTCTGAGATAACCAAATATATAATCAACAGTCCTTACTCTAGCCAAGAACATCCACACATCTGTGTCTCTGCTAAAATCCAGCATGAATACAAAAGAAAAATTTCTCTTAAAATTATATTCTCCAGAACACTGACAAGGACAATACAAGTTATCACCCATAAAACATGAAATATCTTGGTATAATATTTAACATGCTAACATAAACATTTTACTTTGAATATTAACTATTTGGTCATGAAATAACTTATTTGAAGTATGAAACCTGAGAGAAGAAAATACATCTTTTAAAACATCATTACATAGTTAGTACACTTTCATATGTTTCTCTCAGCAAACTGACTATTAGGGGTAGATCCATCTTTGGGAATTTTGGGTTCTAATCTCCTGTCTTCTTTACCTCTCTCTGCCTTTGGCTTCTCCCCTATAACATGTAACTATTAATTAGCAGCACCAGCTTGTTTACCTTTCCAGACTTTGCGGATGCTGCACATCAAACTGTTGTCCTGAAAGGCTTATACATTCTTACCAGGAATATGCTTGAAATTGTATTTTCCTATCTGTAGTTAATGTACTTATTGTCCAAATAGCCAATATTTGAGGCTTTATAATCAAGACTTTGTTTTCACCTTGTTTACTACACGTGATTTGGATTTGCTTTTAACAAAAGAACTTGAAGCACTAACAATTATGATTCTCCAGCACTGAGATGCTTCCTAAGATTGCACAGCACATTTCTAAGGAGACCTCTAGGGCTTCATGCAAAAACATCTGTGAGTGGCTAATGCCCTGAGTAGCCGCTGTGAAGCAGGTAACCTGGAAGTGAATGTACTCTGTTGAAGTTTATTCCAGTTGCATGATTATATTAATTCCTGCTGAGTTTGACTGTACATAACCAGAAACAAAGTTTTATAAATGAATAAATCTGCTTTCATACCCTTTAACATTTATGGGCTATCTGAGCAGACAAAATCATCACTCTAATTTTTTTTGTTCTTAAAAATCTATAAAAAAGATTAACATCTATAAAATGGAGATAGTAATAAAAGCCCTCTAAAAAGTTGTTGCTTGGATAACAGTAATAAGATTTATAAAGTAATTGGTAAAATCTTAAAAGTAACAAGTGGCTATGAAAGGTCAAGTATTTTGAACATGCTTATTTTTATGTATTTTCTAAGAATATTGAGTTATTTTTGCATATGTATTACAAGTATTATACTTAGATTATAAATGAAGTTGATTTGAAAGACTCAAATATAAATTTAACAAAGTAATAGGCAATTGAGATTGGTGGCTTGGGACTGTGGCTCAGTAAATAAAGCAACAAGCAGACTGCTTTTAGTCACTGATTTACATTCTATTTTTTTTTTCTTTAGTTTGCATTTCAGTTTTCATTCTCACAGTATCCCAAATAACTTAGGAAACCTTCATCCCAAACAATGAAAATTAACTTTTCTTCTTCTTAGGAAGTTAGAATATTAACATAATTATGTATATACTTATTTAAAATCTACATAGAATTATCACATATTAAAAGGATATGTTTTTGCATATTTCTTTTCATTTTAACAAATAATTTTAATTTGTTTAAATTACTCAGCTTAATTTAAATTTTTAGGTTATAAATAAGATGCTTTAAAAATACTGTGTGCTCTAATATAAATAGAAATTTAAAAAAACACACATAGAAAGGTAAGGGGAGTGCAATTTATTTTACCACACTACCTCTTTCTTTCTAGACTCCTTTGTCTTAACCTGATATGTAATGTTATCATGAACAGCTCATACAAAGTCTTTCTTGTCCTGATACTTTTTCTGTAATGTATAAAAACATTAATCAAGAATAGATATGTGTGTGTGTAGTTCCTGTTCTAGACTTTACTAAAACTTCAAAGTGGCTATGGCTTCTGTTTTTCATATTGTATAGCATAACGCAGCAGTGATGTCTACCCACACGCAGCAGAATGCTGCCTCTAGGTCCCTCTTGAATGGAATGCACCATTACGCATTCCATGAGTCCCCCTTCCCAGGAGGTCTGGGCCCAGCCCAGTTGCCATAGATGGCCATGGGACATTTGGAATGACATCAGGAGACAGATGAGCAGCCACTGCCCTAAAGAATTCTGCTAGCAGGAGACTGGGGATATCAATGTCTTCTTGGCCGACAACTGCATTCCAAAGGTCAACTGGGGTGAAAAGAGAATGAACTTGGAGCGTCCAGTGCCTTTTCAGCAACCAGGCAGCTAACAAGCAGAAGGCAGCTGACATGAGGGCTAAAAGTAGCTCAGAGACGACACACCTGTGAGAAAGTCAACCCGACCCAGGAAAACACAGATTTTTAAATCTAAAGAGACTTCCACTTCTTCAGAGGTAAAATTCAAGAGCTGTTCTCATCCAGAATCAATCTTCATGTCTCTGACCTATTTCTTTCTCTCTGACAGCAACAGTGGGAGGGAATAGGGAACTTAGTAGTATAGAAGAGGAAATTGTTCACCCAGAATCACTGCACTTTTTTTTTCTCCGCCCTGTCACTTGTTGACTTCATTCCTCATAGCAACGCATGAAGGAAACTGAGTCACAGGCAAGGTCAAGATGTAAGTGATCAGCTACGCTGCATTCTGTCTGTTGGCTTTTGGCTTTGTTCTCTTCAGAATCCCATCAGGCTTATTTGTTAGCTATAGAGAAGCCTGGGCCTTCTCTGTCTGCAGAGAACTGAGACTTTTTTTTTTTTTTAACAGTTTTGGATTTCAGGTACTATTTGAAGAATCCTTTCAAACATGACTCACCAGGTGTGGTGGCACATGCCTGTAATCACAGCACTCACGGAGGCAGAGGCAGAGGGATCTCTGTGAGTTTGAGCACAGCCTGGTCTACAGAGAGAGTCCAGGACAGCCAAGGCTACATAGAGAAACCCTGTCTCAAAAACCAAAATAGAGAGAGAAAGAGAGAGAGAGAGAAATTATGGATCAATCTAACTTTCAAAAGAATTATCATTTGAAAATAACTTTCTATTTGTGAATATGCTGATATGAACAGATATTGCTTTCATTAAGGGTTAATTACCATAAATTGGCAGAATTAATGGCAACATTCATCTCAACTCACAACAAAAATTGTAGAGAACAAATACAGCATAAATAAATACTGTAACAATATACTGAGATTCCAAAGTTTATGCTTAGTTAGTTTATGTTTTTCATAGGATGTGCTGCTTATTTACCCATCTTACCTAGTATTACTTGTAAATTCATTCTGCTTGTGTTATTGACATTTTTGAGCAAATCCCAACCCTTGTGAACTCAAGGAAATTGATATTTTTAAATTTGAGGAAGATTAATACTTTGTAGCATGTCTCAACTCAGATAACGTCTTTTTCTTTGATTATAATATTTCTTCTTATCTCTCATTTTAAAGTATACTGCTAGTTGTGCATAGGTTTTAAGTACAATTAAGCACAGCACTACATCCCAACTGTTGTCTTTGCAAAAGCATTATGTGGTTGTTTGATACTATCAATCATGCCAATTAAGTTTGGGAGACTGTTATTCCTCATGCCACTTCTTCTTTATTAAATGGAATTTTCTCTGGGGTGAATACTTAGAGACATTCTCTCTTGTAAAAGGACACTTCTGCCTAAAATTTGTCAAGGCACCTTCCGGTGCAGTTTGCCTAGCCAAGCCAGCCAAGGAGTCCCGGTGGACAAAAAGGATACAGAACTGATAAGAAGGTATAAGCTTCTTTTCAAATCCGTAGCTGTGGATCACTTCACCTCTCTGTGCTTGGCTTGCCTTCCTTCTTTAAAAGCAACAAACAGGTGCACATACTGGGTGTTCCCCAGAAACCTCCTCAGCATGCAAAGTACTAAGACTTGAAAATTTTTCCTGCTCCTGCCAATGTAATGGAAATGCAACCTGTCCTGAAAGTCTGATTGGCATCAAACACAAAGCATTTTTTTCCTTTTTATTGTCATCATTTATTACAATTTATTCAATTTGTACCCTGGCTGTGGCTCCCTCCCTCATCTTCTCCCAATCCCACCTTCCCTCCCTCTTCTCCTCCTATGCCCCTCCTAGTCCACTGATAAAGGCAGGACCTCCTCCACCTCTATTTGACCCTAGTCTATCAAATCTTATCAGGACTGGGTATATTGTCTTGCACTGTGCCCTGGCAAGGTTGCACCCCCCCCACCAGGGGTTGGTGATCGGAGAGCCTGCCACTGAGATCATGTCAGAGACAGAACCTGCTCTCCTTACTAGGGACCCCACTTAGAGACTGAGGGAAGATGCTCAATCCTCATTCAGAAGGACAAGCATGGTAGACCTTGGAAGCAGGAGAAGACAGGGAATACGACAGGAGCCTACCATAGAGGGCTTCTGAAAGACTGCTGACTAAGGTATTGAAGCAGAGGCTGAGACTCATAGTCAAACTTTGGGCAGAGTGCAGGGAATCTTTCCAAAGAAGGGGAAGACAGACCTGGAGGGGACAGAGCTCCAAAAGGCGGCCAGCAGAGCCATAAAAACTGAGCCCTGGGGTCCCTGAAGAGAATAATACCCCAACCAAGGACAATGCATAGAGAAGACCTTAAACCCCAGCTCAAACATAAAGCATTTTTGAGCAAGTATTTTAGCTTAAAACTTTGTTGCCACACTCTCCAGTATGACTGCATGTAGTGATGGACGTCATATTTACTATCTCCCTACTGCAAAGGGCCCAGGGCCCACAGGGATCTACTAAGCAGTTACAATACAGGCAGCCTGATTGAAGAATCGAATTTTCTTTTTAGTTTTAATTAACTTGAAAAGCCACGTTAGCGGCATTAGAAGTCTTAGCAGTCTTTAAGAAGGGGACACACACTCGACACTTTAAAGGCTTAGATCCCCTGTGCCGTACAACGACTTTGAATATTCTTTCTACCATGCCTGCTGTCTTTGGTATAAAACCCTAGACAGGCAAAGAGCATCACAGGATTCTGCATTCCTGAAGGTTATTTTTGCAGATTATCCCAACACTGTTTCCAAGTGGTAACAAACGAAAGTTGTGTAAAAGGAAAAGAAATTTTCCTATATGGGTTTGCAGTGCACTTTCCTTAGCAGACCACTTCTTCTACTTTGTGACCTTTATTATGCCAAGACTTGCCTGTATCCACACAGTCATCTTAACTGCCGGAGTTAGTGGTTGGCTTTTAGTTTTCAAAAATACTTCTGTAAAATATAAGTGCTTAGGGTTTAAATCCAATTCTGGGTCATGATCCTTTCCTATTGGACTATTAGATTTGTTAAAAATCCGAAACGCTATAGGGCAGGGAGGCTGGACCTGCCCAAAGCCCCTCTTGCTCTACTCGATTGCAAAATGCTTGGAACAGACCAAGTAGTCAGAAACGCCAATCAGGCCAGCACTTTGTGCGCTGTGGGTGGGTAGTGGGCTCCTTTTGCTGACACCCAGTGATTGTGGAGGTCGCTCAGGGATTATCTCCGGCTCCTTGGAAGAAATATTCGTGGGCTCCTAAAAAACAGAGTAGGAGAGAAACTCCACCAGCGCCGCCACCATGCATTTCCAAAGCACACCACTGCCTTTGCTCCCTCCTCCATTCCCCGGAGCCCATCACGCTCCATCTTTATCAGCGTGCTACCGGTCTCTTTCCCCCAACACCTCTCCTCCACTCCCGGCCGAAAGCAGGACGGCACACCCCTTCCGTTCCCGGGTGCAGACTGCATGCCCAACCCCCTGCGCACCCAGGCCCAGCAGGTCCGTCGGAAGGCCCGGCCTCCTCCGCCCAACCCGAGGCTCACCCACGTGGCACACGCAGCCCTCCCCAACCCCCCAATACACACACTAGCAGCCTGGGAGCTCTAGAAACTCGCGAGGGAAAGAGTCCCCACCCCCTCAGCTCCGTCGGCCACGAGAAAAGTGGGTGGGAGGAAGTAGCGACCCGCCGAAAGAGAGCCGATAGGAGGGGAGAGCCATGTCGGAGGGGAAGACCAGCAGTAATTGGGTGGCGTTGCGGCCCTTGAGCTCTCCAGTACGCCCAGCCAGCGGGTTCGCTTTCAACACAAATCAGCCGGAGGGATTGCTTCTGCCTGCAATCAATAACTCAGCCGAGTGAGTTGCTGAAATCAGAGGCGTCCCTCGTCTGCTCTTTAAGGGGCCCTGCGGACTGAATCCCAGCCCTCTGCTTCCCAAACAAAGAAGTGGGTACCAAAATGCCGGATGAAATTTGTAACCCCAAATTCCCACTGCATCCCCAGGTTACGATCTTCTAAAGTGAAAAGAGCACAGAGCTAGTAAGGTCTCTAGAAGAAAGGGTTAAAAGAGGACGCGTGAAGATCTACTCCTTAAATTTCAGGTCTCTGGTGATATTTCAAGAAATGGAGTAGAACCAGTGTTTCAATAAGCATTTAACAATGGTGAGAGTAAATGTAAAGTACCATTAAATTTAGCTGTCTCCGTGGATGCTTTCGAATCAGCCACACATGTATAGGCAAATTACCTATCAAGCTTTATTTGGACTTACTAATAGATAATGTATCATACTTTTTAGAGCAAAGTTGTTTTGTTTTTTTGTTTGTTTGTTTATGTTTTTTAACATGTATTTTGGACTTTATTTCATGAAGAGTAAGGTGAAGATGTCCTGGGTGACGGATCATGATTCTCACTTAATATACATTTAAAGCCAAGCAAGAACTGAGAGAAAGGGATTGGCCAGAAAACTTTGAGTGCCAGACCAAGTTGATACTTCGGCATGGTAGGCCTGGGCTTGAGGGATGTAAATTAAATTAGCATATCCCTAAAACAAATTCTGCCCAAATTCTTCAATTCTCTTAAATTGACACAATATTATTAAAAACAAATTATATGAAAGGCAACCCAGATGAAGAGGTTTTCTAAATGATTCCTCACCAGGAAAAGTCCTGCAAAGGCAAAAGTGAAAACTGATATTGGCCCTTGTGGTCTGCTGTGTCGTGGTTGATCCTTTTGGGGGATTAGTCCCATTTTAGAGGCATGGAAAGATTAATTTGGGTACCAAAGTCATGGAAAGTGAGTCTGAGGCAGAGATTAGAACACAGAAGTGCTAGTCTATGTTCCACACAGCTAAACACTGCTTGAGAGAGTAAGCTATTGTTACCAACAAAATTCATAAACAACACTGAACCCACATCATTAATCTCAAAGTATTTTAAGTGAGCCTGTAAGCAGTACATAAAATGAGCTTTTTGCTGAAACGGCTTGGATAGTATTACAAATTATTACTTAGATATTTTGATTTAGATATTATTACAAATATCTCTCAGTTTGATAAATTCTGCTTGCATGAGAAAAGATGAATTTTACTTTACTCTTTTCCTTGTAATTCTTCATCAAAAAGAAAAGTCAAAGGTACAAAAGTAAAGATAAGTATAGGCTCACTGTGTGAGATGATACATACAGGGAAATCATTCCTTGATAAACCAAATCATTTGTACATTAAAGATGCTTTATCACACTCAGTTCACATGCTGTGTGTGGTCTCATTAGGATAAAGCTGTACTAGTGAATTAGAGAAATTTGGGAATGGGCTATTGTTTACTTTAAAAATTATAGACTCTATTTGCAATTGATCATTTCTTTTCTAGCCAATGCAAATTATTTGGGTTTAAAATAATAAGTGTTGCTACTTAAGAAGTTTTTAGCCATATGTACCCAAATCTACCTTAATGTCAGCTTTAAAGAAAATAACTACTTTTTTTATATATACTTACACACTTTTAAGGTGCCAAAAAGAGTTGAAAACTGTGAAGTAACCTCTGGAGAGATGAAGTGAAACATGGAAGGCAAATGGCTGTGGCAGTGAAGAAGTGTAGGCGGTGAGTGCTCACATTTGTCATCTACCACACACTTAACATAAAAGTACAACCATGTGTCTTTGTCTCTAAGTGTCTAAGATGTTGGCTGTGTGATGCCCTGATACAGTTAAATAGCCATTCTCTTCTTCATTACGAGCAGTGCTGTGCATGTTGCGTAAAGCTCTTCCCGCCTTCCAAGGCCCACCTCTACGAATGTCTACTACAATTAATCTGTTTCCCAGGCAGTTATGTACAGCATCATAGGACAACTACAAAGAGGTTAAAATATGCTTTATGTTGTAGGATTTGAATTTTACCATGTTTCTCAGATTTTTCTAAACTTTCATGTGCAATTATATTTGTGTTGGAAGTATTCTGGCCGAAGAACAAATACTATACACTTGAATAATCTTGAGGGGTAGATTAATCTATATCCTTTCTTCATCTCAGGGTAGGTTGCTGTGGCAACCTCCTCAGCTCACTTTAAAATAATTTTTTAAAGCTCACTTCAAGAGCTACACCCAGCATGGGCCAGGCTTAAAAGCGGGCAGACTCAGTGCACAGGGCTTTCGTAGACTGCTGCTTTAATGTGGGGAAGCAGAAGAAAGGAGGGTGGAGTAAGATGGCACAAAACAGAAACTGCCATGTTAGCTTTTTCTAGAGCTGAAAGAGTCACCATGCTCTCTGTAACTTTAACTGTTTAAATGTATTATTAAATTAATTTGTGGAAGGGGTAGCTAATGTTTAATTATATTTAATACTAAGCACTTAATAATAATTGATGAAAAGAATATTGGTGATTACACACACATACATGCACACCCACACACAGAAATAGATAGAGCAGAGAAAGAGAGAGAGAGAGCTGGTTTAATAGCACATCAATTCCAGCCATTGCTTCATCCTTTTTCTTAAAGGAAAGTTGCCTTTTATTAACTGGAAAAATCCCTAGCTTCCCGCTGCTATAAAGGATGTAATAATTATTTTTTATTTTTCAGGCACAGGACTAAATTAGCAATCTAGCAAACTGAGGCCTAGGATGTTGGCTATCAAACCATACTCAAAGGCCTTGTGCATGCCAGGAGGGTCAGGGCTCTACTACTGAGTTGCATTCCCAACGACAAATCTTGAACTGGATAGAGAATTTTAAGTCTCAATACCTAGACCAAGCTACTTCCTATACAAGAAAATATTCTGATCCTCACCAAGTACCGTTAGGTAGCAAGAACCACCAGTTTGAGTAAAATCAAGGAAATAAATAGTATAAGTCTGGAGTAATTTATAGGCAAGTATAAAATACACTTTGAATTAACCACGTCATGGATTATTAATAAATAATTTTAATTAATTAATTTTTTTATTTGTGTAATTCCATGCAACTACTTCTCTTCTACTTGAGCTACGAAGGTTTATGTGAGGGAAACTAATGCTAATATTAGCTTATCTCACACATAAATAAACGAAATCTACTGAGGAGGAAAATCTTAAAATACCCACTGTAATACATTCCAGACCTAAAGTGTCAAATCATCCTCACCTGGACTGGGCATATTTTTGAATGTTTACGCTATTGTTGGTAAATGTCTATTTGTTACAATGTTTATTACTAAATAACTCTTTGCCATGTGAAAGGGTGAAATAAAGTTTCCTTTTGAAGGAAAATAAACCTAAAACTAAAGTGTTTTGTGGTAAATAAAAGTAACCTCTATAATTAACTACAATAGCAGGATTGAAATTCCTGTTATCTGCTGCTATCTACATTGTCATGTAACAGGCCATAACAGTTCATTAAAGTAATCTAAATCACTATGACAATACATTCCCATGATCCTTCTTATGGTTTGCTCTGTAAGCATCTTTGTAAACCTCAAAAATAATCTAAACTTTCATTTATATCACCGTATCTAGATATGCCTTAGTGTCCAGCATGTCTGAGCATCAAGGCTCAGACATCAGCACTGTACCTCTAAAGATAGCACGCTGTTTTCATAAATTCATGGTAGTCACAATTGCTGTTTTAAAGAGAGGAAAACACAGTATAATATATATACTAATTTTCAAAACAGAACAAACAAAAACCCACTGTGTCACAAAGCTTTTTCTTTGTGACAGTTTGTCGTGTTTTCCTGTGATAAAAGTAGTTGTGCTAATTAATAGTCACAAGGGTAAGGAGCCAGAGGCTTGAAACTTGTTCCGATGTAACTTGCCTTTAAAATCAACTTTTTGCTTTCAAGGGAAGCCTTGGGAGGGTACCTAAATGTTAAGCCCACTGCTCTGAGAGAAGCTAGAAACTTCAAACAGCCTGTACAAGGAGACAGGAGGCTTTTTGAACCACATTGTCCTTCTGCATTAAAATAGTCCTCTGCAGACAAGCTGAAGAATTTACCAGGAAATGCAGCTAGTCATTGGGTTAAACACGTACCGCTGAAAGGAGTTTTCTTAAGTGAGGAAATAATCTTGAATTTGATAGATATTTCATTGTGCTATTGTTGTCTCCTCTTAAAGTTCTGTGTAAACTTTGTTTTCCTCCAGTCATAGTATTAAAAAAATAATGTGCTTTGAATGTTTTACACGATCTACTCCTGGCATACAATCTTTCGTTTTTTTTTTTTTTTTTTTTTTTTTTTTTGGGGGGGGGGTGTAATTGACTAGGGTAGGGAAGTTCCCGATATCTAGTGCCTTTTTCTCTTAAGTATCGATTGTTTTTAACCTACGTTTGTTTTTTTTTTTTTTTTTTTTTTTTTTTTTTTTTTTTTTTTTTTTTTTGCGATGGAAAAGTATTCAGCCTACTTCAACCTTAACATAAGTGTTCTTATCAGTCTCTGTTCCTGCTTCCTGTGCAGCTGAAACTCTTCAGGCTAAGTGAAGTCACCCGCTATCGGCCAGGGTAGCCTAATGCATTTGGGAAGCTGGTTTGGTTTACTTGTTAATGACCTGGATAAAGTCCAGTGAGGTGTGGAGGATACACTAACGGAAAGGAAAGGGGATTCTTCGAGGAAGCTGTCCCTTCAGTAAATATCTCCAGATTGATTCGAAAGTTCATGGCCCCTCGATAAAGTCGAGATTTCAAATACTTGTAATTATTTTATTACTAAATATTGGAGAATTCTTTCGGATCACTTCCTAACCCAGCCCTCTGGGTTCTCAAGGCCAAAAGCGTTGTACTCCCTTGGCGGGCAGGAAGCGCACGCTGGGACCGAGGCTTGCAGACATCCTGGATCGCGGCTTTTCCGCGTGAGAAGCGGAGGCGCGTGCGGACCGGAGCAAGAATAAAGTGGCTACCGCGAATCCAAAGGGGGCTGGAGGGGGGAGCTCTTAGGGTCGCGCTCCTATTGGTCAGAGGGAAGATCCCGATTTCAGAAGGACTTTCCCGCTGACTGGCTTGCTGCCTCCCGGGGGAGCGAGCGCGCGGCAGCTGAGTGTCCCCTCCGAGCGTCCTCTGCAGCGGCAGGAAGAGAGGCAGGGAGCCGCCGCTCTCCGTGTTGTCTTCCCTTTCATGCAATAAAGAATTGTCATTAGGGTTGCGTATGGCATGTGCCATTACCCCACCGTAAAACTAAAATTAGCAAAATGTCAGGAATGGAAAGATTGATTCACCAAGATGCAATTATCATTTAAAAGTGCTTGATTGAGGTACTGATGTTCAGTGATTTATTCTGCATACCATATACATAATTAAAGTGGTGTAGTGGAGTAATTTATCAATCTAGTTGAGACCGGAGGGGTGAGGAGGGAGCTGCAGTATGTTTGTTTTATTAAAATGCTGCGAGGACTAGTCCCGCCCCCCATTTGCAAGAGTGAAACTGATGATTTCCCCAGCTCGCGAGGCGAGGCGACGGTTTGGGCTGGTAGGGACAGAGAAACGGAAAGGAAAAGGCAGCGCCAGGCAAAGGCAAGCATAAAATGAAACGGGGCTGGGGGCTCACCGGCGCGAACGTGCTGCTTGGAGCCCCAGCCCAGCGTGCTCGTGTCGCTTGCCACCCCCGCGCCCCTTCCCAGTATCCTTACATCTCCCCCCACCCCCGCCGCCTTTTTACGCGACGTTTCTCAGGCTGTGAGTTGCTCTCCTTTTCCCATTCGTCTTCTGGCACTTCCTTCCTGGACGCAGTTTTCAGGACAAGTCTGGTTACTTTTAATCCCACCGGCCACAGAGAGCCACTTTCTCCTCCTCTTCCACCTCCTCCTTCGCTTCCTCCACCTTCCTCCTCCTCCTCCTCCTCCTCCTCTTACTCCTCCTCCTCTTCCAGCGGCTTCAGGGCGCGCGCGAATGCGCGATCCCTCGCGCGCCTCCCCCTCGCCCCCCCCCCCGCCCGGCGCGCACACACGCACACTTCGTCTCCAGCTCTCTGCTCGTTCGGCTCGCAGTCACAGACACTTGAGCACACGCGTACACCCAGACATCTTCGGGCTGCTATTGGATTGACTTTGAAGGTTCTGTGTGGGTCGCCTTGCCTGCAGCTTTGAATCAGGTGGAGAAGCACTTCAAGGCTTCTGGACGAAGTAAAGATTATTTTTTTTCTCTCTCTCTCTTCCTCCCTTTTAAGAAAGGAAAATATTCCAAGGACTAATCTGATCGGTTCTTCCTTCATGTAAGTACCTCTGACATTTCTCGAAAAGAATAGAAATAGCCTGGGTATTGTCTCTGAAATCACCAGTTTCTTCCAGGCAGTGGGACCATCCCAACTCCTTTTTGGAAGGCTTAAGTTAAGGCTTGTTGTGTATTCTTTTCTTTAGATTCCATGATTCCCATGTGTGTGGATAAAAGTAACTTTTTAGATAGTAGTACCCGTTTGCTATCCGTTATTGAAATCACATCTGACTCGTTCCTGGCACATCAGTTTGTTTAAAGTTTCATGAACTTAGTTCACATCATTAGCATTAATAGGGTGAGAACGTGGACCTGATGTATTTTAGACTGTTCTGTGACCTTGAAGTAGGTGTCTTAAAATTTAACAGTTAGTTCACTGTGGAAAGATGTTTCTCTGAGTTACCCCCCAAAACTGATTTGCCCTGGGTTAGGATTCGAGCCTCTAGCTCTTGAAATGACTTTAAACTACAGCAGGGCTGTCTGCCAGAGGCCACCTTTGTGCATCCTCTCCCCTCACCAAAGTGCTGGCTTGAGAGAGCTTAATTGGTGGGGACCAGAAGCAGTTGCCCTGGCCATGGTAGTCTGTGCATTGCACAGTTCATGTTTGGATTTCAGCATATGCGCTGTTGTTTAGACCAAGGGAAATATTAAGCTGTTTAAAAACAAACAAAGCTAAGCCACTTAGCTCGCCTTCTGTTTGGACTTTGGATGAAAGTTAACAAACTAAGTGACAAAGTTGGCCATCAAGGAAGTCTATAGAGACAGGCACATTGTTTGTTGTATTATTATGCATTATGCAAGTGTTTGAGTGCAGTGCTAATGTTATTTCCTTTCCAGAGAAAGGCTACTAATTCTTAAGGAAATTTTTATATCTGAGCCATTTTGTACTGTTTTAAATGCTATAGTTATTTTTTTGTGAGGAGCCTTTTCCCCCACATTTTTGAAATGGATGTCTTTTGTATAAAATACTCTCTATCTAAATGCTGACACTGAAGTGGAATCAGGCTCTTTGCCATTTCTCTAGCTGGTCCTCGTTGGAGAATTGCTGAGACACAAAGTGCATTTTACTATTGTTAATGTGATAGTACCTGTAACAGTCACTGTCTCATGAAATGCTTAGTGACTGCATGTTTTCTAAGTGCTCTAAGGAAAACTCCAGTTGCTGCTCATGCCTGTCCAGAAGAGTGAGCAGGCTGGTCTCCCTCTCATCCACACCTTGCAGTGGAATTGGGACTGCAGAGTAAAGGTGTTCATGGGGGGCATAATAATCCCCCTCTCTAGAGACTTGCTAGCACATGAACTGTGACCACCTGTGAGCCGCCGTGTCACCTTGTAGCCATACCACTTTTGGCCTTAAGTGGATCAGCAATTTTCAAGTTACAGCTAATAAATTGCTTTTAATTTTAAAAATAATGTCAGTTTGGCTAGTATTAAAAACAGTTCAGTATGTATAAGTATGTCACAAGTGGTATTTTTGTGCAGCTTTTGATTCAATTACAAAAGAAAGTGCAGGCAATAAACCACATTATTATCATCTAGTATAAGCCTGAAATTAATTATTAAGTTTAAAAGTAGTCCTAAAGCAGTGCATGGTAAGTAAAATGAGATTTCCCTACATCCTATCTCAAGAGGATAAAAAATTTCCTAAATCAGTGAGTTTTTGTATTATTTGATGGATAATATATTTAATCATTTATCAGATTCCAATCTTGATTCTAAAAGCATTCATCAAAACATACTTAACACATTATTTTTGTTTAAAATTTGATTCCTTAGACAAGTTAAAGAGCCAGTAGTTAGTAGTCGTCTTTAAGTTGTGCTAAACTTTATTTTTAAGAATTGCTGTCCTTATTAATATGGTTCACACAGTTTTGAAATGTGGTGTGTAGTTCTCATACTCTATTAAAACCAGTATTTTATTTCAGTCATTAATGACACTATTTACATCTTGGTTGCTGTGCATGTGATGTATAGAATAGGATTAAGGTGTGCCATATATTTAATATTAATGTTTTTATATTGATTGAAATAACAAATAATCATATCATAATAAGAAGCAACTTTCCACCCTACAAAGATAGTCATATTTTTAAAGTATGTGATCTTGGGCATAAACTTTCCTGGCAGAGACAGTAAATGACCACTGAAAACTTCGGTCACAAAGACTTGCTGTAATTTGCCTTTTTTTTTCTTTATAAACAGGTTCATTTTGCAAAATTTTAGGAAATTTCTTTATTCCTATAAGAAAGTAGCTATGTAATGATTCCTGAAAAATGAATCCTGAAAAATTCAGCATATTCTATGGTTTTCAAATATCTTTTAATTTTTCCTTGGCTTTTACTCAGTGAATAAGTTGAACGGCATACAATTATGTCTTTCTAAAATTATTCATTGTATTTAAATTCCTTCAATAGAGAACTGTACTAAGTAACTCTTTGGCAAATGTTAGCATTATCTTTTAAAACTTTCTTCTGATTATTGTCGTATATTTTGTGGTTTTATTTCCCAACTCTTTGTGCAGTGTATTTGAGTGTATGAAATCTCAGAAAGTGGCAAAAATGGGGAAATATCTCTACAGTAATAACTGTACTACATAACAAAAATTAGATATTAAACAGAAAACCAAGGTTTTCAAAACATGAGTCAAAGCAACATGGAGAAATGTATTGTGCAGTTCAGGCTTATAACGTTGAGTGCAAGAAGATTACTAATTCATTTTTAACTTTCTTTAATAGAATCTTTTAGGAAAATGCCTCCCAAATGAATATCTAATCTTAGAAAACCATGCATATTCCTTTTATACATATATAATGATGGTCTGGACCAATCGAAAGGCTTTCGTCTCCGATGCTTAGTGAGCATACCCCATGGGGAGAAGAGCTGACTGTGATCCCACCCTCAGCACTGTGCTTCAGTCTCAGGCACTCATGGATGTGCCTGCACTCAGTAAAGCCTGACTCTTCACTGAGATCTGTCACCTTTCAGAAATCAAACCAGATTAAGGGGGCAAGTCACAAAACCAAGACAGCAACACTGCACACCTGACAAAAAGCAGATCACACAGTCCACATGTCATTCTGATAGAGTAAAGATAAAAGCTGATTGCTGGGGAAGGGCAAGACAACTCCGATTCCAAATGATGGTTAGATAAGTATACCACAACCCTGTTGCTTCATCATTATAAAGAGCCATTCAAACTGTGGAAAACTCAGTTTTCAAATAATAGGCTTTCAATAGTGCAGTAAAAGAAAATATGTTCTTTTGTGTGCTTTTTCATTGCTTAAACTTTAAGTTTTATCAGCTTTCTGTGAAGAGATATCAAGTTGTCTGTGTGAAGTGGTTACCGTAAAGCTTAAAGGCATTAGGCGTTTTCAAAAGTGTTGTGTAGAATGCAGAGCAGAATTTGCCAGAAATAAAACATCCTCGTGGTATTAAAAAAATGAACAGAAAATGCATAATTGTCAAAACCCTGTATTTTGTTCTTTAGAAAGTATGTTCTAAACCGAGATGAATAGTTAATGTAGTTGTAAACCAATACATTCAAATACATTTTAGTATATGTTCACTGGCAAACTAACATATATGTATATATGTCTATTTAATTGATGTTATATAAACACTGTTCTTTATGACAAAACAATGCTTTGAGACTTTGTTAGAGAATAGTTTTGTTTTACCTGTAGCATTTTTAAAAACTCAAGTTTCATATACATCCAACACGTCAGTAATTTCTTGCTTCTTCTAAAATTGAAGTCCTTTTTTACCCTACTGATGCCTCCTAGTGTCTCACACAATAAAGCACTAATGAGTCATCCATAAATGTAAACATTGCGTTTTCATTTCCTACATCTTCTGTGATACATAAAATTAATATTTATGTGTTTAATTTTCTGTTTGTTTCTATAATAGGATAGGGTACATTAGTGATGAGATGTTTCATCTGTGGATTTATGACACATAGGTTTATTTCGACTTTAACAACATTCTCCTAAGTGTAATAAGTTTATACCTTCAGTTACAATTCATGTAATCCTTCCTCATATTCAGTATTATCACAAATGGAAAAAAATAGCGGATCTTCCATTTTGTAAACCTGGAAAGCATATAGTTGAGTTCATCATCAAATGGCTGATAAAAAGAATTCATCATTTCATTTAAGCAAAAACACCTTCAAGAGATAGCAATTTTTGTTAACTCCATGTCTTCAGTCATAAAAATTTTTACATTAATGTTGCCTTTGAAAGGTTTAAGAAAATAAGAATGAAGGTGAATTCACATGTTTCCATAAAATAGCCAAAGCAAAAGTTGATTAGGCAGTAGATGTCTCTGTGCAGTGAAGGCTTATTAGAACATAGCTTCCCAGGACTCACAGAGTAGTTTCATGAGGTAGTTGCTAGTGGACATCAACCTCAGGGCAAGTTTTCTGTTCCTAAGTCCATGCTTGAATTCTGTGACTTCTAGCAACTCTGGTTCTACCTAAGACGATTGCCATTGAGTTACGATATTTTTCTTTAATACAATTACAAAAGGGGATATTCCCCTAATAGTTCTTAATTCAAGTTCAAAAGCTTGTAATATCTCTGGGCCTCCTCTTGAGTTGTCATAGTGTACATGTGCAGAGCACATTCATGACTTTCACAAATACAGTGTTCTGAGGACCCAAGTTGTGTGTAATCAAATTGTTGTTACATGCGGGGAAGAGGGGAGAAAGAGGGAGACAGAGACAGAGAGCAAGAAAAAGTCGTGATTAAAAATACAGAGATATTAGCAACATTTTCCTATTGATTATTTCATTCTCAGTTAGTCAGTGATACAATGATGTTACAATTCTTTGAAGAATGGAAGGGGGTGTGTTCATTTTGTTTAAGGAAGCAAACATCTAGGAAGGGGTGGGTCTTTCCCACAGGAGCCACATTTCTTCCCTTGGAGAGGTGAAGCAAATATGTGATATGTGAGAGAATGGCACCTGAGAAATTAGCAAAGAAAATCATCAAGATTCTTTTCCCCTATAAAACAGCTCCTTGGTGGCTTAATGCTCAATGCTAAAAAGGGACCATGGAACAAACAAAAAATTTAACATTTTCAGTGTTTCTGCCCATAAACTAGAAAGCACACTGAAGTAATTTTGACAACCTCACATTGTGTGTACTATTAAAACATAAAGAAAAAGGGTGCTGGAGACAGACATTTCCCAGATCTATAGTGCTATATAGGTAGCACTAGTGTTCCTATGTTCCTTTGTCTATTAAAAACAATAATGTCTATGACAATGAATACTAAAGTAAGATATAAGGATATTGGGATAATCTGATATAATATTATTTTACACCTCCTTGCTCTTGCTGAACAAAGAAAAGGTATATTCATATTAAGAAAGGAGTTTATGTTCTGTATTATATAGATCTATGATTTAGCATCATTGGCAAAACCTTTGCTATCACTACAATATATCTGGTATACATTGCTGTTCAATTGCAAAACTCCAATCTCTGTATTTGTATTATTTTAAAATACAACCAGCACAACAGAATTCAGAGTACACATGAAGATAATTTTCTGAGGGCATTCTACAAGAAATCGGTGATATGACAAGCAATAAAGACAGTAAACTTATTACAAAGAAAATCTGTAGGAATTAGTACGCTTTAATAATGTACACATTTGAGAGACTTTATTAATTCTTAATGCAGAGAATTTGAAATGAATGAAGCAGGGATGTTCATCCTGCTTATTGAATGACAGAGCAAGTCTTCAGGTGATGATTTAAATAAAGTCCCTTCAACTTGTTTTGGAGACGGGAGGAAGCAATCTCCAAAGAAGTCCTAGTGGAAATCTGATTTTTCCAAATTGCATCCTTGATTTTCTTCCCGCACCTTGTGATGGATAAGATACACATGAAGATGTTGTACGTTGTTTATAGATACTGTAGGTTTCTAGCATGTTGGATCTTTAAAGTGGTAGATGTAGTCATTTGTTAGAGGACGTGAACTGCGTAAAAGAAAACCAAAAAGTGCATGGGTTTTTAAAAAAATATCTTTTATATTTTTATCAAATTAAAATGGTAGCAAGAGAATACATCCATTCCCAAACCTTAAAAATTGGCACCTTTGGCTTAAATATGCTCAGTTTTTATGAAATTGGACAATAGATTTATCAAAAATATGAGAAAATTTGCCTACTAGAGTTGACTCTCCTTTCTTATCTCCTAGTTAATTGTTAACCCTCACATAAGATCTATAACTAACCATTCTGGAAAGCTGATGTCATTTTTTAATGCAACTTGAAGGATTAGGATCTCTTTATAGTAATTTTGAAGATGTGGTTATTTAGCTGAAATATTCACTGGAACATTTTATTTTTAGAAATCATGGTCACACAAGGAAGACTTTATAGGACCAACTACCTAATTGCAGTCAAAGATCTCTTTAATGAATGAATGCACAGAGAAGAATACATATTTTAAGAATATAATGGCCCTATATTTTTTTAAATTGCTACACTTTTTATATCTGAACAAAAGATATGTGTCTAAGCAGATGTTTTATGTTATATCTTTCGTGTAGGTGAGTCTGCAAATGTACAGTTTGACTTAAATAGGTTTGTGGGAAGGTAGTTTCAGGAGTTAAAAAAGGAAGCCTTTAGTTACTATAGTTTCAGCTCTTTCCTTTTTAAAAAAAAAAACAGTAATTACTCTCAGCATAAAGAAAGAGAAATAAACTCTTTAAATTCTTTTTTAACATCTACACAGTTCCTGAGGTAGAGCTGGTGTATTTTTATTCTTGTGTATGCAGGGCAGGTTCTGGCAGCCAGGCTACAAAATGAAAACTTGCTGGCTGCAGACCAGATACAGTGCAGAGCGTCACATCATAAACTTCCCTCCCCTGTTGCAGAGTGATTTCAGCCCTAAGCAATGTCCTTTCCCTCCAGCAGAGGCTGAGCAGCAGAGGGCCTCCTTCCTGAACAGTGGCTTTGGGAAAGGAAAGGTGCAGTGTTTCCCTTCTTCAGCTTTAAAACTCTGCCTTTTAAATCACTTACACAAGAACTGCAAACTGGATTCAGTATGTTTTCTTTTTATTCTCATATAGCAGTTTAAAATGCGTAAAACAATAGGGGTGAGTTAGAAAATGGGACTTCGCCCCACCCCCACCTACACAGTACATGAAAGCCTGATCACATATCTGTGGAGGGGTTGTTGTTTTTGTTACACAAAATAATAATAATAATAATAATAATAATAATAATAATAATAATAATGGCTTCTTTTCACAGAAGTGTATGCATTATATTGCAGATAGGCTGCATCATTTTGTGCTGCAAATTATCATCAAAGGTAGTTTTTTTCTCCTACTTATCTCAGGAAATAGCTTCTCCACCACAGTATGTGGTGCATCTGTGATTGTTTTATTGATAAACAATTACATTTTTAATAATTATTAGGTCAAAGTACAGAGTACAAAGAGGGAAACCATGTATAAGTAACTTGATTAATACCATGTTAAGTAAGTTGATTTCTAAACATCTCCCTTTAGAATCCTTGTACTTGAAACTGTGGTCTGAAACATCTACTTCTCTTTGGCACATAAAATAGCGAATGTTTAAAAGTAGATTTAATTGCCAGTTACACTTTGAACCTTTACCAATAGGCTTCTTTTCTTTAAATCTTATTAAAAATAATTTCTGAAAAAAAAATTCTGGCTGCCAGGGTAGTGAACGCTCATTTGTGAGTGGTGCAGTCTGATTATTGCCAGCACACCTTTCTAAAACTAGCCTTCACCTTTGTAAATATATTAAATGGGACCCTTCAGGAGAAAGCATTGCTACATAATAAATATTTGTTACACTTTTATTTTTAAACTTAATTACTGCTTTCACAATGTTCTAACAGGGTGTAAGTCTTAGTACAAACTAAACCAATTATTAATTACCTAAATAACATTTACTAAACATCCCAAGCAGTAAATATAACTTTATGTTTCTTTAAAATAGATAAATTGGATTGCTTTAATTTTGTTTAAATGACAAGGGCAATTATTTTTCTGTCAATACAAATACATACATTTTTCTAACAAAGCATTAAAATGTTAATGTAACATATCTCTTTTAAAAATGTAAAAGGAATCTCATGAGAATATTTTTGGGCCAGAGCCATCTACCAAGAAATGTTGAACTTTGATACATATGTTATAAATATAGACAAGAGTAAAAATTAGACATCCATTATAAATTGTGTAAGCCTTTGACTTTGCTTTAATTTAAAATAGAGAATGAGACTTCTTTGTTTTCTTGGGATAGTCCAAAATGCTATGAAACCCACTATAAAGTTTTAACACTTGAATCACTTAGAGGTGCACTCAGTAGGTAGTTTGTCTCATCAAGCATTTTAGACATTTTAAACTTTATTAACCAATAACTTCTTCAAGGTGCCTGATTTCCATCTATATTAGAGAAGACTTACTAGGTTTTAATAAAGGTTTCTGTGGTCAAGAATGTAGCTCTCCTCACCCTTCTTTGCTAACTGTTAATAAGTCAGAATGTTTAAATCCATATGTAATTCCATCTGGATTATCTTTCTTAACTAAGCAAAAGCAGCAAACCTGGCTGTTGAAAAAGCAAGTGTGCATGATTTTACTTATTGGATTTATTGGAAGCCCATTTAAAGTTTGTTTAGGTTAGTGGTTAAGGAAATAATGTTGCCTACAGTTGTCTCTCGCATTTGCACTTTTCTTCCTTTACACAAACTAAAAGCAATTTCCACAATGATGTGAACAGGTTTCCAAGGGCCTGCAAGAAAGACATTCTCAGTTCCCAGTGCTAGTTCCTTGTGGCTCATTGGTCCAAACAGATTGACAGTGTCTCTTGATCTGGCTGGAATGAGAGTGAGCCATCGCCTACTTTGCTTTCATTTAATAACTCAGAAGATACACTCTTAATGATTCTTGACTTCACCTTTTTTTTCCTTTTTCTAAATATTTATTTTGGACTCTTTCTGATCATTTGGTATTGTGAAAGCACATGCACTTTTAACCTGCTTTGACTGCCTATGTGAAATGGTAGGATTGTTTCAGGTGTTATTTCCTTATACTTGAGCCTGGGTGGTTCAACACAGAAAAATATCATGTCACAGAAGAGCTTTGAAAGAGTAAGTACTATGGGATAGTGCCTTTGGATGTAACTACTGTAGCTTTAAAGGCAGTGGATAGAACATCCACAGCAACTATGAGCATCTTCATGAGCTCAGGAGATGGTACATTTATGAAATAATCTGAAGCATAATATGGATCCTGTTCCACTATATAAAGTGTATGTGCATGTGTGTGTGTTTGTGTACACATGTTTTTTGGGTTGAGATTAGAGATGAAAGAGAGCAGAATACATGAAAGGGACAAAGCATGAGAGGATGAGAAGGGAATCTGAAAGAAAGAACAAATCACTTTAGCAAACACAGAGAGTTTAAAGACCTATTGCTTCATCACACAAAACATGTTATGGCATACATTGTGTGCCTCTAAACTGGAGCTTGGAGAGCAACAGCTCCAACTGGGTTCAAAATCTAGCTGGCAGTTTATTGATCTGTGGCACAAGGCAAGTTCTCTAACCTCCAGAAAACCTCAGGCCAGAATCTGTAAAATGGGGGTAATGTCATCCACCTCTTGAAGTTTTTTTCTGGAAGTTAACTAAATAGAAAAGTATTATGCAGGCATCTAATGAATGTCTAGTAATTATTAAATTGCTGTAATACCACTATATTTTAACAATTTTATTTCTGATTAATGAAGATCACTTTGCAATCCTTCAATAAATAGTTTTTAATTTTTTTCTGTAATGTAGTTAGACCATTAAGTTTGGGTCACTGTCAGGTCACATCTCATGTCTTGACACTAGGTTAGGTCAATCCTAACGGTTTCTACTAAATACAATATACCTTTCTCCAAGAAAACCAAATCCTTCACAGGGCAGACGTTACTTTCAGAACTAGAAGTTCTGAACTATAAAAATAATTTCATCTTTGACTTTTAAAAGTCATTTATTGCAGGGTTTGACTGTGGATGGATATTGCATAACAATAATAGTTTCAGTGGGATTTCAGTTCAGGAAAAGTGACAGTTAGAGGTGCTTTGTGGCAATGGCGTCTAAGAATTTTGAAGTCTTGTTTAAATCAGTACTCCCCTTTGAGAGCTCTATCGACATGTCTTGTTTGTTTTTCTGGTGATAGAATTATTTATAAAGAATGAGTGGTATTGTACTCATCTTTATGTTCATTCACAAGCACGCTTGCCTATAATAAGTATCATACGGAACCTGCTGAATAAATACTTGAGATGTTTATTCATAAAGATAAAAGTGTTTTTCGCTGAAGAGTTAAAAAATAGGTAAAATAATTTCTATTATCCTTATTTGACTGAGTGATTATTAACTGTAACTACAGTTTACCTACATTGAGGCAGTGAAGAAATGAACTTAATTTAGGTGTTTTCATTCATATGAGAAGCAATATAAAGTGTAGAAAATGCAGAATTTTACCCAGGACTGTAGCATTTGACATATAAAAGACAACACTCATAAAAATTTGATAACACCTGTAATATTTCTGGTGCAAGAAACTAGTTGCCCTCTTTTGGTTCTTTTTGTATCCACTTAATTTTTTGAAAAAAAAAAAACAAAAAACCCAACATATTTTGATAGTAGGTAATGTTGACCAAGCTTTCTCAGTGTATAAAACCTGGGGAGTTATGTCTACTTGAAATAGTTCTCCTGCTTTTGAATAATGACCCTCTGGTGTGCACCTTGCATTTCAGCTTTCTTTTCTAACCTTGTTTTAATGCCTGGATAAAAGAGTGCTCAGCGCAAGGAAGACTTGCAGAGTGGACTTCCCTGTGGTAAAACAGCATGGACAGCTCCCAACACTGCAATCAAGGACGCTTCTAAAAGCTTTAATTTAAAAATAATAATAATAATAATAAGTCTGCGTGAAGATGATGGAGCCCTCCAAGGCATATGGGCTTAGAGAATTATTCCCATCTGCAACCCCCTCCCCCTGCTTAGTAGCCCTTTCCAGGGTTATGATTACTGGAAAATGGCTGTTAATCACCAGGATTTTTTTTTGACTGCAGCTGCTTCAGTCAGACTCCTAATCTATTAAACAACTTTGTCTCCAGTTTAAAATTTGCATTGTATACTGTATAGAATAAATTTTCATTGTAATCAGAGCGTCCAAGAGAACTTCCAGATAGGATTTATAGCAGCACAGTTGCTTATATGTTTAAACAATACTGTGGATGATCAACATAAATTGAATATTACAGTATTATTGAGTGCAGGCACCATGTACAATAGTCACATTTACAGAGGCACTTAAATTGAGGCATCCTTGGCACTTGGCAGTATAATACACAGTTTTAAAACTTGAGATATATATTCAAAATTTCACTTGAATTTGAAAGGGTTTCTTGAAGTTCGGTGTTCTTGTACCAAATCACCAGATATCTTTCTCAATCCTCGTGCTTATTACAGTAGCCATAATTTTAATAAATAATCCAATGTCAGAGTCAATATTTAGTGCTAAGAAAGAACAAAACAATACTAACTTACAAAGGATTCTTTTAGCATGCATTCTTACATGTTAAATTGACAGGCTATAAGAAGTGGTTGGACGATATTCATCATTTGGAAAGAATGTTTCAATTAAAGTTAAGCACTTTCTCTTCCAGGTCTTTTTTTCTCCGTTTTTTATTTGCTGTGCCAAGGTATCCATGTGCGTTTTTCCACTGTCATCTGGCTCGTTCCCAGCAGATGCACACAATCTGTTCCGCTGTCACTAACAGGGTTCGGTTTATGAAAAGAATGTGTCAGAACATGCCACTATAGTCACTTTTACAGGTTTTTTTAAAGAGTAACTGAGAATGTATGCGTTGCCCTAGTTTTATTGTACTCATCCCTTAAAATTTCTAAGAAACTTTTATACTAGACCAAAAGCTTTCTTCAGACATTTTTATCCAAATATTTACTTACTATCAAAAATAAAATCTTAGAAGTCCAAAAATGTCTATAGTGGTCAAATTTAAGAGGAGATTTTTTTAATAAGAGTGTTTCAAATTAACCAAAGATGGTTTTGACAAAATTATTGAATTTCCAATTTTGATATTTCTTGCATAATTAAATACCAATCTATTTCTCATAATAGACTTGGGCCTACTAAGTCATAGCTTTGTTTAAATTATTCTCTGATAGAATAACAAAGAGATAGTCATAGATACCAACTGTTTTATCTAATCACTATGTTAATCCCAAAGTAGTTAAACTGTCAGATACATTCCCATATTTGATAGAGAGACAGTCAACTTCCAAGGAATATGGTCAAATTTTATTTTACGTGTTTACCTTTTAAATGTATAATACGTAAATTTTTTTCTGAGTACAATTCTTGTTCATTAAAGTTTCTTTATCCTCATTAACTATTCTTAATAATAAAAATTTCTGGTTTATGTGTCTTCACTGAAAATAATTTCTCTGCTTTTATATAATTTCTTAATAGATAGTGAATGTATTCCTAAATTAATAAATTTTATTATACAGCAGCATTTTAAGGTTTATTTATATATAATATATATGCCGCAAGTATATCCATATGCAAAGTTATTGGGCATATTTACATTTTGTAGAGACCTTGTGATATTAAATATCTTTCAGAATTGTAGACTCAAATGTTATTTGAATGCTAATTTAAGTTTGGGTAACAACTTAAATCTCAGAGAAATCAAATTTTCTTAATCAAAATTTAAAATTCACATGACCTAAAAATATAGATTAAAACTATATAAAGGAATGGTAATAGAGATAAGTGTTGATAAAATACATATTTAGAACAGCTAGTTGTTTAGTTCTTTAATAGGAAGTTTTAGGAAGTACACTTCAGGTGTACTTGTCAGAAGTCTTTTATATTAAAAAATAAATACCATTCCGTAGACAGCTCATACAGTATAAATTATAATATTTTAAATCACTTTTGTACATTTTAATAAGAAAATAACTTACAGTTAGAATTCACTGGCACTGCTGTTGTATCATACAAATTAATTGCTAAATTATCTCTGTAGAACTAAACCACACAACTATTACATTTCCTTAATTTTTTTTAAATTTTTTATTAATTACACTTTATTCATTTTGTATTCCCCCATAAGCCCCTCCCTCCTCCCCTCCCGATCCCACCCTCCCTCCCCTTTCTGCATGCATGCCACTCCCCAAGTCCACTGATAGGGGAGGTTCTCCTCTCCTTTCTGATCTTAGTCTATCAGTTCTCATCAAAATTTGCTGCATTGTCCTCTACCGTGGCCTGGTAAGGCTGCTCCCCCCTCAAGAGGAGGTGATCAAAGAGCAGGCCAATCAGATTATGTCAGAGTCAGTCCCTCTTCCCATTAATATGTAACCCACTTGGACACTGAACTGCCATGGGCTACATCTGTGCAGGAGTTCTAGGTTACATTCTGATTGTAGCTTGCCCCTTGTTTCCTCATGGGCTCATCCTCTCTTCTCCCCCCCCCGAACTCTCCCTTGTCCTCAGAAAAGGGGAGTCCTCCTCCCCTACCAACTGACCCCAGCCTATCAAGTCTCATCAGGACTGCCTGAATCCTCTTCCTCTGTGGCCTGGGAAGGCCACCCTACCAGGAAGAAGTGATTGAGGAGCAGGCAACTGAGTTCATGTCAGAGACAACCCCTGCTCCCCTTACTAGGGTGCCACATAGAGACTGAGCTGCCTATCAGCTACATTTGAGCAGGGGCGGGGTTTAGGTTCTCTCTATGCATGGTCCTTGGCTGGTGCATCAGATTCTGCAGCATTCTCCAGTTCCAGGTTTGTTAACTCTGTTGGTCTTTTTTGTGGAGCACCTGTTCTCTCTGGGTCCTTCCATCCCCCCTTCTTCCATAAGACTCCTGTGCTCTGCCCTGAGTTTGGCTTTGAGTGTTGGCATCTGCTTTGATCCCCTCTTGATTGGGGTCTTTTAGAAGACATCTATGGTACTCTTCTGCTTTGTTCCCTCTCTTCAACCACTTCCAGTGTCTATTCTATTTGCCCTTCTGAATGAGAATTAATCATCCTCCCTAATCTCCTCCTTGTTACTTAGCTTCTTTAGGTCTGTGGATTGTAGAATGGTTATCCTGTATTATATACCTAATATAAATTAGTATATCCCATGTTTGTCTTTCTTAATTCTTAATGTAAAAGGAATCCTAGTATATCATTCTTAAATATTGATGTATACATGCCTGTCATAAATTGATTTTATAATGTTTTTCATGAGCATAGCACACAGATTTAAGGTGAATCATAAAAAATGGACACAGTGACACATGCATCTTATTTACAAGTGAGGTAAAGGATTGCAAGTTCAAGGTTAGCCTGGGCTACATAGCAAGACTGTCAGATGAGATGAGATGAGATGAAAATAAAGAACAATTTTAGGCTTTATTTTTTTCCTTCCAACATTTTAATTTATTTATGTTTTTACAAATCACATAATCTCCCACTCTAACTTGTGGGTATTTGCATTTCTTGGGGTTTAGTGGCCTTGATATTTGTGTTAGCACAAAGAGTTGAGTGCCCATGGGTAAAGTAAAGAGAGGAGTTGGGTTTAGTCCTATGGAATTGCCTGGCCCCACCCCACTGTCCTTTCTATTTAACTGTTTGCAATAACTTCAGGAACAATTGTTAGCTTTGGGACAGTCTTGGCCTAACTACTGCTGGTGTTGAAGAAGGGGTCATGTGGCCACAGAATAATTAAAATCTTTAATCTTGTTAGAATATGAAAAACAAGATTATTTCAAGACAAGACTCCATGTGTGAATTTCGTCATCCTGAATTGTTAATCCTAAAATCTTCTATACATCATTCATGCCATAGAAACAATCTTAAATGTCATTAAGGGGAAAAAAAAGTTTACTCCATTTAGCATGATTCACAGAAGTTGAATATTCACAAATAGAATTTTTTTCCCAATGAAATAGTGGATTTTCCAAAAGAGATAAGCCTTTTTTTTTTTTAAATTAATGCCTTCCTTCTAAAGAAGTAATCCGATTTCCAATCTAACTTGATTTTTAAAATCTAAAGCAAGTATACTTTCCAATGTAAATTAGTTTCTAGTTACTGGGGAGATGAGTTTTGGAAACATTTTATCTTAAAAACACTTAGAGTTTTGTGAGTTTCTTCAAGTTCTGACAAGGATGGGTACTCAACTTTTCAACAAGGATGAGAAGATGGTCCTTCCAGCAGATACAAAGACACCTTTCTCTGTGCTTAGGATGCGATACTCTATTTGCATTTGCTTAGTCACGGGACTTTTTAGAGCAAAGATAAATCATTTCGTAAAACTGTCCCCAAAATATACATTATTCATAGAACAAGAAAGCCATCAAAGTCTCTCTCACTGCGCAATCCCATCAAATGCTCTCACTGCACAAATCATGATAGGCTGGACAGCAGTGGTCAGAAAGCTTTCCAGTCACCTTTCTTTAGAGAGTTTCAAGATAGCTGTATTCTTTTCCTTCTGCACTAACATATGTTGCCCAGTTGGTTTTCAATACTTGTTGGCTTGGTCTTACGAAGTTAGACTGATCTATAAATAAAATTGATACTTTCAGCTGTGACTTGGGAATCCTACCTCTGTTTTCTCCCCTGTTGCTAGCCAGCATATCTCTAGTATCTCCTGTATATAATGGTTAGGCTATGTGTCAACAGTTTGCATTGCTACTTACAGGAACTATGCATTACAGTTGTTGGTAGTAAATATAGTAGCTAACAGTTTTGGTGATCTTACTCTTCGCTTAAGAATTGTACTAAGATCTTAAAACATTTTAAGTTCATTAGCTTATACCTTTGTCAAAACTTAATCCATTCTACCATATTATTACCTTTATCACATTACAGGTGAAGAAACTGAGGCAAAGCCTTTGTAAGTAATTTGCCTAAGGTTACCTAGTAAGGACACAAGAATCTCCAACCAAGTAGTCTCTAGAGCACATCCTCTTACTAAGCTAAGACCCTACACACGTCGTTCCTGTTAAGTAAAAAGAGAAGTACTCAATTATTCCATCGGAAATTTTCATAGCTGGTTAAGGAAAAGTATTCAGTTATTCCAGAATAGCATAATACATCTGTCTGTGTTCTTTCTAAACAGAAGAAAAAGAAACAAGTATTAGTTTGACGTATAGTTCCATATTGTTATCCTAAGGGGAAAACATTTTTACTGAGTATTTGACAGACTCTTTTTGCA
The DNA here is from genome assembly GCF_907164565.1 of Psammomys obesus. Classification (NCBI taxonomy): domain Eukaryota; kingdom Metazoa; phylum Chordata; class Mammalia; order Rodentia; family Muridae; genus Psammomys; species Psammomys obesus. The sequence goes on from NW_026587759.1 coordinate 8,702,871, forward strand.
GGCAGCATCTTATTACTGTTTGTGAAATCAACTTTCTAGTTACAGTGTGAGCCTAACTGAAGTGTGAACATGTAGCTTTTCATTATTGTCTACTGATTTCTATTTTGATTTTCATCTTTTGAGCTGTTTTCTTTTTAAATTCACTTGCAAGAATTATTGTGATTTGTATAGTTTATATTTAAGGATTTGAGTAATTAGACAAAGGCTACATTGGATACAAATGGATTTCAGGAATTAGTTAATTTAATTAGTGTAATGAACATTCTGGAAATTTCAAGTTCAAACACACCTTCTAAGTGTTTCTTTGTAGTTCAAAAAGAAAACAAACAAAAATCCTGAAACTAGTTATGGCTTTGAGGCAAATAGTGACAGCGTAGGCTTTGTTATATTTAAAAACTAATACATATTGTTTATTCATCAACTGTGGCTTTTAAGTTTTAAATGAAGTATTTCTGGTTTCAGTAAAGGAGCTTTGAAAATAGAAAAGGGACATTTTTAGATTATTTTTTACTGTAGGAAACAGTATGAACTTTCTTTCCTCTAGGAAATAGTTTCTTTTTTCATAAAGATATTGCCATGGTAAAGAATGGAAGTGAGGAAAGAGTCTGGTGGAGGTCGACTGGGACTCAGATATGTCAAAATTACCCAGTGTCTAAGCTTAGGACTTCAGAATTAATAGCTATAATGCTTTTAATTCCATGGGTTGCCTGACAGGTTTTCACAGCTCATGTTAGTAACTACATTTGCTTCTGCTTTGTTTGTGTTGAAGAGAAAGAAGTTTACCATGAAACCAGAAAAAAAAAGACCTATGTTCTCTGTATTTAAAAATGCTTTTATTAGAAATGTCTTTTGAAGGTGTGGGTGTTGTGTGTTACTTGGAATTACTGTGATACAGAAATCAGTAGACCCCTCCATCACTGTGTGCCTCCTGGGAAGTCTTAGTCTTCTCTTGTTAGGGACTGACTCTGATAATGGTCAGCACTCACTCATTACAACAAAACCACTAAGTCAAGGGATTGCCTCTGTTTTCTTACATAATTCAGAGTAAATGCTTTGACTTCTTCTTTCAGAACCTTCCAACTATAATACATACTCTTCAAATGCCATGGGACATCAAATTTATTTTTAGAATTTATTTGAATTCTAACTATATAGGAAATAACTTATCATAAAGGTCTTACATTTCCTAACTGGAGGAGTCATAGCTGTTGGATAATTCTATAAAAGATAATTATGTTAAGTTATTAGTAATAATGCCAGAAGACTGTGCTGTGAGCTAGCGCTGCCTTTAAAAAGTGTTTTCAAAAAGTTTAATCATCCCAAGACTAAAATCAACAAACAATTTCTCACAACAGAATCATTCAAAATATGCATCACAGAGTTGATTTGGGGTGTATGTTAAGTAACAAAGATAGAACACTGAGTTGTCTTTGAATAATTATTTTAGTTAATAGGGTCTCAATTCTGATTAGATGAGAAGCTTTTCAAAAACATGATACCCAGATCCCACCTCCAGATTTGGATTAAGCTGAGCTGCCATCTGGGCATTGTGATTTTGTTGCACTGCTTGGGTGCTTTTCATGTAAAGACTGGCTTAAAAATTCCTTGTTAAGTGATAAATATGGATTTTCTTTTTAGGCGTAGAACTCTCCATTCTGAAAGTTACAGAAACAAATAAACATAGTAGTTTGGGCTCTGTTCTTAAAGTTGTATTCTCCAGCACTTGCAAACAGCAAGTGTGAACTTCTTAGTCAGTGCAATCAGAAGTTAGTGGAGAGTGACTTCTGGGCATTAGAGATACAGAGGTGAAAGTTTACTAATCTGGCCCTGAGGAAATCAGGGTCTTGAGCAAATGAAAATGCCAAGTGAATTTATAAATTCTATGTACTCAACACCGTCCTAAAGGTTATATCAAAAGTGATGTCACTGCTTATGTGATAAAGTGTTCAACTCTTTCTAAATATAACTGCTCAGGTTAGTCTTTGGTAGAGAGAGGGACACCTAATGTGAGACTTAAACGACTGAATCAAGCCCTGATGAGATCTGTGAAAAGAGAGTTTGGGCAGCTAATGCCCCGAGAAAGCAAAGGATTTCATATGGTTTTTATGCTGGGCCATATTCTCAATTATGCTTTTCCCATTTTGAAAAGCCGCTCAGGCCTTGCCTAGTACTTTAGTTTCTTTTCAAATTTCAGGGAACTAATGAAGCTGTGAAGATGGGCCAGAAGTAGGACAAGTGAGGCTAATCCCCTTTCCATTCTCTGGTATGCCACAAAACCCTCCCTGTTGGGGATCTGGAGATAACTTGGACGACTGGCTCCTCTCCTCCCACTCATGCCCTATTTCCTAGACACAGCTGAAAGGAAGGATGCCTGAGCCTGGTCCTCCTCTGCAATCCCCTGCTTTGTCAAAGGATATAGAACAGGTTATGAATAAGAGAGAAGAGCACCAACAGAGAGATGCCCCAAGAAGCCTTTATATAAAGGAACTCAACTTTTATCTCATACAAAAAGTAATTTAAAAAAAAAAAAAACTTCAGCCAACGTTTTCCTTTTTCCTTCTTGTTCTAAAAGAAATAAATAATAAATAAAGTATGTGAAATGTATCTTAGCTTTGCAAAAAGAAATCTTGTACATGTTAAAAGAACTCTATTAAAGATACGCTCATAGAATGGAGAATGTCTTTTTTATAGTGAATTCAGTGTCTTACTTTTAGATATAATATGATTATATAATTCCTCTTTCCCTATTCTCCATCTAAAACCTCCCATATACATGCTCTTGCTATCTTTCAAATTTAAGGCTTCTTTTTTCTTTTATCTATGTTATATCTATGTTATATTATATTATTATTATGTTACATATTCCTAAATATATAAATACACTGTGTTCACCCTGTGCAGTGTTACTTGTATTTATATTCTCAGGGCTGTCCATTTGGTATTGGGTAATTAGTTGGTGTGCTCTTCCTTGAGGAGAAGGACCCTTTTGCCTGCTCTCAGCACTTCACAGTTGCCTATAGTCCTTTGCCTAGGATTAAGACTTCAGGAGATTTTCTCCTTCCATGTTATCTTGTCATTTGGCATCATCATGAGTTCTTAGGTGGGAATACATCTTTAATAGCAAACTGTGGCCTTAAACGATATAAAGAATCAGGGGAAGTAGACTTAGTACACATTAACAAATATAAATACAAAGTATACACACATAAAACACAATAATACTGAGTATGTAGAATGCAGAAAACTTAACAATAAGATAAAAGAATTGGCCTAAGTTTACACAGAAGAACGTTTTATTTTGTTATAGAAAACATTGCCACAAAACAGACATGCTTAGAGTTGAGAGTAGGTGGCTGCCATATATAGAGAAGCACAGTTTCAGCTTTTGGTTCCACATGCTATCACCTATACAAAGAAGGTTTTTAATGAGATAAGTCCAACTAGGCCACACTCCCTGGTAATATCATTTCTCTAAGACTATAGTAGAGAATTCAAGTAGTTTTAAAAGATGGGCAATGTTGATCTAATGGGCTGACATTTTTGAAAGACATAAAATGTAGTGAATATGATCTCAGATAAATAACATAATATTATATATACAATTAGGAAGTCATCAACTTGAACAAATTAAGTATATGGCCTGAAATCAAATTACTGTATTATTAGTGATTTACATGTCAGTAAATACCCTAAGATGAGATGTATGTATTTTTAGTATTACTGGAAACCCCCTAAAGATCCAATATGATCCAGTGAAGACAATTCATTTTTAGCAACTGACAGACCTGATACTGGCTATGCAAAAATGGCTCATATTTATTAAGACTACATGAAGAAAATCAGAGCTTTTCATGATTGTAGCTTACAAGTCCATTGAGAATTGATGAGACTATTCAGATAAACTTTTTTTCTCATGCAAAGGCAGAAAAACTTCCAGGTGAATCAGCTCACCAATGAATGGACTAATAACTTTCTTAATCCCAGTGGGATACTGCAACATCATACCTATTGTGGGGTATTACCTTTCTGAGCATGTTTAATACAAAGGATTTCAGCTCTAGCTTCATGTTTAAATATCTTGTCGAGCTCTTAAGAACTGTCAGTACCTGGAAACCAGCAACTACAGTTCTAATTGCCTTGATAAGTCTTACGAATCAGTATTTTCAAAAATGACCATAGAAATTAAAATGCAAAGCCACAGGCAAGAACTATTGTTAACAGATCTTCCAAATTCTCTAAAACATTGAAGCGTCTTGGAACAGTAAAGTGGCAAGTTTGGGACAATAGCATTATTCCCTCTAATTGCAGAATTTGGAAGTAAAATGACTTCTTAATTTATGGCAGAATAATCTGTTCCATATAATCTTTCTTTCCCAAGTTTATGAAACCAGCTGTACTATTGTAGATTCTAAATTATTGGCATTTCTGAAGATGAAGTAACAGGGGAAGTGATGAACTTTATAAATAGACTGCCTAAAATATTTGTCATGAGGGGTCAAGATGTAGGCGAAGCTGGAAAAAGATTAGTGTGGGGATTAGCCAGAGGCCAACAGTTGTTAAATTCCCTAAATTTCCTTAAGAAAGGGAGAGTATGGATCCTTTTAAGAACATAATGGGTTTTGTGGGGGTTTTTTGTTGCTGTTGTTTTGTTTTGTTTTGTTTTGTTTTTCTCTTCATTGTATAGTCAGTGAAACCCAGAAAGGGGGAAGGGGAAAAAAAAAAAACTGTCCTTTTTGAGCCAAAATTAAGTCATGCCAACAACAGCAAATTGGAAGCTCTACTTAAATTGTAGTCATGCAGGGTTGCTATGGACCATCGTAATGTCATGCACATGGTAAGACTGATGTCTCCAGATTGTGGCTGCTGGGTCTGCTGAGCAGGCCTGTCCTGCGGTCTGAATCTGACTGTCCAGGCTGGCTGCACAGACATGACTGGAGGCTGTGTCTGGAAGGTATGCTGTAGACCATGGCTTTTGAAAAAATACAAACAAATCGTCGTTTATTTCGGCAGTTTCTAAAAACAAAACCACAAAACACTTTTCATTCTGCTTTACGATGTCGGAGTGACAAAACGTTGGAATTAAGGTACATATAAGTGTTGCAGTATCTGTGAATAGCGGGCAGTGTTGCTATATAAGACAAGGCTGGCAAAGATTCATCCCTCCTCCCCCCCGCAAAAAGAAAGCAGAGACATCTACAAAGTCATAGTTCACTTGCTTATTCCCCTGCCGATATGATGGGATGGGATGGTTCCTTTTCTTACTGGAAGAATGGAGAAGACAGTCGGAGTCTTTCCATTCATCCTACTAGCACTTCACCTGGCCAGAATGTTGATTCCACTAGAAAATGCAAGGTTTTCTCCTTCATATAAAGGAGACTGTTTTCGTTTGCTTCCTACTTACAGAACACAACATTTTACTGTGTTCTTAGTCATCACAATGTTGCATTGGCCACAATTGGAAACCTATTTTCATTACATTCAGGAAATTCACATTTTTCCCTACTTGCAGAAGGTTTTTAACAAAATGTTAAGACCTATATGGTTTACAAAACTTTATCATAGTGTTGGCTTATAGAATGTTATCTTTAGACTCATTCTCAAAGGAGCAAATACCTTTGCAGCTGAAGGTTTTGTTTATAGATTCCCATTAGCTAACTTATATCTGCGGCATACCTACAAAGAGTTTTCCTCTCAGAGGATAACTTTCCAATGTATATGATTGATTGTCTTTGCAGTTTCCATTACTGGCTTTTCATAGAGTAAGATATCTGTGGTTATGTAACCTTCCACCTGCTGTTTGTTAAGTTGAGGTGGGCTGGAAAAGTGAGTTGCAACATTGTGGTGGAAAACTAAAGTCACAGCTATTTAGCCCAGAAGCTAAATTTGTAAACAGCATTATCCTTCATTTTTCTTATACGTCACTTCTATATTCTTAATAATTAGAAATTAAAAGTCTGGTCTGTACTGCATGAGGATTATGGAAACACATCACCCAAGAGTACACATTCACAACAGGTCTTGCGCTGTCATTTTGATGTCATTGTTATGGCATGTGGACTCTATTGTAATACTTTGTACCCAGTAATAATGTCACAAAATGACAAATATATTGTGTCTAAAAGTATTTTACAATTAATGTAGGAAATATAGAATTTATTTTTCTTGGGGACAGTTTTTAAATGGGTGATATGATTGTACATGTGCCCATAGATGCCTACTGTATACCTCAGATAAAAGTTCAAAAATCAATAAGAGGCCATACTAGTTCAGTAACATAAATAGCTGAATGCGTTATTCAAATTTGCTTTCACTGGTACTATTAGCCAGAGATCTCTGACAAGACAAGTGAATGGCTTGACAGAGAGCATTTTTCCAGATTTCTAAAGTGTGTGTACTCCATGGCACCCCAAACTCAGAAAGTGTCTCTTACTTCAGAGCACCTATTTCACACTAGCATACTGCTGTGAGAGCATTCTGCCGGGTGTTCCGGTAATGAGAGTGCCTGCTGGAGTCTGAGCATGACTACCGAGGGATTCAGTTGCCTTGGTTTATTATGTTTTTACACTAAACTCTTTCTTTTTCTTAGTACTGATGTGCAGTGATCATCACTGTAAATGTTTAATAGTTGTCTTTACTTCACCTGACAGACACATGATGAAAAGGTCTTTTTTGAGAGCTAACTGGGCAAAAGCTAAAGAAATGAGAAGTAATGGGGTGAGCATGTTCTGGGCAGGATGGAATGAACGAGCTTGCCATCAGGTTACTTCAAGTTTGCTCCCTTCTCTGATACACTCTGCTGCCTTACCTGAGGCCCAAGTAACATTTTCTAGCCTACTCCTCCAAAATATCCCAGGCCAATTTTAAGATCTGTTGTCTGTAGTTCCCAAATGTAAACCCTGCCATGCACGTGGTTCAGAGACATTTAATAAAGAATGAGCACAGGAACTCCACAAGGAGAGGAACAGAACAAGAAAATTTGAACACAGGGAACTTCCCAGAGACTCATACTCCAACCAAGGACTATTCATGGAGATAACCTAGAACTCCTGCACAGATGTAGCCCATGGCAGGTCAGTGTCCAAGTGGGTTACCTAGTAATGGGAAGAGGGACTGCCTCTGACATGAACTGATTGGCCTGCTCTTTGATCACCTCCCCCTGAGTGGGGAACAGCCCTACCAGGCCACAGAAGAGGACAATGCAGCCACTTTTGACGAGATCTGATAGACTAAGATCAGAAAGGAGAGGAGAACCTCCCCTATCAGTGGACTTGGGGAGGGGCATGCATGCAGAAACGGGAGGGAGGGTGGGATCTGAAGGGGAGGAGGGAGGGGCTTATGGAGGGATACAAAATGAATAAAGTGTAATTAATAAAAAATTTTTAAAAAGTTAAAAAAAAAGAATGAGCAAATAAGTTACAATCCCCTCTTTGTAATCTCTATGGGTTTATATCCATGTCGCTCTCCAAAAGTACTTAAGAAGGTGACTTGGATATATAGGTATATACTGTCAGTGAATTGAATGAGAGAAAAACAGGTTTAGGGGAAACTTAGATTCAGAAATTGGAGAGGGGCATTGGAGGAGATGAGGGACGGAAGGTGGGATTGGGAAAGAATGAGGGAGGGGGCTACAGCTGGGATACAAAGTGAAAAAACTATAATTAATATAAAAAATAAAAATTAATAAAAAGTTAGTGTGGAATGATTTGCGTATGGTATAGGGTGCTTTGCGTACCTATGGATGACTTGAGTATGTAGGACAGTGGAAGGGAGACGGAGAAGACCCTGACTTGCCAGCGGTGGATATGTATGTGTTGAACTGACTTGAGTTAGGTATTCAAGAAATCTCACTATTTGCTGAAATTAAGCTAATAGGAAAAGTGTATTTTGTTGGATAGGTTATGAGTCTAAAAAGCACGTTCCATATATTTAACCAAAACATTTTTATTAGTGTTTGATTAACTTATTTTACTGAATCTTTGGGACTTTTTTCTGTGCATTATATTGCTTGAACTATGTGAACATGGGCCCAGGTACTTCACAAGGAATCTGTATAAAAAGAAAGAAAATGCATATGATGTCTCACATTTTTCTTTACTGAATTTTAAGTTACTTATCACCCCAAGATATTTATTCTTTTGAATTGAAAAATCAGCCATGAAGAGCTAATGTAAAAACTCAAAATCATTTTAAAAAAACATATAATTTTAAAAGTGTGTGTGCCACTGCCCTAAGAATGGTGATGTTGTTTTTCTGAAACATGAATAATTTATATTGGAAATAAAATACTTTCAGATTATTAAAAAAAACAACTTAAAGACTAGATTTCTCTGAAGTCTTCCACATTGCAGTTTTGAACATAAATTAAAAATGGATCATAAGTCTGAACAAAAGTTACAAGAGTTCATTTTAATTTGTGTTGTCTCCAGGATTCCCCAACAAGGACAGCACTGGGCCACAATTCCTCCCAGGAGCCCCCCACCCTTCTCAGTTCCTTCCTGTTCCTTGAGCCGCTTGGGGGAGTGGTTCATAAACTATTCTAGAAAGTTTCAGTCTATTCACAGAGACACTAAAATTAGAACAAATCTCAGTTCTCTGTAACACAAAATTAAAGCCCTGAAGACGGTGGTAATTCATTGCAATCCTGTTTTCATATCACAGTAGACCTAATGTCAAGTTTTGTAACTTCAGTATCCATGATACTTAAGGATTTAATGCAATGGTGTGTGTACAGTAGCACTATAAAATGAAAATACAGTAGAATGAATATCGTTCTTAAACCACATTGTATTGCAGGCTCTTTGAGCTTGGGGAGTATACCTTATTCATCTTTGTTTTCTTTCTCATCTAAATGAATCTGTTATACAAAATAGTTTTTCAGTAATTGTTGACCTAAGTGAAGCAGATGAATGAGCGATAATAATTGTCCTAATTCAAAATAGGGAGGCCTGGAAGAGCAGTTGAAGTCATTCTGACGTGAGCCTTTTCCCTGTGGAGTTGGCTTTCCTACATCTAAACAGATTCTGCAAGATTTTATGTACACCTATTATATGATGTTTACTGATTGTAATTAGCATTAAAATTATTATTTAAAGTGTCAGCTCTTTGGAGTACAGAGAATTTTGTTTATTTTTCAATTCAGGTTATACAGAGTGGTGAATTAGTAATCTCTCAACTAGTAAGTTACTTTTTGCATTATCTCTAAACACTTAGCAGGCTAAAGGATTTTTATCATAACAGGTTACTGCTCTATGAACTCATAGCAATAAAGTCCATGTCATATCCTATGATACATGGAGAATAGATCTTTAAAAATCATTCATAGACTACAGCAAAATATGGTTCTATTCTGGCTACAAAAACCTGCTAATTTGTTTGTAATCACATAATAGGTAGATAATGCTACTACACATTTCTTGATGTATGATTTTACATTTCTTTCTCAGAATTTCCTCTGCTTAAAAAGTGTAAGTTACCATTACTCTTGTTTATGTCTGTACTAAAAATCATGAGATAATTGAGTGATAGACCAATTAATGATAGATAGATGGATGGATGGATAGATAGATACATAGATAGATAGATAGGGATTCATTTTGAAGACATAGACCATTGTTATTGGGCCCACTGGGAGTTTAAACTTTGTCAAATATTTTCATGTATTTTAATTTTTAAGTTTCGTGATGGTCATCTAAATTAGTCCCATAAATATATAAGAAATTTCAATACACAAAAAAGGTTTGCATCTCTTGTAAACCTTTTTAAATCTTTTTGCCTTTTATGTATTCCACTGTTAGCATAAGCAGAGAGTGAGAAGAAAACAAATTATATCATGATGTCTTATTCTTCAGTAGAAATCTTATCTTCATGATGCATTGGTGTTAATAATATTGTTCCCTAAAATTACCAGCACTTGCATTTTCACAAATTTGAGTTATTAGGCAGTCTCCAGTTACCTGTTTTTATTTATATACTGACTTAAAACTGTTTTGAAAGCATTACCTTACATGCCAGGAATTCTGTAACTAACAGAACATTTCTTCTTAATACTCCTAATGAGAGATAAGTTAGTTACCACATGTACAGAAGTGAGTGTCTCTTCCAACATAGGAAGGTTGTTACCCTAGAAAACCTGTCTGCTTTTTAAGAACAGCACACCCTCTCATTATCACTTGGGAAATTAAATGGTTACATTAAAGTCTTTGCTAATTTTTTTCTTGTTGTATAGTACACTTATTTCAGATGATGGTTAACATAACGTAACATAACATAACGTAACATAACATAACATAACATAACATAACATAACGTAACGTAACGTAACATAACATAACATAACATAACATAAACCAGCGTTCAAATAAACTGAACATTATCTTGAACTATCTTGTATAGAAATTGACTTTCTTTGACTGGTCCATTCATGTTCTATATTTCAACTTAGGTCTTAGCCACTTACCCTTTTAGACGTGTTTTTCTTGTGTTTGTTAATAGAAATAGCTTTAAAATTACCCCTCTACACAGAAAAAAATTTCAAGTTTGAGGTAAAAGAATATGAATATTTAACTGTTAACCAGTTGACATAGACTTTAGTATACATATCTAAAATCATTTTAATCATAATTTTATATATAAAAGATGATAGCGATATAAACTAATTTTAATGCTCAGAAATGTAGAAAATTCCATATGTATTAATGCCCATACTTCACTCTCAGTGATTTAATTCCTACTGTTATTATGGAACATTACAACCTAAATTGTAAATGTATTTTGATAACCTGCTCTTATTAAAGATACTTAAAGCATTTATGGACTGAGTCTGATTGTATTGATTGCATTAGAAAGCTTCAAGAAATAATCATCTCAGTACATTTTCGTGTAATTAATGCTTTAGTCTTTTTGAGATGCTTAAAATAGATTTTATAATTTCAAGTACTTTGGGCGAATACTATATTCACATAAATGTAAATGTCTTAAAGTATTTGAAAGTATTAAATGTAGATGTTTACATTGTTAAAATTGAGGTTTTATACTTAAAACTTTCCATCTGGTCATCCAGAATGTGAACATCTTTTATAACAAGAGTTCAGAGAAATACTTCACATTTTAAAATAATATTAAGAGGTAGAATTCACAATGGAAAAAATTAACCAATCCTTGAATTTACTTTGTTTCTTATACTAAGAAAATGTGTAAAATCTTAAAAATCCAGTGGAGGTTGTTCACACAAAGTGAGGTTATATACTCTGTATAGAGTACTGAAGGAGGCTGATTTGCATCAGTTGAAGACAAACAAAGCCATGGCACTTTATAGCAATGAAACAAAGAAGCAGCTTCTTGGTAGGCAGATTCTAGAGATACAAGTCCTTCCTTGTATATATTAGATCTTTGCTTTGAAGATGTGAACATCACTAATGCCGTAAGGTGAACATAAGGGGTGGAGTGTCCATGATGAAGTGAGGGTCATGTGCCTGTAGAAACACAACACCAAAGGCTGCTTCATCACTAAGCGTTTCTTCATTCTTTTGGTTTTAAGGTTCTGTTTATTTTTATTTTATGTGTATAGGTATTTTGCTGTACGTATACCTATGGACCACATACACTCAGAGCACTCCAAGGCCAGAAGAAGATACTAGATACTCTGAAACTGAAGATATAGTTAGAAGCTACTATATGGCTACACAGGACTCAGCCAGGGTCCTCTGGAAGAACAACCAGTGATCTTAACCATTGAGCTATCTCTCCCACCCCTTTCCCACATTTTTCTTCTGTGGGTATGTTCATAAATCACTCAATAGTTTTTCATTAAGATGTTGGATTTTTTATTGTGACAAAAAAACAGACACTGTAAAATGAATAATTAGTTTTTAATTCTAGAGAGTCAAACTTTACATGGCCAGAAGAAAAGAGAAATTCTCTTTGCCTAAGTTTCCTGACTGTAATGTGGACATGATAATGCACAACAAGGTCTTATAAGGATTAAATGGCCTCATATGCATAGAGCAACTCACCACATACAAGGATTAACCCTGGTAACCTCACAATCAGAAACGTTTCGATTTTCTCTTTTGTGAGGAATTTCTAGGAAACAGATCTCAAAGTTACCAAAATAATCCTACATTACTTTAAAAATTAAAGGCAACATTACATTTTTATTTTGTATTTCTGAAGATTTAAAAAAATAAATCCTGGCTAGGTGCAGTGGAACACCCATGTAATCCCAGCACTTGAAGAGACAAAGGCAGGAGGATCTCTGTGAGTTCAAGGCCAGCCCATTCTACAAAGTGAGTCCAGGAAAACCAAGGCTACACAGAGAAACCCTGTCTCAAGAAAAAAAAAAAATAGTTAACAGTGGATTTGTAGTAGTTTGAATTAAGATTATTAAATATGGTACTAGAGAATAATAGATTTACTTATTTCTGGAATTTTTCAAGTTTTGAAATGTTGATTATGTTGATTAATAGTAAGCAATTTCTTTTTTTTTGAGGTTCATCAATTTTTTCCTTTTAAGTTTTTTCTTCACAATTTATTTATTATATATCCCAATTGAAGCCCCCTCCCTCAATTCCCCCAGTCTCACCTTCCCTCCCTCTTCCCCTCATTCCCTTCCCCTAGTCCGCTGAAAGGGGGAGCTCTCCACTATTGCCATCTGCCCACAAGGAGACAAAGAAAACTAAAAGATCTGAGCCCAGGGGCTCCTACAGAGACTGATGCACCAACAGAGGACCACGCATGGAGAGGACCTTGGCCTCCTGCTCTCATGTGGCCCATTGGCAGCTCAGTCTCCATGAGGATTTCTGAGGGAGGGGATCGGGGCCGCCTCTATTTTGAACTCAGATGAGGTTTATCTATTTTTATTTTCTGGTATGCGTGTTTTAGTTGCACATATGTCTGCGTAGTACATGCATGCCTGTTACCTGTGGAGGCCAGAAGAGGGCATTGGGTTCTCTGGAACTGAAGTTATAGATGGTTGTGATCCACTACGTGGGTGCTGGGAATTGAACCTCGGTCTTCTAGAAGAACAGCAAATGATCATAACTGCTGAGCCATCTCTCCAGCCCCAATAATAAGCCATTTCTTGAAGGACATTGTAAATCCATCTTTCTGGAGCAACAAATGTTGCTCCAGACTTTATGAGAGGGGTCAGTCCTTGAAGCTTACTGACATAATCTGAAACAGTTAGATATATATTATGTATTATTAATGTATTTCTTGTTATAGATTGGTATTTGGGAAACATTTTTATTAGCCTATCTAATAACCATCTTAGAATATTTACCATGTGCCCACGATCCCTTTATGTATGTATTTTTTCCAAACAAGTTTTACAGTCTTTGTTGAGCACAAAATCATGTGTGCTGGCTTTATGAGTGTGAATCTTAAGCTTCAGACAGACATGTGGATTTATGAATAACTTTTAACATACAAATTACTTGATTTTAAAATAAGCAGATTGAAAATCCTTTATGTTTATCATGATCTCCTTGATAAAAAGTATTTTACAATAGTAAATAGTTTTTGTGTCAGTCACGAAAGTATAACACTTCCTATGGCCCACATGGGCAAGTCTTTCACACGGATATTTACACAGTGAGCAGGATTTCATCCCCTCACATCAATCCTTCAGTCAAAATCTAATCTTTGTATTTGTCATCACTTTTATTTGTTTCAGTAATATCTAAAACCAAGTGTGCCCTAGTTCTCAATGACCATCTAATGGTAGCAAGTATCCTTACTGTGTGGAGAGGGGAGGGTGTCTTTTACCTTAAAGAAGACTTTTCATTCACATAAGCTCACTTTCCATTCTGCATGGTAAGAGATGTTACATAAGCAGAGAGCTGTGCTCATTCTGTTAAATTTGTAGAACTGGCATTGTTTTGTGTAAAGATAGATTTGACATACTCTGAAGGGTAAAAAGGGGAGATTGTAAAGTTGTGGCCGGCCTGAGCCACACTTCTCTACCCTGTAAAAACAGAACTGTGGCCACCAAACAGATCATTACTTTTAAATCAAGCAGATCATCTCAACCACCTCTTTTGAAATTTCATATTAGCGACAAATTGTTCTATGTTTGTATAAGTATGATAATAAAGGAATAAAAATCTTACATGAAGTATTCTATGTGGACTTTAGTTTCATTACTCTGTGAATCATACTAGTCAATAACTGTAAAGTTTGTAAAACAGGGATTACATTTTTACCCATGTAATTTGTAAATGGAATTTATTTGAATCTGAGTTTTGTAATGTAGGTAATGACTGTATTCAAACCAAATCTGGGGAACTCTTTTGTAATGCGTGTGTGATCCAAGTCACTACCAAGAAAGAAAAAAAAAATTGTACACGTAGATGATAAGCTGAGTAGAAATAGTAGAAATGAGACAGATGCCATATGATCATGTCTTCTAACTAATTAGATTTCTTTGGTTGCTAAAGTTTTAACCAGAGGTCCTCAGGTTATTTTTTTTAAGCACATTTGTTTTAGAAATGAGTCTCCAAGTGAGAAAAAGGAAAGTAGTAACGGGAAGTCAGCATGGAGGGTTGTTGCTGCACTCAGCTCTTTTGATCTTTTCCTAAATATAGTTGTAGGATATTGTCCGAGTCATCTGATGGAAGCAGGGCCCTTTCAACGGCCACTTTCCAGCTCAGTCATCTCTGTCACTTTTCAAATAAAAATATGTGGAACAAAGTTCCACATAAATAAATATAAACATAAAATAAATATGTTGGAACAAAGTTCTAGTATCAAATCAAGAGTAAAAGTTGCCAGCCCTCCAAATGTTTTTAATATATTGCCAGTATCAAGACCAGGCCTAAGTTAGTGTTTCAGGCCTGAAATAGTAACTTTAATAGTGATGTCTTTTACTATCATGTCAGTATAACATCCTAGGATATCATTTATTCTTTGATAGAATGATTTATTCCACTTGAATATAAGCCGTGAAAATGAGATGTATTCATCCATTTTTACTTAAAGAACATAAACATGTCTGTTACACTGCAGTCAATAAATGAATTCAGAAGCCAATATGCCTACATGCTCAATTTTTTTCTGTAAATGATGAATAATATTGATAAATGAAAATTATAAACCATCAATAGAGGCCAACTATTGAATACTAAATCATTCCGTTACTAACTCTGCATTCCGATGACATTTTCTAGACAAAAAGCCATTCCCATATTCAAAAATATTTTGTGCCTTCACAGCAATGTAGACAAATGCACACTTGGAGGAAAGTTCACAATGCAGCCACATATAATTCCCTTTTGGAATCAATATAGTATTTAAAATTCTCTTTCCTGCCAGACTACATACATTCCACACATTTGTTACAATTAAAATAGAAGAGTGACAGAAGAGGAATTCTTCCACCCATATTTTTAAAAGACACCTTCATCCACCTGGATTTGTCACTGTGCATTACAGAGCTGGTCATCATGCAGGAGCAAGAGAGGGAGAGCAGCTCTGACCCATGTGACTGACACACACCCAACATGGCCATTAATACAAGTTGGCAGTGACCTTGGAGGTACCCCAAGCAGTCCTCTTGCAGGAATACACTGTATTTGAATGGTATTTCTCCCATATTGAGCATAAGGCTGGTGCTTCGTAGAACCTTACTGCTTAATTTTTTTTAGTTCTAACATTAATGTTTATAAGGTTATCCCCATGGGGAGTTTCTTTCCCTTTGCTTCCTCAAATAACAGTTTACCTATCTTGTGAGGAACTGCCATTTGTATTTGGTAGCACTTTCAGAAAGGTTCAAGGCTGACTTTATTTTTTGTGGTTCTATGTGTACAACTCGTGGCCCCTTCTGAGCAGCCAGGCAGGTGTAATGGCTGGGCTCATGCTGGCAGAGACCCTCTCTTAAAGGTGGTGCACATTTTTTCTGAGGATAACACATGAATTCACATTCACATGTACACACGTGCACATGCGCACACACACCATGAAACATAAATTATCACTACAGGATTTAAATTATATAAGATGTATTTTTCTCACAACTTCTAAAATGTTTACAACAAAATTTCTAAATTCATCATGGCTAATTTTGTTTCAGAAGAATTTATCACATAGGCATAGAACTGTGATGCATGAAATAGTCAAAGTTTGATTAAAAAGTAATCATTTTAAATCTTCTATAATATACAACTTAGTAATAGCTCAGTACTGAAAGACCTACATTATAAAGGTTGGTGTAAGTAAAGAGTCTTTGAGCACGTTATGTTTTCTTGCATACAGTTGTCTGTGTACCATATCTCCATACAAGAAATAATCAGTGACTATAAAGGGAGACTATTCCCACCAGTGTGCTTCCAAATACAAACTACTCCCTCTTGAGGTCTGGGGATATTTGGTATTTTGAACCAGCTGTTGACAATTCATTTTGCAGGTGTCACTCACTACACTGGAGAATAAGATAACTGCTCATTCCAAACTTTGGCTTGCTTTTTAAATTAATCAATTGGCACAGTTACTGCACAGTCACTGTGCATTGACATAGTTTAGTCTTTCATGTATCATGAAGGTGCCTGCAAGAGGTGGGTCACTTCAGGTGTGCAATGTGATTGTGTTCATACAGAGATCCCTTGAGAGTGATTTCTGAAGACAGAAATGGATCAAGTCAGTTTTTTGTAGCTCTTGTGTATAGTTGTCTGTGAAGCTGGTCTGTATAAGCAGAGTTCCTCACTGTGCTTAAATTTCTCTGACATACACTGACTAGAAAACTGGTGGTATTTTACATCTATGAATTGAAAGTGAATGATGATTGGAAACCTATCCCACTAGCTAGAGTGGTGTTGCATGTCTGCAATCCCAGCACTCAGGAGACTAGAGCAAGAGGAGGCCAACTTGGTTTGTGCAATGGTTTTGGGGCAAGTCTGAACTACAAGGCATGGCCCTGCCAAAAAAGAAAAAGAAAAAAAAAAAAAAAAAAAGCAAAGCAGAAAACACACCACACACTAAAATCATAACCTTGGGGAAAAAAAAGAGTTGTCCTTGAATAGGCTGTGTTGTGTTAAGGAATCCCCTTTAAAGCACAGAAGAAGCAGAAATTGCTTGGATGTGTGTGTGTGTGTGTGTGTGTGTGTGTGTGTGTGTGTGTGTGTGT